>NW_022196904.1:41645915-41678625 GCF_008632895.1 Mastomys coucha | reverse complement strand
TCTGGGAAGAAGGATTTCTTAACTGTGTAAATACTTCCATTGGATTGGTCTGTAAGCCTGCCTGTGATACATTTTCTTGACTATGGTTGATGTGGGAGGGCCCAGCCTACTGTGAGTGATGCCATGCCTGGGCATGTGGCCCTGAGTAATATAACAAAGCAGGCTGAGTAAGTCATGGGCAACAAGCCAGTAAACAGCATTCCTCCATGGCTTCTGCTCAGTCCCTGCTTCTAGGTTCTTATTTTGGGTTCTTTTCCTGATTTACTGTTATGAGGGATTATACATAATAAGATGAAATAAACCCTGCTGTTTTCAACTTTTGGGGGTCATGATGTTTATCACAGCAACAGGAACACAACTAGCATCCATATCTGGTTATCTGGTGTCTCACAACCATCTATAATTCCAGCTTTAAAAGGATCTGATGACTGTGGTCCATGTTTATCACCACTCCCATGCAAACACACTCATATGCATATATACATACACACTTTAAAATGATATTAAAATAAAAAAAAACCTATTTAATGCAGTAGGAAAGAACATCACTAGGCAACAAACAGTGAAGCATAATGACAATATAGCACATGGGCCACTATAGAGAGCTGCACTTTACCCTAGCCTCAAGGAAACTTCATAAACCCACTTTCCATGGTAAGCAATGTAAAAAGTACCCTTTCCTAGCCTATAATGTGTAAGACTCATAAAAAATCACAATAGTAATCAAATGTTCATGTTTTAACCAGAATTTCATTTTTTCCAACCATTGTGCATGTCATAGATGATGCTGGGTTCTGGAATGGAGTTATGGCTGAGACACAAAACTTGGCCAAGAACATTATATGCCAACTGCATATTAATAGTGTGGGTACAGTTGGGGACCCCAGCAGGAAGTACAAACATAGACCCAAGTTAAAGTTTATGGTTATATACCCATCCTCCAAAACGTATGCCTTTTATGAAAACTCACTGTGTTGAGGGTTAAATTTTTTGCCTTTTAGGGTTTACACTCCTGATGAAGTATATCCCTCACAGCTCCCTAAAAAATCAAGGATGGAAAAAGTTTGGGGAATTGCCTCCAATCCTTAGCACTGTTTCATCTTCATAATTGATTAATTAATCAATTAGCATAGAACTGTACTCCATGTTTACAGGGGTAAACCAACACAACACTATCATCTCACAGTTAGGCTGTAATTATCAAGTATGTCACCACTATTAAGTCCCTTTTAGGGCTTCTGATAGAAGAACCAAGCACAGCCTACATTCTTCAGTTCATTTGTCACAGCCATGTTGATTCGGGTATTTACATTTATCTTTACTTTTGGTACTCTTTTATCTTGATTGTAGGTCTTTGTGACTACACTCAAACTTCTCTAATGACTGAACCTCTTTTCTGCAACTCAGTTACCTTGATTTGGTCATGTCATATCTTCAAAGTATTTGGGTTTAGGGGTGGTGTATGTTTGTGTGTGTGTGTGTGTGTGTGTGTGTGTGTGTGTGTGTGTAGTCTTTATGTGTGTGTGTAGTCTTGTTTTGTTTCATTTAGATGTAAAAGGTTAAATACTCACAGGTTCTGGGAATAAGAACATGGACATCTGGAGGAAGTGTTATTCTGACTGCAACAGTGTTCAAAGTAGATTGCTGATTAGCTGGGTATAAAAATAATATATACTACAGTCTTTCATATTTTTGAACACTTTCCATTATGTTTAGGTTCCAAAGTTACATGTAAGATGTCAATGCCATTCAATCTGTACATTGACATATACCTGCTTTCTCCTCCATTAAGGAATCATTAAGAATCTCTCTTTGCCCCTAGTGTTTAGAAGTTATACAGTGATATGATTTTTAAAGACATTGCATCCAGTACTTAATGATCTCATCATCAACTCCCATCTCTTATGACCTTCATTTGTGAGAAATTATATTTGCTAAATATTTAATAATATTTCTCTAATAATGTTTACCTTTTGTCCCTCTACAGCTTTCCTTCAGCAATGTTAATACAGTTGCTTTATGGTGCTTTAATTGGAGGTCTGTTTTCTCATGTGTGTCAGGGATCATTTCTGCTATTTTTATTCCATTTAATGGCCCATTTTTTCTCATTGTGGAATTTGGTTTATATTTTTATATTAATTAAAATATTTTGGCTACTTGGAGTTCAAATTCTCTCCCTTGCCCACTTTCATTTCTTTCTGCATTTTGTTTAATTTATTTTTTATTGTCATCTGCCCACAACTGCAAAGATTACCATGAACTATGATCTGAAAGTCATCCTAAATGTAGGCTAGAGTCTTACTAAATTTTCACCTTGCCCTGGGCATAGACAATGTCTTCTAATTTCTCATTCATGATCTTTCTAGTAGGTATATCATAGTTGACTATCTTCAGTAGAACATAAGCACATTTATCTTTCTGTGTTTGAAAACTATAGTAAGGGATTCCAAGAACATTTTTAATTTGAATTTTATGCTACAGAGCTTTTGGCCTTAACTCCATGATATCCTTTTCTGGGAAAATTGCTTCAGTATATACCAGCAGAGACTCAGTCTCCTGGAGTGTTTCTCAGATCTTTCCCCAAAGTCAAGGGGGAAAGAGTGCAGCATGACACACAGGTGTGAGAAGACAGCTGAAGCCACAGAACTAGTTGTGACAACAGGTTTTGTGAGAGAGCCTGGAGGTATGTATTGTATCTCATAATAGCTTTTCTCCCTTTTAATGAAGTTGGTGACAGCCCATTTAATCTTGGAGTGTTAAGTGAACACCTAATTATTGTATTAATGAACTTTGGGCTACTAGGGGCTAGTAAAGTCTCTATCCTTCTTTAAACATTCACTTGATCTATCTCAACAATATGGGATTCTGAGGTTTTTGAAAATCATAAATGACATTTCTAATATGAGAATCTACCATATGTATGAAAGATCCATTAAACTTTGAATATAAGGAAACATTTCTCAGTCATTTCTGAGTAAAGGTTACCAGAAGGTATGAAATGCAAGAGCTCATGAAAGGACACCAGCACAGGATATAATACTAAAATAAATACAGGAGTTGAAGCAATGGCTTAGTAGACAAGAATGCCTACTTCTCTTACTGGGGACCCAAATTCAAGCCCCAAACTCATGTCTAGCAGCTACAATTGCCTGTCATTACAATTCCTGAAGGATTTGATGCCTTCTTCTGGGCACTACACTCACTTTCACAAACCCTCACATAGACACACACATGCACATAACAAATATAATATGCACATAACATGAAGTATGAAGAATGAATGAGTAAAAAAAGAGAATTGTAAGAACAGGGGGAAAACAACAACATAGCAGGAACAGAATTTACAAGTAAGCATATGCCATTCTAGGTGCTGCTTGCATGAATGCTTAAGAAAACACAGTATTTCAATATGTTTAGTTTCATTAACTCAAACACATGGCACCTTGGTCTGTGGGCCTTACTCTGATACCGAACAACTATGATGGGCAAATTGCATGTTCATTACTGTCTCGGCTTATTCATCCACAAAAAAAGGAGGGCAAAGCCACTAGATCTTTATGTGTGTTACATGGCTGAAAACAAACCATCAGAATGGAATATGAGATGGGAAAATCAATAAATTCAAGTGAATTTTATACAACCATCACCCTGACTCCCTGAGTTCCTGAAAGGAAATGGAAGACTTGAAACTTATTTTAAGTATATTAGCAGATGAGATGGTTGGGCTGTCGTTGCTTTGAGGGTGTAATGGTTTGTATATGCTCAGCCCATGGAGTGGCATGATTAGAAGGTGTGGCCCTATTGGAGTAAGTGTGTCACTGTGAGTGTGACTTATAAGACTCTCATTTTTGCTGCCTGGAAGTTGGTATTCTGATAGCAGCCTTTAGATGAAGATGTAGAGCTCTCAGCTCCCCTGCACCATGCCTGCCTGGATGCTTCCATGCTCCCACCTTGATAATAATGAACTGAACCCCTGAATCTGTAAACCAGCCACAAAATGCTGCCCTTTATAAGTGTCTGTTTACAGCAGTAAAACCCCAAGACAGAGGATCATTCTCTGTGAGGATCACCTGTCATCAACTCCTTTGCACTCTGAAGATCTAAATCCTATTATTTGTACCTTGTATCTGAACATTATCATTAGATGCCATATATAAAAATTATAGCATTAATATAAAAGGAAAGCGAAAGTAAGGAAGACAGAAAACCTATTTTCTTTCTTTCATCTAAACTTTCATCAAAGAATTGGGGTCTTATTAACTGAAACTTTGAAAAAAATGTTTGCAATCAAAGGTGAATTTCATCCCTCCTTTCCTATCATTTTATTTTACAAATGACTAATTAATGCAGAACAGGTATGCGATGTTTTGAATGGGGAAATGAATGTTATAAGGCTGTCATATCTGAAGCCAGTCTCTTCACAGCTTACCAGGGAGGCAGCCTCAGCTTTGGGCCAGAACTTTGCATAATCTGATCGTGGATATGACTCATTTTTAGCATATATCTATTTTTTCAGCTCTATATTTCTTAGCCTGCTCCTAAATCTAAACAAGAACTGCCTTCAAGAGTTCAACAAGTCTTTGGCCGGGCGGTGGTGGTGCACACCTTTAATCCCAGCACTTGGGAGGCAGAGGCAGGTGGATTTCTGAGTTCAAGGCCAGCCTGTCTACAGAGTGAGTTCCAGGACAGCCAGGGCTACACAGAGAAACCCTGTCTCAAAACAAAACAAAACAAACAAAAAGAGTTCAACAAGTAAAGGGTTCCCAACTTTGTCCTTAACTCAGAACAGCTCTTTAGGTAGACTAATATTTTTTTCTCTAAGGAAATATTTACTCTGTGAGACCAAAAGAAGTATGGAGAGAGGCATGATTTCTTTACAAGCAGCAAAGAAGTTGCAGTAGGAGTTGTCCTGGCAAGAGTTCTCCCTCTAGGCTTTCTACTCCTTCTGAAGATGGAGAACATACTGAATTTTAAAATCATGAAAGTGGAGACCCTGGTGAGTGGGACATAGTGCCTGAACACTAAATTCTAATTCCTATAGAGTTTGAGTATGAAATATGACTATCTTAATTCTGTTTTCTATATACATGCTGGAGACCAGAAAACTTCTAACCTTTTTCTTATTGTTTCAGCTTTACTTGGTCAGGTGAATGGAAACAAAATCCATCCTTTGTAATGTACATGATTAAAAGCCCTGTCTTCAGATTCAGCTATCATTAAAAAGGAGACACATTATGCTATCATTCTTCCCATGTCCTTCCTAGAAAACATTAGGGATAAAAATAAAGAACAATGAAGCAAACACTGGCTATAAATAGAGATATAGTACTAGGAAGATGGCTTAATGGCTAACCACTGGTCATGCAAGCATAAGCAGTTCCGATCTCAAAAAGAATTATTTAACTTAATTAAATTAACTGCATGGATATGGTGACCCACTTGTACCTTCCACCCCTACAAAGACAGAGATGAGACAGAAAATTCTCAGAGAAACCTGTGCTAGCCATATAGGGAGCTCAGGGTTTGCTTGAGAAACCCTTTCTCGATGAATAAGTTGAAAGAAGAGAGATCTAAAGCAATCCCTGGGACCAACCTCAGTTGTCAACATACAGGGGCACCCAGATGTGCATGTAGCCACAAAGGTGTGTTTGCATACACCATGTGTCAGTCATACACAATGAGGATGGAAAAATCAAAGCAAGGCAATAGAACTATAGCCTTGTGTCACTGCTACATTATCAATCTGGAGAAAGGCATACAGAGCCAGCAAGAAGAGAATGATCACTGAAGTAAACCAATGAGATGCTCTAGTGTTCTCAAGCTCATATTGAAAAATTCAATTCTTTTCAATCTTAGGAAAGGAATGTTTAACACAACTTGTCTAAATTGTTTATTTCTCCTTAGGGCAACTGGCTTCCAGGCAGCCATGGACCATGTACCTCCAAATACACTTCTCTCTATCTCTCTTTAATAGCCTCATCCTTCCTTGCATAACATTACTGAGAGCAAAGATAAGGGAAGGTAGAGGACATGACTCTCATTTGGTTCATTCAGGGATCAAGTCTCAGACAAGGTCAATGTCTTCATTCTAAGATTCAGCTCACTCCAGTTCCAGAAAGCACAATTCCCCTGAAGCTGCAGACAGCATTGTTTAGATGCTGGACTGAAGAAGTCCAGAGGTAGTTGAGGGTGACCTTGATCCACGAGATGCCTTCATTTCTTGTTGATGTCTTTGGAGCATCTCGTTATTGGCTAATGACCTTCCCAAGGACAGAGAAAAGGAAGAAACTAAAATTGCCCTAGGAAAGAAAAGTAGCTACCTACAGCAGGGGTGAGTGGTACTGGAAAGAGCTGATCATTTCTCAGAATTATCTGTGATAATATATCAATAGATTTAGTTATAAATTCTTATTTTAGATAGACTTATTAACATTTTAAAATGCTCTTTCAGGGGACTAAAGAGATAGAGCAGTAATCAGGTATATTCTTCTAGTGGATCAAATTTTAGTTTTCAGCGCTTGCATTGCATGGCTCACGTTGCCCATAACTTCAGTTCCAAGTGTTCTGGTACCCTCTTCTGGCTTCCACATACAACTGCATACATGTGGCAATTAAAATGCTCTTCATAGGGTGAAGCATTTTAATGTATCAAAAGAAAATATGATATATTTACAAAGGATATGGGGACTTGAGACTGAAACAAGAGTTCAAGAAGAGGAGAAAGAGTTTACCAGGTATGAAATAAGCCATTACAAAATTGCAGGTCAGTACACTTTATGGTCTATCTCCCAATTGTACCCGGGTTTACCTGGTTTTATCTTGTATTAGATCATTAATTCTTAAGAGAGTGATCTGCAGATGCCCACAGTTTAATGGGGGCGTTTAAAGGACACTAAAATCCATCTGTTATTCTTAAAAATATGTTCAAGTTATATTCACAAATGTGCAAATCTTTCTGGATAGATTATTCATAGGTTCCATTAACAGGAGGAAAGAGAGAGAGGGAGAAAGAAAAGTTAATTAAAAAAAAAACTGTGTTTGGAAAACACAGGAGTGTTGGAAAATATTTCAGCAGGTAAAAAGGTACCTGATGCTCTTACAGAGGACGGGTTTGGTATTCATAACTCACACAGTAGCTTATAACCAAACATAATTCCAGCTCCAGGAAATCTGATGCCTTTTTCTGACCTCAGAGGGTAACAGGCATGTACCTGGTGCACATATATACCTGTAGGCAAAACAGTCATACATATAAAATGAAATAAATCTACAGAAAAAGAAAAGGAACAGGCCAAATACCTGTATGTTCTGATTCACATCCGTGCAATTTTGTAACCACACTTTCCCTCTTTCTTGTCCCATAAAAGTATTCTAATTAACTTGATTTCCAAAGGCTACTTACCAGACCAGTAGCATAAAACACCCATGAATCTTCCACCTGTTTCAGGCTTGTTAAACATAAATTCAGGCACTATGGACAAAGGGCCAATTTGCTTATGTTCATGAGTTTTTTCCCTCCCTAATCTACTATTCTGAGTGGGTTTCTGTCATAAGGCTTCAGATGGCCCAGTGTGTCTTTAACTGGAGGGGTACAAGGACTTTACTATCATCATGAGCAACAGAAACTTTGGTCATGCCATTATTGCCTCAACAAAAGGAATATAAACAAAATGCCCTGTTTACACATCCCCTCTGAGCCCCCACCTGCTGACAGCTGATGAAATATGCCTTATGTTTTGCCTCTGGAAGGACTGATCCAAATTGTGACAGATTGCAGAAGGTAATAAATGTTGATATCTCACCATAGCCTCAAAAAATATTTTTTCTACATCAGAGCAATTGTTTCCCTCTTGCACACAGATGACAAAGATCTAGTGTTTGAGAAAGATACATGGAAAGGCAGCTTAAAGCTGCATAACAGGTATGCAGCCAAGTACTGGACACAATAGGAACATAACCTGGGTATTTTAAAAGCCTGGGTAAAATAAACAGTTTCCCTAGGACAAGAGTGCCAGAAAGATAAGAGAATAATATTTGCTTAAACATTCATTTGATTTTAATTTTTCATTGTAGAAAACTATTACTCAAATCTACTTTTTTTTGTTTTTGTTTTTGTCATTGTTTGTTTGTTTGTTTTTCTGAGACAAGGCTTCTCTGTATAGCCCTGGTGCCGTGGACTTCACTCTGTAGAGCAGGCTGGCCCTCGAGATCAGAAATTCACCTGCCTCTGCCTCTCAAGTGCTGGTATTAAAGGTGTGTGCCATCACTGCCCGGAACTCAATTCTAGTCAAATATAGGAATCAATATCTTGATTATAAAAAGAAGGCTTTGTGACTGACAGTGGAATGAGTACTGAGAGGTCACTACACCCACAGCACACCTCACAACTTCAAAGTGTCATTAGTTTTTCATGTCGCATCAGATTTGCAATACTGGTTATTCTGTCCCAAATGTGCATCTTGAGTTATGGTTAAACTTTCATCCCATCACTCAGAATTCTGGCTGACTTAGCAGTCCTGGTCAGCTGTCACACAATGCTTCAGATACTTACGATGATGACAGCATGCCCCTTCAGGGGTCTCGTATGCCCTCTGGTTTGCTGATGGGGGCTTTTATTGGCTTAATAAAGCTTCTGCTGTGATTTCTTACTGTGCATTTTGAGAACAGAGTATCAGAAGAACTGTTGCATCCTGAGATGTGTGCAGAATAACACTCTCTACCCCTGAGCTTAGAGGTTCAAAATGATAAAGTAAGAAGAACTCACACAATAAGGCAAGTGAGACCTATGGGATACCCTGATGCATAAATAGAACCACAGAAATACCTCTCAGGCATGAGGTTTGGATCTGTTTCAGCTTGCACATACCTGATTATCTCCCCTCTCCAGACATTTCACCTGCTAAGATTCTAGAAGACTGTTTGTTTGTTTTTGTTTTTTGTTTTTATTTTGGCATCTCTCTCCCTGAAATTTCTAAAGATCAAAATCTTAAAGGAATAGAGTTTTCCAAGATTAACATCTTTCCCCAAGAGTTAATTTTCCATGAATGTCATTTCATCCCAAATGAAAAGCCAAATGCTCCATCCTCAACCCTGGTTTTAAAATCCCCAGTAAACACAGGCACTAGAATCAGAATGACTGTATTCCACCCTGGCTCTGCAATTCATTCATTATGGGGAAATTATGAGAAACCTAGTGGGTTTCTCTGACCTTAGTTTTTTGTTTGTTTTCTTCTTGTTATCGTTTTTTCTTTTATTTATTTTTTAGAATTTTCTCACCTTTTTGTTATTTTCTTTATTTACATGTCATATGATATCTCCTTTCCCAGTTTCCCCTCCGAAAAAAGGAAAAAATAAAATAACAAAAATAAAAACAAACAAACAAAAAACCCCTGTTCCCTCACCCAACTCCCCCTGTTCACCAACCCATCCTTCTCCTGCTTCCTGGCCCTAGCATTCCCCTACATCGGGGCATAGAACCTTTATAGGGCCAAGGGTCTCTCCTCCCATAGATGACCGATTAGGCCATCCTCTGCTACATATGCTGTGGGAGCCATTAGTCCCACCATTCGTACTCTGTGGTTGGGGGGTTTACTCCATGGGAACTCTGAGGGTACTAGTTAGTTCATATAGTTGTTTGTCCTAAGGGGCTGCAAACCCTTCAGCTCCTTGGGTCCTTTCTCTAGCTCCTTTATTGAGGACCCTGAACTCAGTCCAATGGATGTCTGTGAGCCTCTACTTCTGTATTAGTCGGGTACTGTCAGAGCCTCTCAGGAGACAGCTACATCAGGCTCCTGTCAGCCACAATAGTGTCTGGATTTGATGATTGAAGATAGGAAGGATTCCCAGGTGGAGCAGTCTCTGGATTGTCCTTCTTTTATTCATAGCAGCCTTATTTATAATAGCCAGAAACTGGAAACAACCTAGATGTCCCTCAACAGAGGAATGGATACAGAAATTGTGGTACATCAGCCTTGCTTCCATGGTGTTACCAAGGTCCTCAACAGTTTTTATTCCCTTTCTTCTAGCTGGGATTTATTGCTATTCTTTTGTTATTTATTGGTATCACTATTGGCAGTTGTATGTGCATTCTGAGGAGAGAATGTTTAAGGCCCTGCGTGGAAACAAATATAGCCAGTTTTTTTCAAAGGAAGAATTTTGAGAATTGCACAACCCAGTGGAACAACACTCTCTTTTTCTAAGCCCTCTCTTCCCCTCCTCCTGCCCTCCCTATGCCACCCCCCTGCCCTTCTTCCAGAATCAATGTAACCCAGTTTGGCCTCTATCTATGTAGGCAAGGATGACTTGCAACTTCTGATCCTTCTGCTTCCAGCTCCCCACACTGGATCCCAGGTCTTGGCCATTATGCTGGGTTTACAATGTGCTGCAGGTTAAGGCCAAAGCTTTGTGCATGCTAGGTGAGCCCACTATTAATTAGAACACTTCTCCAGCTTCCACTTTCTTTTCCTTAAATGGCTCTAAATAACAAATACTCTGGTAGAGTACTTTACTAGCATCTCATTTAATTTTCTCAACCTTAGGAAGGTTGAGTATTTTCTTCACTTCCAGATAAAAACAGGGAGTAGAGACTTCTGAAACCTCCTGAGGTTATGACAATAAAGCAGGAGGGACTGCACTTTTGGGGTGGGCAAAAGGAATCCCAGGTTGAAGCTTTTTCATATGGCCTCTGGAATTCTGAGAGACACTGAAGGCTGAGCTCTCTTCCCTTTCATTAGATACTACCATAGAAGCCATTTGTTGGGGTGAAGACAAGACATTTGGGGTTGATATTAAGTTAATTCCTTCTACAACTAAATTGATGTTTACTCACCACTAGCCACAGTGTCTGTAACCCCCAGAAACTACACATACTACAGGCTGCTGCAAGTTTCAGAGTCTGACAGGCACACTGCCCCACAGGGAATTCATGGTATGTAACTTTGTATCAAATATTCTCTGGGCTGAGATCAGGAAGAGGGAAATCATTTCTGTGATCAAACAGCATGACGCTTTTAAATAGGTAGAGATTACATATTACATTTTACCGCTGAACGTCTCAATAAAGATACCATAAACAGAAATCCACACATATAACAAATCATACTTAACTGTGGCTGGTATCTGATTTATGTGAGTTTATAAATTATTGAATCGTGTGACTATAGTCCTGGAATGGAGCCCAGACCAAGAAATGTTAAAAAAATAGAAAAGAACAAAAAAGAAACCTGTGTCCTCTTGACTTTCCATACACTTTCCTCCTCTCTTGTCCCCATGCCTTTCTGCTGATTACTTTTAAATGCATCCTGAGTGGAAGGTGAAATTGAGTCAGGACCCCCTGAACCCCCAGTTGGCATGGCATTTTAAAATAGCTAAAGGTTTCCCAGTTTTCTACAGAATGTGATGACATGCCTGACAGGGGTAGCAAACACCTGACATGAGCCTCTGCAATGGTTCTTGGTCCTACATTTTTAGCTTGGAAGCTCATTTGAATAGTGCTGCCCCTCTCCTCTATTTCATTCATTTCTTGCTTTCATTCTCCTTCTTTTTGGTCTTTTATCACATGTATGCATAGAATACAGGCATGTCCCTCAAATTCAATCTCTCACATCAGAGATGAAGAGCTTCTCTAAGGTGAGTTGTGGTTGCTCACTTAAGATAAACTCAGGCTAGTATGATAGCAAATACCAGTTTTACATAATAGCCTCATAAGCTGGCAACTGGAAGTCAATGCTCACAATAGAACTATGTTATTCTGAAATTTTGCTGCTTTAAAACACTAGCTTCCTGCTTGTTAAATAGTTATACATGTCCACAAGTAGAACTCCTACAGAAACTGTAGCAAGGGACTCAAAACCCTTCAACATTTGGCCCCTTCCTTTTACACTAAAACAGTGCCCACATCTAGCAAAATGAAGAATCAATGAGGCCAGAACAACAACAAAAGCCATGTTGGATTTTGTACGGCCAAGTAAAAGGCTTTGCTGGGCACTGGTCTGCGACAAAGAGGGCTGAGTACTGCTACGTGAAGATTCCTGTCAAGTGTTATTTTGCCCAACAGACTCCTTGAGTATCACATCAGAGTGCTGTCTGAGGTCCTGCCTGAATCTTAGAGAGATCTGTGATCAACTTCAGATACCCACCCCGAGCAGAGCAAGTCCTGTTCCTAACTTGAGAACTGACAACTCTTTAACACAAGAAATGAAAGTTCCACCAGAAACATGGACATTTTCTTTGAGAGGGAATAATAACCCACTAGAAAAATCAGGAACTACTTTACAGTATGCAGGAATACTTGACATAGAGATTGCACATAGGTTTGGCACATAGACAAGAAGACAACACCCTTTTAAGTGTAGATAACATTATTGAAACAGGGTAAGGTGGTGATGTGGAAGGACGATGAGGACAAGTGTTTGATGCACTGTTTCATATAAGAGATAAGTAAGTGAAGAAAAGTTGAAAAAGGAAAAGTAATTGATGTAGATATTGGATAGGATATTAACTGGAAGGAAAAGGATATGATTGGCCTTGGGTGGTAACAGATACTCACTGATGAAACTTGATAATACAGAGGCAAGTAACCAGAGTTGGGCTTGAAACAGTGAATTTGATAAACAATCTGTAGACTAAATATTAAGAAAAAAATTATATGTAAGATGGAGAACTTTGTAACAATACTGTAACCATAGGGAACTGAGGAACTAAGCCAACCATAGGATATTTACCACAGAATTTGAAGAATTTACTGAATGGTTATGAAAAATAAATAATTTTAAGTGGAGATTCTCCTTTGCCCTTGGGAGGCAAAAGGTAGTTTTCAGACAAATTGATACTTGAGTGAGATGACTAAATGTTTAATTCTGGATCCACAGATATTTTTAAGTGACCTTTGATGAGGAGATGGCTTCTCTTAACCTCTTTTTCTCATCTATAAAAAGATATCACCCCTATTGCACAATGGTGATTTGAGATCAAAAAGTTAATTAAGATACATCACATAGGAGTTTCAAAACTGGGAAAGAGTAATCACATAATAATCTACTCTGAAATTATTATTATTACTAGAAAAATAAGAAAAATGCATAAATGGGTACGATTTCAATGAAAAGGATTAAAATACCATGTAAAATTTGAAGGATGGCATGACAAATTAAAGGTATTTAAGAGATAGTTCATGGGCTAGGAATAAGTGCTGTTGGTTCAGAGGACCTGAGTTTGAATGCCAGCAGCCATATTTTTTGACTTTGCCTGTAACTCTAGATCTAGGGATCTGAAACTTCTGGTCCATGAGCATCTATACTCATGCACACACACATATACATATGAGTCCATACACACATTTGCACACACATTCACACACACACACACACACAGACACACAATTAAAATGTTTAAAAGGTAGCTCTGAAAAATCACAATGAATCAATGACAGCAGCTAGGGCTGATTTTTCAGAAACCAGAAAGAAAACTGAGGAGTTTACTCTGTACACTTGACAATTTTTCCATTGTTCTTTCTCCTGTTAATGGTTTGTTCTATTTATGAAGCTTTTACTTATATTTTTCTGTGTATTTTGTCTGCACACAGCAGTTCTATACCTGTCTATAGTTTTAAACAGTCTGATCAGTACAACCTGACTGACTTGGCCTTCATACATTGACTTGAAACCTCTTGAAAGGAGGACCCTGTTGCCTCAACATATACAGGGCAGTGAGAATCTTTGTACATGTCAAGGCTAATTTAGGTAGATAGTCATTACAGGCAGCAGCTAGGGATACTCTTTCAAAGGCAGGGGAGTTGTTAGGAAGAAAAAGCATGTCCATTTTAGCATAAATAAGTAATTCAGTATGAAGAAAGATTTTTAGTGGTTGAGGTTTGTTAGACACAAGGAAGTACTAATTTCAAAGTCAAAGATGGGTGTGGAGTTTGGAAAAGATTTAGTTTAGAAATACAGGTTGTGAGGCTGGAGACATGGTTGAGCAGTTAAGAGTACTGGCTGCTCTTCCAGAGGTCCTCAGTGCAACCACATGGTGGCTAACCACCATCTATAAAGGGATCCAATATTCTCTTCTGGTGTGTCTGAAAACAGTGGCAGCGTACTAATACACACAAAATAAATAAATAAATAAATAAATAAATAAATAAATAAATAAATAGAAAATATAGAAGTTTTAGAAAGGAAGAAAGAAAGAAAGAGGAGAGAAGAAAGAAAGAAAGAAAGAAAGAAAGAGAGAGAGAGAAAGAAAGAAAGAAAGAAAGAAATGAAGGAACAAAGGAATGAAGGGAGGGAGAGAGAGAGAGAGAGAGAGAGAGAGAGAGAGAGAGAAGGAAGAAAGGTTGGTAAGTCATCTGATTGGGTGGTGATAATTGGTGACTCAGAGGAACAAATGAAAGTCCATTAAAGGAAGCAGCACATGAAGACTGCATTGTGCTTTGGCCAATTTTCTTATGACCAAGATCTGATTTCTTGCATTACATTCACCACAAACATTTCCTTCAGTCTCAGTTATCTTAGGGTACAGGGTGTTGTGTTCAGTTAGCACAGATCACAGAGACCAATCCACAATAATAAATATTACACAGACAATTAGAAGTCCTTCTTATCTATTGACAATAAAAGCAAAAGTATAAAATAGACCAACAAAGTCACATTCTTATATTCTTCAAACTTTGGTGGTGCAGGTGGCATAACAGCACACTGTGCACCACCCCACAGCTCTGCCTGACTCCTAGGAGATATGCTCTAACCCAAAACATACAGGGAAGACCCTCCTGTCCCAATCCCCCAATTTCTGATACCCCAGCAAGTCCAGCAGCCATTGGCTCTACCATGCCCTGTCTGCATGCCAACTTCTTTCCAGTTTGCACCTATACCCCCAGTCCTGGGTTGGCAAGCTGCCCTCCAGTCCATAGCTGTGCCTGCCTCATAGGAGGCCTGCTCTAACTGGAGACACAGAGACACATGGTTGAAAGCCCCATTGCCCTAATCCCCTGCCCACTTGGAATCTACCAAGGCTAGTAGCTGTGAGCTCTACCCCATGTTATCAAAGCTCCATCTTCCATCTGGTCTGCAGCTACACCTGCATCAGATTGGTGTATAGCACCTAATCACACAGTTCTGCCTATCTACCAGGAGGCCTGTTCTAACTAAAGACACATAACTCTACCTGTCTCCTGGAAGGCCTACTCCAACCCAGGACACTCACCCAGCCAACAATTTTGACAGATGGCAAAAGGCAAGTGCAATAAAATAATCAACAGAAGCCAATGCAATATGGTCCCATCAGAAACCAACTTTCTCACTACAACAAGCCCTGAATATCTTAACACATTCGAAGAGCAAGACTGTGACCTTAAATCCCATCCTATCCAGATTATACAAGCTTCTAAAAAGGATTTAAATAAATTCCTTAAGGAAATAAAAAATGCAATAAAATAGGGAGAAACAAAGAGGAAAATAATAAATACCTTAAAGAAATATAGGAAAATACAATAATCAAAGATGCAAAGGAAATGAATAAAATGTCCAAGTCCTAAAAATGAAAATAAAAGCAATAAAGAAAATATAAATGGAGACAATCCTAGAAATGGAAAACTTAGAAAAGAGAACAGGAATTACAAATGCAAGAATCATCAACAAAATACAAGAAATGGAGGAGAAAATCTCTGGCATAGAAGATACTATAAAAGAAATGAATGCATCCATTTATCAATGAAAATGCCAAATGTAAAAAGTTCCTAACTCAAAACACTCAGAAAATCTGGGAGACTACACAAAGGCCAAACATAAGAATAATAGGAATAGAAGAAGGTGAGGAGTCCCATTTCAAAGAGCCAGAAAACACCAACAAAATCATAGAAGAAAACTCTTCCCTAACCTAAAGAAAGAGATATAAACATACAAGAAGCTTACAGAAAACAAAATGGATAGAATTCAAAAAGAAAATACTCCCAGCACATATTAATCAAAACACTAAATGTACAGAACAAGGAAAGAATATTTAAAGCTGCAAGGAAAAAGTCCAAGTAACATATAAAGGCACACCTATCAGAATTATGCCTGATTTCTCAACAGAGACTCTAAAAGCCAGAAAACCCTGAACAGATGTTTTACAGACCCCAATAAACCACATATAAGAGTCCAGACTATAGCATCCATCAAAAATCTCAATCACCATAGATGAAAAAACCAAGATAGTCCTTGACAAAACCAAATTTAAACAATATATTTCTATTAATACAGCCCTGCAGAGGATAAAAGAAAAACTCCAATAGAAAGAGGATAACTACACCCAAGAAAACACAAGAAATTAAACCATCTCATAGCAAAACAAAAGAAGAAAATCAACACACAGTAATGAATCCAAAATCAAAATAACTAACAATCATTGGTCATTAATATCTCTCAACATCAATGGATGCAAGTCACCAAAAAAAGGTATAGACAAAAAGACTAGATTTGTAAACAGGATCCATTATTCTGCTGCACATAAGAAATACACTTCAGCAACAAACATAGACACTACCTTAGAGAAAATACCTGGAAATGTGTTTTCCAATGGACCTAGGAAACAAGCTGGAGCAGTCATTCCAATATATAACAAAATAGGCTTCTAATCAAAAGTTATCAAAAGAGAGAGTAAAAGATTCTTCATACTCATTAATGGAAAAAATCCACCAAGATGGCATCTCAATTCTCAAATTTATGCCCCAAATGCAAGGACACGCACATTTATCAAAGAAAGTTTACTAAAGCTCAAATCATAAATTAAATCCTACACAATAATATTGGGAGACTTCAACACCCCACTCTCACCAATAGACAGGTCATTGAAATAGAAAATAAACAAAAATAGAAAATAAACAAAGAAACTATGAAACTAAGAGATATTACGAACCAAGAGAATCTAACAGATATCAACAAACCCTTTCACCCCCAAAACTATATATCTTCTGAAGACTGCACCAAACCTTCTCCAAAACTGACCATATAATCAGGCACAAAGCAAGCCTCAACAGATACAAGAAGATTAAATTTTAAAATAACACTTCACATCTTATCTGATCACTATGGATTAAGAAACAACAGAAAGCCTACATACTATCAGAAACTGAACATCTCTCTATCCAATGATAACTTAGTCAGGAAAGAAATAAAGAAATTAAAGGCTTTCTAGAATTCAATGAAAATGAAGGCACAGCATACCCAAACTTATGAGACAAAATGAAAGCAGTGCTAAGAGGAAAATTCATAGCACTACATGCCTTCATAAAGAAATTGGAGAGATATCAAATTAGTAACTTAACAGCATACCTGAAAGCTTTAAAGAAAATGAAGCAAATACATCCAAAGTCAGTAGACAGGAGAAAACAGTCAAACTCAGTGCTGAAATCAATCAATTAGAAACAAAGAGAACCACACAAAGAATCAACAAAACAAAGAGCTGAGTCTGAGAAAAATCAACAAGATAGACAAACCCTTACCCAAACTAACTAAAAAGCAGTGACACATTATCCAAATTAACAAAATCAGAAATGGAAATAGAGACATAAAAACAAACACTAAGAAAATTTTAAAAAATCACTAGTTCTTATTTCAAAAGCTTGTACTCCAAAAACTGGGAAAATCTAACTGAAATCTAATTTTCTAGCCAGATACCACTTACCAAAGTTAAATCAAGATCAGATAAACTAACTAAACAGTACAACTTCTAAGGAAATAGAAGCAGTCATTAAGTCTCCCATGTAGAACAATTTCTAATTTTCAGAGAAACTGCCAGATTGATTTCCAGAGTAGTTGTACAAGTATTCTTAATAGTCAGAATTTGGAAACAACCCAGATGTCCCTCAATGGAAGAATATATACAGAAAATATGGTTTATTTACACAATGGAACACTAGCTGTTAAAAACAGACATCATGAATTTAGCAGGCAAATGGATAGAACTTGAAAATATCCTGGGTAAGGTAACCTAGACATAAAAAGATATGCATTGTATGCACTCCTGATAAGTAGATAGTAGCCATTAAGTAGAGAATACCCATGATGCACCTACAGACCCAAAGGAGTTAAACAAGAAGGAAGGTCCAAGGGAGGATGCTTGAATCACACTCAGAAAGGTAAACAAAATAGTCATAGGAGTCAGAGGGAAGGAGGGAACTGGAAGGGAGAACAGAGAAAGGGGGGAATGGGGGAACAGGATCAAGTGTGGGAAGAGAAAGGAGAGAGGCCCAGAGGGCAAGAGGAATAAATGGAAATCGGCAGCTCCCTGAATTGGAGGTGTGGGTAGAATCTCTGGGAAGTGCCAGAGACCTGGAATGGGGGAAGCTCCCAGAAGTCCATGCGGATGATGTTAACCAAGATGGCTAAGAGTGGGGATGTGAAACTTGAAGAGGGCACCTTCTATAGATAAGCAGGACCCCGAGTGGAAGGTTAAGGACACAAACCACCCATAAATCTTTAAACCCAAAATCCGTCTTTTCTAAAAGAAATGCAGGGACAAAGATGGAACAGACACTGAATGAATGGCCTGCCAATAACTGGCCCAACTTGAAACCCATGGGCAAACACCAATCTGTGACATTATTAATATTCTGTTAGGTTTGTAGATAGGAGCCTAGAATAACTGTCCTCAGAGAGGCTCTAGCCAGAAGTGAACTGAAACTGATGCAGGGACCCACAGCGAAACATTGGATGGAGGTTAGGAACTCTTATGAAAGAGTTGGGGGAAGGATTGAAGGCCCAGAAGAAGATGGGGACCCCACAGGAAAACCAACAGAGTCAACTAACCTGGATCCTTGGGAGCTCTCAAAGACTTAGCCACTAACCGAAAGAACATACATGGGCTGGACCAAGGCACATATGTAGCAGATGTGTAGCTCAGTCTCTATGGCTGCCTTGTCTGGCCTCAGTAGGAAAGGATTTGCCTAATCTGGCAGACTTCATGTGCCTGGACCCAGGGGGCACCCGATCCTCTCAGAGGAGAAGGGAGAGAAGATGGAGGAAGGGATTCTGTGAGGGAGGACTGAAAGCAGGAGTAGCTTGGGATTAAA
The DNA here is from genome assembly GCF_008632895.1 of Mastomys coucha. Classification (NCBI taxonomy): domain Eukaryota; kingdom Metazoa; phylum Chordata; class Mammalia; order Rodentia; family Muridae; genus Mastomys; species Mastomys coucha. The sequence continues at coordinate 41,659,577 of NW_022196904.1, read as the reverse complement.
TAAATAAATGCCCAACAGGCTAGTCCTGTAGAACAATGTTAAGGAGACATTTTCTCAGTTGAGGATCCCTTCTCTAAGATGACTTTAGTTTCTGTCAAGTGATGTAAAATTTGCCAGTATATTTCATTTAACTCAGTCTTGTTATATTGCATGTCAGTAATAATATATCCATTTTCTGAAGTTTATCAAACTTCAGAAAGTACAGAAGTTTTCTTAATAAACTCAATTTGTGTATGTAAAAAACATTGGTGGTGCATACATCTGAGTTCTTGATGGGAACCAAACAAGAAACCATCCTAATGAATGGGGCCAATGTTCCCAGGAAGGGGAAAACTTAGGTACAAGAGAGCCTGGGCCATCCACCTAGCTACACATCCATGGGAAGTCATGAGGCTTGGAAAAAATAACCACCACCATCACCACACCACCACATCAACAACAACAAAAAAATGTGTTTTCATCTTTTTATCTTTTTATCATTCATCTTCTTGTTCTAGGGTGAGGAACATCTCTGGCTGAAGTGGCAGTGACTTAGAGACTGCCATTTTGTCCCTGTCCTCTCCCAAATAAATAACTTCACTAATTACGTGTGCTGTGGCTGTGACAGAATACCTAATTCTTAATTCTTAAGAGGGAAAGGATTTAGTTCAGCTCACAATTTAAAGGGACACAGTTCATCACAGCAAGGCAATTCTGGCAGATGGAGCTGGATAATACTAAATGTCTCCTATTTATTCAGCCCAGGGCACAGTTCATCAAATGGTACCACCCACATTTGGGGTAGACCATCCTTCCTCAGTTAATGTGATCAAGGAAATTCCTTGCAAAAAAGCAATATAAATCACCAAGATAATAAAGAGATTCTTCGAGAAGGAGAATTTGATACCCTGACAGAGACTGAAGGTCCATGTAGAAGTATTCTTGATCTAAGCTTCAGGAGACCCGGGTTCAATGTCAGCACCAGATAAAGAGCTTCGCAGAGAAAAAGACATTGAATTAATCCTAGCTCCAGGCCAAACTGGATACATGAAGAGGAACAAAGTCTATATATTTCCTTATTGGGATTCTTTTCATTTTACACAAAACAATTTCTTAACTTGGTCACAAAAGCTACCATCCTACAGTGTCAGATACCATAGTAAGCCCCTAAGTCAGGCAGTTATAAACTTTATTTCATAAAAACAGCTCAAAATCTTGTGGCTTCAGTCTGATTGTATATTAACATATTAGGACAATATGGACCTGAAAAGACATGTTTAAAAATCATATCTCAATTTAATATTTTCTTATTGTCCCACATGCTCAAAGGGTAACTATGAAATCTTTGAACTGTTTTTATTCTGCCCCCTAAACTCTACATAAAAACTGACTGGAGAATATTATGAATAAAATCATCTGACCATATCATTTTGAGTATGTGACCCATTTAAAAAAAGAAAGTTGTACATCAGGCAGAGTTGGAAATATGGTGTATTGCTACGTTGTGTGCAGCCTCTTTCAGTTCTGACACCAGTCAGATGCTCTGTAATACATGCTGGAGGAGCAAAGTATTTGACAGTCACATGCCAACACAGATGGGTGGAGATCTCATGTGGTCCCACCATTAGATGAAGAGCTACCTGCAATTTAATGTAGTCTCTCTCTCTCTCTGTGTGTGTGTGTGTGTGTGTGTGTGTGTGTGTGTGTGAGATGTCAGTAATTAGAGAAGATGTGCTGAATTTGAGAAAGAGTGTATGACACATCAGAGAAGTTGGAGAGGGGAGGTAGGATGGAACAACATGAATATAGCATGAAACAATATAGATACAATATAAAATTCTCAAAAATACAAAAAAAAAGTGAAAATCCCATGTCTCTTATGAAACTTGAAGTTCATCAAGAAGACTCAAGTAATGCAGCTGCTTGGGAAGAAGGATTTGCTGGCATGTTTGTAAGGTTTGGAAGCAGGAATGAAAGACAGCCTCTCTTTGATATTGATGATCAGAAAATATTTCTGCAGATCGTAGAAACCTATGAACACATATTACCAGCTCTCCAAAGACAGGCGAGGGCTACAATGGATGGAAACAACTTAATGTGGAGCCCAAAGAGGAATCTCTTTTTTGTTAATTTATTATTTATTCACTTTACATCCAGATGACAGCCTGTTATGCTCTTCTCCTCCCCCTCCCCTTCTCTGGATAAGAAAATGTAGTATATCTACACAAGGTAAACTATTTAGCTATATGCCATTTTTTTTTGATTCTTTTTTTTCCTTTTTTTCCTTTTTTTATTAGATATTTTCTTTATATACATGACATATTTCCCAGTTTCCCCTCCAAAAACCAAAAACCAAAAAACAACAAGAACAACCCCTGTTCCCTCCCCCTCCCCCTGCTTGCCACCCCACCCTCTCTCCCTCCCGATAGGTTCTGACAGTACCCAACTAATACAGAAGTAGAGAGGCTCACAGCCATCCATTGAACTGAGTACAGGGTCCCCAATGAAGGAGCTAGAGAAAGAACCGAAGGAGCTGAAGGGTTTGCAGCCCCTTAGGATGAATAACAATATGAACTAACTAGTATCCTCAGAACTCCTAGAGACTCAACCACCAACCAAGGAGTACACATGGTGGGACTGATTGCTCCGGCAGCATGTGTATAGTAGAGGATGGCCAAGTCGGTCATCAATGGGAAGAGAGGCCCTTGGCCCTGTGAAGGTACTATATAACACTATTAAAAACAAAAAATATTATGAAATTTGCAGGCAAATGGATAGAACTAGAAAATATGAATGAGGTAACCCTGACCTAGAAAGACACGCATGGTATATACTTCCTTATAAATGGACATTACCCATAAAATATAGGATAACCATGCTACAGTGCACAGAGCCAGAGAAACTAAGAATTAAGAAGGGCTCAATGGAGGATGTATGAGTCTCATTCAGGGAGTGAGGAGGGGAACAGAGATGGAGATCAGAGGTGGAGAGAGTAGGTGCAGGAGAGAGCTGGTAGTGAGAACACAGAGGAATCTTAACAATGGCTGTCAGTTTGGGGAAAATGCCCACTTCCTCTGCCTAGGTACACACTGTTTTTCAAAAACCCTGTGTCTATTTCATATTATTTTCTAATATTCTTTAGTTTCTATTATGTGTGTCTCTCTCCCTCGGGCCTCATGGTTCACACAAAAATTATCTACCAATACCATTTAATCTAATCCACACATCCTGAGACAATAAAGACATAATTCTTGGAAGACCCAGTTAGCTATTTTTAAATCTGCCCTGAAAACAAGTGTGTGAGCCAGGTGCTTGGGCCAATATTTCACCAGCAGGAAAGCCCTCACTAATTTTCAAGTTAGCCCAGATGAAAATAGATAAGAGCAAAAGACTGATTATCTCTTTCCAGCTATGCTTTCAGACTATGTCACTCGCCTGAAAATTTCAGTGTATGGAAAACAAGGCACTCTGGGAAAGATTCAGCTACTAATGAAGTTTCTGTAATTGATAGGTGTAGAGACTTACTGAATGACCATATCAACAATAGCCAATATCTACTATATAGAGACCCCAAGATAGTCCTGGGACCCTGGAGAAACCCCTACCTCGCTGTGGTAGAGATTGAATTCCCTCTAGTCTGTAAAAGGAGAAGAAAGGGCATAAAGTGGTGCTTTAATATACAGAAATAAAATAAATGCTATGTGCTACAAGTCAGCATCAATATTAGAAACAAAGGGCACTCAGTAGACCAGCCACCTTTTGTCAATGCCTTCCCGACTGCTGTTGACAACTGAGCTACTACTCAGTTCTTTAGGAATCAGCCAGTGTCAGAGAGGACAGATAACACTTAGCTGTTCTCACCATCACATTGTGATCTGATCAAGAGTTGCAGTGCTCACTCAGCTCCATCTCAGGGTGACTTTAGCAGGTGATAGGAGGTTTTCAGCCATTTCAATAGACTCTACATGCTATCGATGTAACATAAGAGGGAAAATCTTTTGCTCGGATATCTGCTTATGTTAAAGAGAGTAGGTGAAAGTATTCTTCCCATCATGTGAGATGACATAAAAATTGATTATAGTGCAAGGCCATCTTTAAAGAAAGGTCAATTATTGGGTAGGAAATTGCTTGTTATATGAACACAAGGACATGAATTTGATCACTAGAGTTTACATAAAAACTTCGATGTATTAAGAATTTTGGTTTCTTTAAAATAGAAAGGAAGGAAGGAAACAAGGAAGGAAGGAAGGAAGAGAGAGAAAGGGCTTTTATTTTAATTCCAGGTATAGGATATGGGGCTGCTTCGGATTGTCTACAGCAGCTGACTATGATTTGCCTCATGCTCTAGCAGGGTTATTTTTGGCCAGCTACAGATAGTTTCTGCTATTGTTTGATGTTTGGAATTCTGGAGACTTTTCAGAAAGTATATAAAAGGTACGACCCCACAAGAGGTGGTTGGTTATTGGTTGTTGGTTGGTTGGTTGGTTGATGGTTGTTGGTTGCTGCTAGTTGCTCTGAATCATGGTTTATTAAGTAATTATGAGCAAGAAGAAACAAGAAAAAATTAGATATCCTGACTGTGAAGATCAAACTTACCCTAAGGAATTTAAGTCCCCTAATGAGCAGAAAGTAGTCTAGAGACAATGTCACCCCCTTTTCTTTCTATTCTTTTTTTCCTCCCACCTAGTGTTAGGGGGTTGAAAGGATGGAAAAGGGTGGAGAAGGATGAAAGAAAGAAGAACCCACATGTAGCCAAAGATTGGCTACACGGATAGGCATGGGGCTATATATCTGTAAAGCCAATACTGGAAGGGTAAAGGTAAGGAGTCACCAAGGCTTGTTGGCCAGCTGTGCTAGCCTCTTTGATGAGCTCTAGGCCAGTAGAGACTCTTTTGAGGAAAAGGTGAGTGGATTCTAGGAAATAATCTTCGTGCTTGCATTCTGCCCTTTCCCACAAATAAATAAATAAATAAATAAATAAATAAATAAATAAATAAATGGGATAAACATTTGAATGTGTCTTCCAGCAAACTTGTTTTGAAGCTTCTACAGTTCATATTTTATGTCTTACTTTTACCTTTCTCCATTTGCATGTGTGAGCCTTATCTTCAGTAGAGTTGGGAGCTACATGGTGAAAATATATAAGTATATAGGCCTTGCAGATTTATAATTGAAATCTTTGAAAATTCACCAATGGAAAATGAGAATTGTGTGGGAAAATGGATATCTCTAAACTTCTTGTAAAAGAAAATACTGTGGGTAACTTTGCCATAAATCTTCCATATGGATGGCCAGGAGATGGTAATGAAGGAGATGTTCAAAGTATGTGAATGGGCCAGAAGAGAATCCTTCAAAAACAGTTGCCAGATCAGATCAGTATAGATTCCTTCTGCATGAACTGACACTGGATAGGTAGCTGAAAAACCAAGAAACTCAAGGATATCACTGGCCACTTCTTGACAGCTGCAAGAAGCAATAGGAAGGCCCACTGAATTATCTAAGCCATCACCTGCTCTTTGAAAGTCTAGATATAAATGTTTAATGTTAATGTCAGATTTGAAGATCATTTCTAAGATTTAAGTGGCAGCCTAACTCTTTTCCTATTTTTAAAACATTAAATAAAAGGAGAGGAATGGAAACTGTACTGAAAACATAAGCTATGCCCAAGGCACAGTCTGCACCCACTTGCATCACAGCATGTATTCCTCAGCAAACACAATAGAAATGATCACCCTGGATGCTCGGAATTATGCTTTAAGATCAGAGATAGTGTAAGTCTATCATATCATATGTACATGGATTCAAATATCACATGTAAATGGAGACACATGGACACACATACATCATAGACACACATATACACAATACACCCATCTATATATGGGACTCACATACACACATCACATACATATGACATACATATCATCACATAGACACATATACACAATACACCCATATATATATACGGGACTCACATACACATATCACATACATATGACATACATATTATCACATATATATATATATACATACATATATAAACACACAGAGAGACATATATCACACATATACATAAACACACAAACATATATCACATACACAAAGACACACACACATATACCATAGATGCACACACACAGAATCCCCCCACCCCCCGTATGTGTGTGTGTGTATGTGTGTGTGTGTAGTTTGTCAGGTAAGCAATTTTATTTAAAAATATTTTTTAAAAAAAGATGTCTTTTCACATTTGTCAAAGAAGTAAAATCTTCCCAACTGCCCCTTTTAACTTTTTTGTTTCTTTCTGGATACTTGGAACAACCTCATAAGTTCCAAGTGACTCACATTACCTACAATACCCATTTGGCTCCCAGGGAAGATCAGACTATAGACCTTACATTATCAACTGATAAAAATCTTCTACATTTTCACTGAAAAGACAGTTTGTATTTTCTACTAAGATTGCTTTATGGCAAGGGTGTTTCAGATTTAAAAGCTGGTGTTATAGAAAAGGTTGTATAATTTAAGTAGAAGGAAAGGAATGGAAACTAAATGTGGTGATTTTCCTTGCCATATTCTTTCTGTAACTGTGACATTCAAAGGCATACTGTCAAGTTGTCATTACTGCCATCCGTGTGTCTTGAAGTTTCTTACTTTCTGTTTGACTGACACAGGCCCTTTCAACATCCTCTCCCTACTCTGGCACATAGGAAGGTAATGTCTTCCTGTGCCTTCTGATGTTGATGCTGTCTCCAGCATCCTGATACCATGGTTGAATGGGGATAGTTCACTCCAACACCAGTGGGCAAGCAGACAGAAAAGAGATAGAACAAGTACAATCCTACAAAACTGGAGAAGGTAAAGGAAATGTGTTAATGAAATGGAGAAATCTGAATTTTTGTGTATGACATGCCAGTTTTCCTTTCTAACATAGCTTGACACTGTTGATATGAGAATAAGATTCCATAAGTCAAAAACTAGAGATGTAGAGGGCATCTGGTGCTCATCAACACCAGCCATGACTTGGAAATCACAGGATGACTTGGAACTCACAGGAAGACTATGAATACAGGACAAGACTGTATCATGACCCAACATGAACATGACATCTGAGAGTTAAAGACAAAACACAAAAGATGGCATTGATTTGGGTAAATTTAGGTCTGTCACTTGAATATTGGGAAGTTCACCTATGGAGGGGCTAGATTTTCCCATTGGTTTCACAATGGAGAACTAGAACCCATAGGTAAGGGGAGAGAAAGAAGAGAGAGAGAGAGAGAGAGAGAGAGAGAGAGAGAGAGAGAGAGGAGACAGAGAGAGAGAGAGAGGGCACAGAGACCATAGGCAGGCAGGTAGGCAGACAGACAGACAGACAGGCAGACAGATAAATGATCATCAACCACAATGTAAACCTGGAAAAGGCCATAGTGGCACTCATGAGCAGGCTCACACTTATAGCATGTACATTACCCCAACAATGGCCATAAAATGTAGTCTTACACAGGGGCCCTGCAGACACTCTGGCAATATTCAGTCAAAGACAATTCACATTTCATTCTACACTTTGATGCTATTTGGGGGCTATGTCTCAAGGGAGCACAAAAACATGAAGGGAGATACAACAGTCTGTCCACAGTAGCATTTATTATGTTGGAGGGAGAATGAGACTTATGAAAAATCAGGTGGAAACACACACAAAACTATAAGGTGGATCTGATGAGCCAGCTTACTTTGAATGCATCAGATAACCCACTGAAATCTTAAGTTTAAACAAAAATGTGGGGATTTCAAGAGAGATTGGGTTATCATAAAATATGTAAGATTATATCAGCTCCATAAATCATAGATCTGTGCCCCAATATAGCAATTTGTGGTTAGAAGAACACAGTAAAATATGAAAGGACCTGCAATGCATTAGAATGGTGTATGATGAAGTACAAGAAGAGAATGCAACTGAGAAATAGAATAGACTAAATAAGCAGGAGGGAGAGTGCAAGATGATGGCCCTGTGATGTGCTGCAACCAAGGGCGATGATTAATACCCCTGTTATCTGAGGTTAATACAAATAAGTACAACACGAGCCTTCCTCTCATGCCAGGTCATTTGTCTTTCCCCAGGCATGCCCTGCAGTTGCAAGGCACAGAATTTTACTCACCTTTCTGTGCCTCCAATACTTCTCTCCTTGAGGTGGATGTCTCCAATTCACCCTTGAAGATGAGAGTCATGTGACTATCATTTACTAATTTTTTTTTCTTTTTCTTCTAAGAATAAAAGCAACTTATCCCTCAAACCTTACCCAGATGCTTTCTACCTCTCCTACACAGCAACTGCTCTCAAATCATGTATTAATAATGATTTAATGTGTCTTTCTCATCTCCCTTGACATCTGATGATCGGAATCTTTCAGATAATTTATACAGAAAGGACTAGGCATGCATGGATTCAGGCACTTCTCTCATTGGTGCCCTTTCTCCTTCCCTCTCAGGACTTAATACACTTAAACACTGAAGAAGCCATATGCGGGATAAACAAAACTGAGGTTCAAGTCTTTATTTGGTACCAACTCGTTGGATTTGAGTCTTTCTTTTACTATCTATCAGTTTTCCTATTTGCCTGGCATTCTAAAACCATTTGTTCTTAAGTAAATGAGCCAGACGAATGTGTCTATAATTTGTTACATGTGAATGCATTACAAAAATTGGCAAATGCGGTAAATTCAATTCCTAGTATTGGAAAAACTCTTTAGAAAGTAGCTGTACTCACTACCTCCCATCATCCTGGTTCCCTATAAATGTTTTTTCCCACTGTATGTGGTGGGCAAGTCTATGAGAATGGCTTTGTGGGTTACAGAGACCTTGATGACAAGACACTGGAGCAAAAAGTCATTTATGTGATGCAGGCAGTTTTGTTTTCTGTACACACAAGTAAATACTGCTTCAGGCAAAGCTCCAGCTCCTTGCTACTGTGATCGAAGACTGTATTGAAAAGACATTTAATGTGCCTCTGGATTGATCTGGTCTCTTTAGTCTTGCTGTCATTTCAGCTAGTATTTTTGTTTGTTTTTCTTATTCAATAAATTCTCAGACATGGTTGAATTTGTGCATTGATTGTTGCTATTCTGTTATTTTTTCCAAGTCCCTTCTTCATATTTAAGACTCAATTCAGGTGTTATTTTCAGAGAGGCGAATACAATTTCCACAGATGTCAAAAAGTAGAATTACACCTTTAATATTTCATGGTTTCCAAGGTTCTATACTCCATGGCATGGCCTGTGATATTTCTCCTATGGTACTGAATGACAGAAAACTTGCTGTTACTACAGTAATAGATATGATTCCAATCTGTCACAGATAAATTCTTCCAGTGTTCTCAGAAGGTACCATGAGCTCTAATATCCATAAACTGAAACTCTGTCTTCTTTTATGCATTTCACTTGGCGAAATATAAGTTCACAGATTGGAAGGAATAGCAGCTACTTGTCTGAAGGTAATTCTGGAATCTACTTGGTCTACCTCCAGAAGGGACAATGGACATTCCTCAGTGCAACTACGTTCCAGTTCAAACCTGCTCACTTCTGTTATGAGCACAATCTCCACTGGGTGCTCAGTGTTCAGAGGCCTGAGGAAGTCAGTGTCATGAGGGAAGAAGAACAGGGAAGCTACAGCATCAACCATTCAAGCCCCTTTGTATTGAGTGGTTGTTTCTCCCTCATTCTTTGCTCACACTCCAGTGTAAAAAAAAAAAAGATAAAGTTCATCTTTCTATTTGTCCACTTCCAAGGTTATGATAGTTTCTGACCACACATCATTAAAAAAAAGTTTCCCATTTTTAACTATTTTCAAGCAGAAAAGTTTTAGTCACTCTTTCTAACTCCTTCAACTCTCACTGTAATGATAACTCTAAATAAGGACAGTTGGGCCCCCAATCTATTAAAACTGGTGGCACAGTGACCTATGCACACGAAATTGGTAATTCTGGTTTCTTCTAAATAGGAGAAATTTCAGCTAATAGATATCTAGACTTTAATATGTAATTTAATTGAGCATGTATAATATCTGAATACTTAAACAAGTATGCTTCAACCCTCAAAAATGCAGTTTCTAAAATAGTAGCACTGGGGTTCTATTTTCACTAATGGTGGTCAGGCCAAGCATACTACACAATGTTAACATAGTTGCTCTCTGTTAACTAGCTGATATATTTCACCTCCCAAGACCATTAATCAATTTACCAAGGTATCATCCACTTCTCCCTTTAAGACAATTGTTTTGCCGTAGTTGCAAGAATGACCTCTGGTCATCCATTTCACCTAGCAGGACAGCTTTGTCAATAGCAATTCCAGAAGAAAGTGCTTTTCTGCTTAGATTTAGCCCATAAAATCCAATAGAATGATCAAAATGTATGTATTCATGCATTTTACGTGTATCACTTAATATTCTATGGGAACTTTGTAACATAGCGCAATCCCTGGGTTCATATAAGCTTGACCTCAGTTGCTTTCTCTGACACTTTTAAACTCCTGTTTTTCTTTTGACTGGGGAATGTCCTATCCTATAGAATTAATCTGAGAATTAAAGTGGTCACCCACGTAAAGTGCTGAGAATCATTTGGCACAGACAAGGTATATGAGTGACATATTGCCTATTTGTTTTCCCATTCTGCTGTTTTTCTGATCTAATGGGCATCACATGTACTTCAGAGTTAGCCTACAATCTCCACTTCTCAGTAGAGGTCTACTGACCTTTGGTAGTAGAGAAGCTATTATAATATACAGACCTTACAGGCCTTTCTATAGTCAATTGTGCTCCTGGGATATACCATCCGATAGTCTCAACCTAATAACTTCACCCTAACAGGTTCCTTTAGTGGGACCTGCCTCAGTAATTCCACATGCTGTGTTTTCCCCATAATCCACCTGACCTAGACCTCATGAATATGCTAGCATGAATTTCCTATTGTCTAATCTCTATACTATGCTATAACATAAGCACTTCTGAAGGCTGGAGAAATTTATAAAGGAAACTACCCAACTCATTTATGTATTAACAAAAATGAATAAATAAATTCACCAAGAAGCACATTTTCTTTTATTAAATGAATTTATTGCTGAAGTCACAAAGTCCTGTTCTGGCAGACGAATAAGTCTTTCATCAGCCTGCAGGATTTCCAAAGCTTCCGTTTTCTGAGCACTATTAATTAACTATGCTTTAAACTCCCCTTTTCACTGAATGAAATATATTCAATTACAATTATTCCTCCCAAATTTAATTGTGCTCTTCTGTGCCCAAAGCTATTGTAGCTCTTGACCTCCTCATTTTTGCTTATTATTTCTTAGTTCTCCTGGTATTTGTAACTTCCAGAAAGGGCCTTCTGTAGATTTAATTAACTTGTTGAATCCTCCTTCTTCCAGATCATTAATGATGCTGCTAAGTGAGTCTGACCCCAGAGCTAAAGTCTGTGGTGCCTTGACTGTCCTTCAACCCCAATTACGCATGGCATGGTGTTCCCTTTTACTGTCTTCCCTATTTACATTCTTTTCGTCATTTCCCAAACCACTGAAACTATCACCTCCAAATAATTGGAAATTATATTTCAAAAGATATTTAATGTAAAATAGGCCCCAATACTTTTCTTCAATCCAACTTTTATCATCCTTAGTGGGATAATAATTTATTCCCAGAACATTCTGAAAAATTAAAACAACAGTTCAAACATTTAACATCTTAAATAATGCTCTACTGGTACTTGAAATTATGTTGATATTCTGTTTCCAAAGGCAAAATATTCATCTTTTCATGCATTCTTTCCTAATATTTTAAGGAGTCATTGAGATGAGATATTTAAAAAATCTCATCCATTCCTTTGGCCTTACTAAACCTTCTCAAAGAGGAAACATTTCCACTCTCTGATTATTTTCAAAGGAATAATGTAAATCATCATATTGGTCAGCGTTTTTTTAGGACTTTTTCCCTGTGGGTCAAACACAATTTTGGAAGTGAGAGCCTGGCTTCTGATTGAAGATACTGTGTTAAATATGCATTCCTACATCTGCTTTCTCCTTCAAACACTAATAACTACATAGTACAAAGTAAATCAAAAGGTCTGAGGCATCAAAGGCAAAGCACACAGGAGAGAATATGAGGGCCACATAATTTCAGAAAACAGTAAAGAGATAAGTGTTAATTCAAGTGGAAGGCACAATAAAAATAGCTCAGAGCCCAACTGAGGAAAAAGCCCAAAACCTCCTGATTTACACCTTGGATTGCAGGACGGATGGTGCTTTATCTCAGCAACTACAAACAATAGTGAGGCTAAATGAGGAAAAATAACTTGAAATTAGATTAAAAAGCAATTCCTCCAAGTTTTTATTCACTCCAGCCCATCTCCTGCCTTTTTCAACACAGCAGATGCTACAGCACTGTTCTCAGCATAGGGTACCACAAATCCAGATGGATGAGAGCAGAAGTACAATGGCACAGAGGGGTACCAAGTGAAAATTTATAGACCGAACTTTTCAACTCTCGCCTTTTGCAGCCTAGTTGTCTCTAGGCATACCAACAACCACATTTAATGCATCTAGAAATTTAATCATTTCCTTCCAGGGTAATAGGCGATTAATCTTTGCAAAATTTATGGATCACCATGCCACACAGAATAAATGAGTTTAAAATAAACATTTTTAATGCTTCTATGTAAAAGATGAGCAGGTAGGTAGGTATGCCAGAGAAAAAGCAAAGACGCAGGAGAAAAACAAAGATGCCCAAGAAAAAGCAAAGTAGCAGGAAAAGATGAACTTAACAAAGTGGATGCTAGAAAAGAAGCACGAAACAAAAACTCTTCCCATTATCTTCAAACATTAAACAAAACAAAACAAACCACAAACCACAAAATATAAGAGCCTTTAATCAATGACAATCAAACAGAATAGTAGAAGTTAATAACTTAGTAAGTAGAAAGGTATGATTGAGGAAAATCCCTACCACATTCACAAAATAATAAAATACTAAATAGGAGGGATGAAAATATTGAATCACACTGTAGTAGTAGAATAATTAAAAATGCAATCTAGCAAGTGTGTTCCAGACTCGGAGATGTAGGTGCTGCTTTCTCTAAAGGGAAAAGTCACACAGCACCCTCCTCTACTAGCCCTACAGTAGGTCTTCTTCATTAATTCAGAAATTGATAGGATAGCTGAAGTCAGAAGAAGAAGGCAAAGATAAGACAAAGAGGAAGACAAAGACAAAGATGAAGAAAAAGAAGAAAACAGATGAGTTGAAGCCCTGTGACTACCACGAAGGGAGAAGCCAATGCTTCATTTTGAAGCTTCCAAAGCAGACCAGACACTGAGTTCTTAAGAAGGAGCTGTTCAACAAGATCCCCAAATAAAACCAGATGAGACATTTAAAATGCCAATATACAAATCAGAACACTGAAACCCAAGAAACATCTAAAGGAAGGATATATGAGTTCTGATCATGTGACATCAAGACAGATGTGATAAAGCAGATGAATTTACTCTAGAACTTAGGAAAGAATTTAAATCAAGATTATTCATTCCATTTATTTTACATATAGTTTGTGGCAGCAAATTGCTAATTACTAGAGACACTATATAAAGTGCCCTTGTGACTTTACATCATTGAAGACAACCATGAAGAAAAACACCTTAAAAAAATATTGTTTAG
>NW_022196904.1:41614390-41645905 GCF_008632895.1 Mastomys coucha | reverse complement strand
AAAAGAGGAAAGTCTACATAGATTGAAAGATCAACAAGGAAACTGAAGTTTTTGAAAATATATAGAAATAGAAGGAGGGAAAAAAAAACTCAGTGAGCCAGGGAAAATGCACAGAAGAAAACAACTGTCACTGATATGCCTGACCAGAGAGAATGAAGGACATCACAGGTGGAGGATATAGAGGGAGAAATACATGTCTGATCATCTGTAAAGAGAAAAGCTACACAATCATAACAGAAATGTTCAAGAGTTGGGGATATGATAAAAAACACCAACCCTAAGAATCCATGAGACAGATGAAGGAGCTATGATACATGCATAGAAAGTCTACACAGTGAAACTGGAACAAAGATGTTTCCAAATTTAGAGTGAGAAAAGAACCTTCAAGCAAAAGAATCATCAAAAAAAAAAAAAAAAGATGTGATCACAGAACCTATTCATGCCACATTATAGTCAAGATGTTAAAAACAAAACAAGAAAATACTAGGTGAACAATAGTAACCATTATCTCATAGCAATCCTAAAAGCCAGGAAAACATGGACTGTGATTCCTAAAGGCAGAATGTTTGGAAAAGACCAGAGAAGGCCGTTTGGAGAAGGACATAGTGCTCTACTTTTAATTTTTAAAACTTATTGAGTTGTAACATTCCAACTGAAAGTAACTGTAGTTACTTAGTTACTTAAAAGACTATGAAAGAAAATCTAGTATAGTTATTAGTTATTTGGATTAACCCCCAACTATGTGGAGAAAGAAAGAATAGTTCTACTAATTTAAAAGAAGAATGGGAACTGTGGACACAGCTTAGTTGGCAGAGGGCTTGACTGGAATGCATGAAGCCCCTGGTTTGGTCTTCAAAACAGTGTAAACTGAACACAAGGATGCACATCTGCCATCCGAGATCTCTGGAAGCAGGAGGATCAGAAGTTCAAAGTCATTGTCAGTTATAGTATTTGGTGGCAGCCTGAAGTACATAAGATGCCAAGTTAAAATAAATAAATACATTGAGCTTTATTTTGTATTTTGTGTAACTCACACATTGATTGTATATTTCAGTAAAATTTTCTAATCTTTTATAAAACTTTCTATTTTCTTTTTTTTGCCTCTTTCTGCATCTAAGGTTATTTTAAAATTTGAGAATAAGTATATCACTTACCAAAAATTTGCCAGGTTAAAACTCTGGTAATAGTTATAAAACCAGAGATGATAGAAATGATAGTGATTTGAACAGAAGAAAAATGAAAGATTGTTAAGAAAATTTTAATAGTGTGAGTAGAGCCAAAAATCAACAGAAATTGCACAATATGCTGTAGATATACATGAAAATCCCATTTTTGCGACTTCTAATATGTCAATCCCTTTAACCCATAGTTTCCTCATTTATTAAACAAGAATGATAATGATATGCCTCTTTTTGACTATTTAAGTACATACACAATGGCTGGCACACACAGCCACTTCCAGAATATCAGCTGTTGATGAGTCTTAGAATAAGAACTAGGAAAACGTTTGCTGCTTAGGCAACTAGCACATAGGCACCTGGTAACTACTTTTTTTCTGTGTATAACACTGATGAAATGGGATTACACTTACTTAGAATAAAAGAATCCTACAGACCCATGAATTTATTCATTCAGTAAGTAATTCTTAAGTGTGAACCAAGCTACAGATACTGTTCTGAGAGCTGAGTCACAGACACTGACACTGGCTCAACTCACATGAATGGAAGGGGCAAAAGCAAGATAGCTAACAGATACAATCTGCTGAGCCAGAAAATTAGTCAAGCAGAGAATGCAAGGGGCTAGAATCTGGGGCAAAATCCAGCACAAGGATTTTAGGAAGGTTGTGGCAAAGCTCCCTGAAAGCCTGGCCACTGAATGAGAGACTACTGTTTGTAGGCTACTGCAATGATTATGACTTTTCCTACATGAAAGTAGGAGTCAGATAACTTGGAAGAGAAGAATAGGAGTTAGACCTATAGTTTAAAAATGGCACAGTACACCCCATGTTCAAGAGTATGTAAGTGTATGTGACAATGGAAAGGAAGGAGTTAGAAGTTTTTTTTTACCATGGCCTATATGGGGAATAATGATAAAACTGTTCCCAAAAGATTTAGTGGAGAATATCAGTTGCTGCGATGAAACACCATGAACAAAAGCAACTTGGAGAGGAAATGGTTTATTTTGCTTAGACCTCCACATCATAGCTCATTATCAGAGGAAGTCAGGGCAGGAACTCAAGCAAGGTAAGAACTGGAGCAGGAGTGTTGCTTACTGGCTTGTACATCATGGCTTACTCAGCCTGCTTTCTTATAGCTATCAGGGGTATTCCCACCCACAGTGAGCTGAATTTTCCCACACTAATAAATGCTAATTAAGAAAACTCCCTACAGGCCTGCCTAACCCCACCCCCATCTTATGGAGGCATTTCTCGATTGAAGTTCCTTCCTCTCAGATGACTATCTGGTGTCAAGTTGACATAAACTATCCAGCACAGATTCTACATGAATTTCAAATACTGGGTTAAATGGTTTGGGTATGCAATGAAAAAGATAAACAGATGAATTTAATACCTAAGCATAGAGAATATGAAAGAACAAGAAGGAATGTAAGAGAATAAATTAGTTTTGAATTATCAGGGACTTTCAATAGCCAGACATTCCCCTTATTGGATATTACATATATTCATGATAAATATTTAAGCCTGTATATCTTGTAGGCAAAGAGAAAAAAAAGCAAAGAAAAGCTCAGTGATCTGAAAGCATACACTGATTGAGAGTAATTTAAAATGGTCTAAACTTTCAGACTTAAGAAGAGAAAGAGATAAAGCTAGAGAGAGAGGTAAAGGTTTAATCACACAGGTCTTTATGTAACATGCTATAAAATTTGACACTTGTCTTTTAAGGACTAGGGAGGTCAGGAAAGATTTTTGTAGCAAGGCATCCTTTAATACAATAATCTTCCAGGATCTCTCTCATGAACTCCATCTACTTGGTTAAAACTGCATCCATCCACAGATAATTTTGAGGTCTCTGTTAAACTGGAGGCTGTGATAAAGCCACCTTACCTCATGGCATCAGAAACTGCTTATCATTTCAACCAGCACCAGGAGGAATGCATAGATCTTACTCTTTGATTCATCCTATTTTGTACCAAACTGCCTTTTCTAACCAATGAATCTTATTAGAATAGAGTGAACCGAGTCTTGGGTTATATTCTAGATCTAGGTTGAAGCTTCAGTGAGCTTTTTTCTATACGATCTATAGGGTGGTACACATTCTTAAACATAAAGGCTTACAAGAATGTGCTGAGGTGAGTTAGTAACTCTAGGATCTGGATGGTCACAGGTCACAGAAAGCTACCTTGCTTTCTGTTTAGCCAGTACACTTCACATCACAGTGGTTTTGTATTTTCCAGAACAAAGGATTAAAAATGAGACTCTGAAACAAACTCTTGACTTTCACAGTTCAGTAGTGCAGGCTTGCCTTGTGGGAGGCAAGCACTGCCTGCCACCTAAATAGCTATTATTTTTCTGCATGCAGCCTAGACAGGGTAATTCCTAATAGCCTTCATTTATTTTATGGTGAATGTCAATCTGTTAAAATGATTGGCTCCTTTCTGAACAGCAAAGGTGCTAACAGCTTTACAGAAACCAATGCTGACAATGCTTCCAGAAACAGTCCTAAATACCTAGACTTTTCTTCTAAGTATCCTAACAGCATTCTCCATCCTCATCCTCACTCTGATGCATTCTGTATAAGGCAACGTTTACATGCAATTTGGGTTGGAGTTATAACTTAGGATCCAAGAAATATCATGTCTAGACCTTGTGCAACTTAAGAGTCCTCATATATACATATTCATTTATTTATAAAAATTTATTGAACTATATTATAATAGTGGGCTACATGTTGGTTTTCCCCCATATTAAGGTCCTGGTACATAATGTAATATTAGTTTTAAGAATTTTTAGGTCCCAAAGTTGAGTCCTGACCCACATTTACATCACAGGTAAAAAGTTTGGCCTGTGTCTGTCAGAAGGTCTTGCCTTCTGACTCTCTGAACCTGAGCTTGGAAAGCCAGCATCATGCACTCATGGACCCAGGGGAAAACTTCCTTGGATGAAGGTAATTTGCCAAGATTTCACTCTCAGTATGAGAAGAATTTCCCTTTAAAACTCATTTCAGGGTAGGGTTGGAGGTAGGAGGTTCCAAGAACACTTACAGCACCCTCTAGATGACTAGGCACATAGCACCTGGTATTTGGTGCAGGTCTAGAAGTCTCAGGGCCTGCCCCCAGTACATGGCAGGGCAAAGGGGAAGTTAAACCTTGGCAGATGGCTCTCTCCACTTGGACTAAGATTGAGGTGAAGATCAGGTATCTGCCTTGAAAACCATCCTAATCAATTGTCAGTCTGTCAGAGCCACCAAGCCATTAAGAGGCTGGGAACTAGAACTTCTGTAGATAAAGGATGCAACTTAGAGACTTCTTGTGATCTAAGGCCCAATCCAAAGTGGTGAACTTTTGCCTTCCAACTTCATGCATTCTAAAAAACCAACAGCAAAACCCAAAAACAAACAAAAAAACAAATAACAGCCACCTCACTGAGTCTATTTAGTGTTGTCTCTGTGACCCTGGGACTAACTACTGCACCATGTGGAGATTTTCAGGGAAGGCATCCCTGAAAAAAATGAACTCTCCCTTCCCCAGCAACCATTTTTCCCAATAGTTCCTCAACTAGGGGGTGGAACTTCATAAGCCCAACCCCTGTCCAAGCTGGGCTTCTAGTTGGTTTGATCTGTACAAGTCTGATACATATTACAGCTGCTGTGAATCCATGTGTCATTATGTTGTAATATCTAAAAAACACTTTTCTGCTATAGACATCTACCCCCTGTGTCATTTTCCAGGGGAATACCATAGTTTTATGGAGAGAGAGTGATATAAAAGTCCCATTTAGTTTCTTCTGAAAGAAATGAACCAAAGAGCTTCTGGTGGTGTTCCAGTGACTTCTTGCTGCTTCTAAGGACACAGGATGATGGTCAGAGTCTCCCACATTCTGAATTAAACTGCTGTAACTGATTCCTGAATGGTGTTTGCAAGTGGATAAAGCTACTGCTGCTGAATACTGAACTGAAGATATCCTGACAACACAGACTGGATTTGCCCCCAAAGAACTATTTCTATAGAGGTCCCCATCCCTCCTTGCCCTATTAACCTTTCCTTTCCACTACCTTCGCTGGGTGGTGGGCTAGAAGGGACGATAAGGCATTTAAGTACACTTGGTAAAGTAGGGTTTGGAAAATATAAGCCTACACAACTAGGTTTTCCCCCTTATTGATCTTTTGCTCATATATTATGGTTCCCTAGTTTAATTTTATGGGTTTTCTGTGTATGCAAATGCATGTGTTTCAGCATTAAATAAATAAATAAATAAATAAATAAATGAATAAATAAATATCCCATTTAGAGCTGATCATCCATGGTCTCTTATTCTCTGCATGTTGTCTAGTTTTGGGATTCTGTATAAATAACCAGCTATTGTAAAAACAAACTTCTCTGATGACGGTGGAGAGGTACAATAATCTAGATAAGAAGGTCGAGGGGCAGTTTAATACTATGTTCATTTAGCAGAATAATAGAACTACATTATGGTCCTCTTAGTCTATATAAATCTTCATGTTGACTTGAAACTAAATCTTGCCAAATGTACAAAGAAACACCCAAAGGGTAAATTTAAAAATATGACGTGTCCACAAAAGAACAGGGACAAAATGAAAACTTGATGTTTAACAAACCCACATCAACAGAAATGAAGTGGAGAGTTATTGATCTTTGTGTTATATACAAATGGAGTCTGTCATTTCATTGATTACAGATAACGTTGTACTTAAAAGAACAACTTTAGCAACCAAAGAAAGTGTACTTAGATTTTGAGAGTGTACATATCGCAAGAATTGAATAAAAAACAGTAAATTGGGGATCCAGAGAAATATGCATAAATATAACTGGCTCAAATAAACCCATATATATCTGCATCAAAAAAAATAGAAGATTTAGTGTAATTGAGCCACAGGCTCATACAGAGTACCAGCATTCTGCCATTGGTTCTCTGATTCTCATGAAAGCAGAACGTCTCAGGAACAAATAGACTTGATGTTCATAATGAGCAACACTAAAAAAATATTCAGCCCAGAGAGGACACAGACTTGCAATGATCCACATACAATTCACCCAGATCTACTGTGCACAACTAATTGGAAAAGCATTCATTTGATCCATCCCTTGAAGAATCCCACAGAACACTGGCCAGGACTAAATGGATGAATATGCACAGAGAATCATCACATGTAGAAGATTTTTACATTAATGGATCTTTTCCATGGGGTTGCTGTGAGGATTCAAGCATGTGGAATTGCTGCTTACAACTTGAATATTTAACTAAAGAGAAAGGACTTGCCTAGAAACATTTCCTTTCTGTCTCTGGTCTTAATTTTCTTCTATACCCACACTTTGATGTATTTCACCTTAGAGGCAGAAGAATAAGGAGTACTTCAAATATTCACTTAGTGAACAGAAAATAAGGCAAAGGGATCCACAATAACTTTCCCCAGGGCTGTTAATGACCCTTGACCCTACTGTGTCTCAATACTCCCCTCTGTGATTTGTAATCTTAAAATATGTAGTAGATATTTAGGTTAAATTTTGAAGTACCCAGTTCTTCTCAGTGGAAATGCAAATTTATGGAGCCACTCTTCCTGTTCCAATTCCTCTAATCTGGGGAAAGTGATTCAGAAATATATTTTTATTTTTTTTTCTGACAGGTTCATTCTTGTCTGAAATGTGTTGATATCACATCCACTCCCTGTAGCATTCTCTTATTCCCTTATCCACTATCATCCACAGCTTCTTCTTCACAGCTAGCCCCATCCTACTCCTATGACTTCGGCTGTATATGTGCAGGATTGGTGCAGATAACCACAGACTCAGTATGCTCATGACTGCAACAGCCTGTTGTACCTAGAAAACAGTGTTTCTACCTCCTCACCATCATCTGGCTCTAGTATGATTCTGTCCCTTTATCTTCAATAGTCTTTGATCCTTGGGTGGGGATGGATCTATGCATATTTGCATTTTAGGCAAAATTTATTTCCTCATATTATACAATTTATTTTTACTCAAAATACTGGATTGCATTTAAATATTTTAAAATTATTTTTTCCAAAGAAATATCAAAATGACACCATTCTATTTATTAATTAGGAAATAAGTCAAATGTTTTCACAAAGTAAAAGTGATGTTAAGTCAATGAAATGTTAAAAATAAACAATGTTAGAAATGCTTATTGTCTTAACTTGAAGAATGAAGGACAGGCTGGTTTTTTATCTAAGAAGGCACTTAAAGTCTATGTAATTTCCTGCTTCACGATCACTTGTTTACAGAAGGACTACACAGAGCTAGGGATTTTGCTGGATTATTTGTTGAATGAACGAGTGGATGGATATTATGTTTCAGAGGCAATTCTTGAGTATTCAGTGGTTATGACCACTATCATTATAGAGCGGCAGAACTACAGAGAGACCAAGTGATTTTATAAATGCACATTGTACATAAATATTCAAATGTGAGAATGAGAAGGTAAAGTGAAGATAATGTAAATTAACACTTAATTTTATTTTTGTGAAAGTGGTAACAGGAGAGCTGGAAGTTGGTATGAGATAGCCCACCCTCAGTTGTATATTTAATCAGTAGCTAATCAAAACCTAGTGCCTAGGAACTTCCTTTTCCTTAATAAAATATGATATTTACTTCAGCCAGAACTCTGTAAAGCAATATTGAAATACTGCTAAAATAATTGCAAAATATTTATAAACATTCCCCAAGTCATTGTTTATTTGGCTAAGTTTTCCTATAGGGAAAAGAAATTCCATAGGGAAGATGGTTTCTTGATTATATACATGGATTCATTTGTCACAATTAAAATTATTATTTTATTGTATGAAATACATTCCAAAACCTTTTACTACTTATCCATATTTCCCTTCATATAGTTTGATGAAAGTGCTAGTTTAAGTTTTGGATTAGGCATTGTATTCTTTACACAATAAACATTTGACATTGAATATTATTTATAATATTATTGAATATTATAATTTATATTAGATCTTATTTTCCTGTTTTATTTCTACATCTCCTTAATGCTGACCTCTAAATGAAGTATCCATATCTTAACAAGAATATTCATCACAGGCTATGAGATACAACTTGAATAATACTCTCAGTTTGGGCTATTTGCAAATGTTATTGACTCCAGATCAGCTTTATATTGTCATCCAGATAAATAGGATTAAAAATATGTATCTCATGGTAGCCATGGTAGTGATCAACTTTAATCCAGGCAATCTGGAGGCAGAGGCAGATAGTCCACTCTTAGTTGAAGGACAGCTGATGTACATTGTGAGTTACAAGCCAGCCAAGCCTATATCACAAGCCTATATCATAAGACTGTTGTCTAAAATAGAAAAAAGAAAAAAAATGTCTTCTTTCTTTAATGTTTCTTTCTAGTATTAAAATACTCACTGAAAAAGTTTAGCATCATTAGTATATAGAGATGGCACTGTATTAGCAATGGTGTCCACAAGTTCATGATCATTTTCACCATTCTCTCCAGTTTAAGAATACAAAGGGGTTCTAGGTAAAACCTAAAAATTCTCTTTTTTTCCTTTAAAATAGAATTAAAATGAAATGTATTACAAGAGCTGTTATCCCTGTTTACTAGATTTGAACAAGAATTCTTAGCTCTACAAGGCAAGTCTGTCATGACACTCGACAACCTGACACTTAAAAGAAAGATAAGCTAATTAATTATTATTATTTAATAAATGCTAGGTGGTTTGTTGATAAGATTGCAAAATGTGGAGACAATGCAACAGTCAGTTATTGATTTCCTTACTGAATATTCAATGTAGTTAAATTTGGTTTAATTTAGTTTAATCTTTTTAAAGGGTTAGTATGCAAATGTACAGAACAGACCTTGAAATGTAACATGTTGATCAGAGTGAAGAAAGGTAATTTTTTTATGTTTTGTTTTTTCAAGACAGAGTTCCATTTTATAGTCCTAAATGACCAGAAGCTCTCTGTATAGATCAGGTTGGCCTCTAATTCAGTTATCTATCTACCCATGCTGAGATTAAAAGGTGGGTGTCAGAAAGTGACCTCAATTTAAAATCCATGACATGAATTCAGAAACTTTTAAGCACTAAGGAAAGAAGACAGTATCTATTCTTATACCCCTGTCTACCTGACTAATAGGGCTACATACAGCATCATGCCCATTTTCCTAAGGTATGATGTGATAACCAGGCTCAGGAAGGCACAAAACAGTTAGTGCATCCCAGAAAAATTATGGCAAAAAATATAAATGTTTACTTGTGCATGCTAGTGCAAAATACTACAAATTTCTCATGTACACATGTAGGGCATTCCTAATCACAAGGTGGACTAGACTTGTCCACTAAACACTGTCACGTGTGAATGCCACATTTAATGTGAACAGAAAAGTGCATAAGTAGAAACATATTGATATTGACTGCCTTATATTATTAAGTTCATGAATGATAATGTTCCCAATAAACCAATATTAGAATAAAATCTTATGCACACTAATAATCCTGCTGCCAGAATTATTTAATATGCTTTTATGCAAAGACCAGTGTTGCTCATTCAGGTTCTGTCGACACAGCAGATTGTAATAACTTCAGTAGTTTTGTGAACAGCTACTGGGTTGGTGATAAGTAGGGTAGGTCAGTTCATCATGCCTTATCTCTAATTAGTACTGAATAAAAACACACAAGGCAAATTACAGCAGAGAAAAGGGTTGACCTGGCTAAGCAAGATGCATTGGAGGGATGGAGGATAAGATTCTATGTTCAGAAAGAAGAAGCCCATTGCACAATACAGTCATCAAAACAGACCAGCTTTGGAAAGTCCACTCTCAAAACACAATGTGTTAAGTCAGCTCACAGAGACCCCTGAAGGAAACAGCTTTTATTTATTCCCGTTGACTTGCTTCCCCTACCTACACACGCCTGAAAAATAGGTCAATTCATCTTACCTTTCTCACAGTGGCTTCCTGTGAATCCAGAAGGACAGACACATTTGTTAGGAGCCACACAGGTACCTCCGTATCTGCAACCCTCTTCACAGAATGCTGTAATGGAAGCAAAGACTTTGTTTAGCTAACATAATCTAGATCTCTCTCTCACACACATATATATCACACACATACACACATATGTATACATATATATCTCCATCCCAGGGAATACACCTTTGTATTGGCATATTCAAGTTTTTCTATATACACAAAGAAATAAATATAGCAATACGTTTTCACTACTTTACATGAAGTTAACTGAAATAATTGATTTAAGGTGTTGCACTTGAACTTGACATGTGCAAAATGAGAGCTGGCATTGGCAGAGTTTCTTTTGGCATCATTATTGATTTATTTGAAATTATCTGAGACAAATAGCTCAAAAGTGAAAGGTGAGGTTGGGAGCAAAGACTTTTTTAATACCCAGTGTCTTATAACTTATTTTTCCCAATCAATATCATTTACATTATCTTTTATGACAATATATTCTTTATGTTTCAAAAATATGTTTGGTGCTTGAAAATTTTTTTATAAAGCAATAAAAGTAATGAATCATTGACTTATGAATATTTTAGCTGGCTCCCATATTTTTCCTCCATAAATAACCCAGTGTTCTCATAGCTAAGATATTTAGCTCACCCTAAATTCTTGATTTAGGAAAATTATCTGAATGTGGAATATGCCATGAAAGGGTGTGAACCTAATTTCCACATTTTGGTATGTCATACAAAACTATGCAATTCCATCTCTGACCCTTAATGTTAAATGTAAATGTGATACAACATAGAATAACCTATGAAAAGAATACTAACGAAGAATTTCCTACACCAGACTGCCCTATGGGCTTTTCTATAAGATATTACATTAATTGCTAATTGATATAAAATTACCCAGTCCAGAGTGGGTACTGTAATCCTACAGACAGGAGAACCTGAAAAGTACAACAGAAGAGGAAGAAAACTGAATAAAAGCAAGGAGGAAAGGACCCTTGTATTTAATCTCTCTACATTTAACAGCAGGTGGATTAGCTGTTTAAGCTCAGCCCTGCCTTGACTTCCTACAGAACTATCACTTGGAACTGTGAGCACTTTACCAACTTACATTGCTTTTTATCAGGATGTTTTATCATGAAACAGAAATGAAACCCAGATTTTACTCCCAAATGTTTCTCAGCTGAGGCAGGATGGAGTTCTCTAGTTATGCACCCATAGCAAAGCAGCACTCACAACTGTCCCTTCACAAACAGTTAGCACCTGACACACCCACTCCTCCATGAGACCCTAAAGGACAAGTAGCTAAGATGCTTTTGCTCACTGCTGTGCCCTAATCTCAGAATCTGTTCCCTGTTATAGAAGATACTTTCTAGATGGCTTATTCTCCACTTTGCAGGTTGCTCTGATAGGAAAGTTCCCATCCCTATAATTCTGCATCACTTCCATCGAGGATAAGCTACTGAAGGGTCTTACCATATAACCTACCATGTGATCTGTTGATTAATACAGCCATTGAAATTTACTATTAATGAAGCTGATTGACACAGTTAAGACTGAGTTCTTTGTGTTCATATGAGAGCTGCACATACAAGAGTTTTAAATTTTAATTGTAGTAAGAAAATGTCACCCTGGAAAAATGTCCTAGCCGTATGTTGCCATCATTGCTTAATTAATATGAGTCTAGCTATAAAAAGCCACAGGGTGTGTTTAGATAGCTGAGAATGAACCAAAGGGGTAGAACTTATCACAATGTTGCTGTTTCCACATCATTTACTATCTCTTGGGTAAATTCATACTCTACAGATTCAGCAATTAATTTTGAGCTGCATTCTGTGCTGGAGGAGAGTGCAGACCTTGGAATTGAAGGACTATTTTGTACCCTACAGCATCTTACCATACAGAGAGAGAGAGAGACAGACAGACAGAAAGAGAGAGAGAGAGAGAGAGAGAGACAGAGAGAGACAGAGAGAGACAGAGAGAGAGACAGAGAGAGAGACAGAGAGAGACAGAGAGAGAGAGAGAGAGAGAGAGAGAGATGCAAAATCTGCTTTGATGTATTCATCAAGAAACCTATATGCATCTTGAGAAGTCACACAGTGTAATGTCTTGTGAATGGCATTTTCAGTGAGATATTTAAAGTATATTTGTGGATCACAGCACCATAACAAACATTTTCTGCAGAATAAGAGTGACAAAGGGAAGCAGGTGAAAGACTTCAGACAGTGGCAGAAGATGGAAGGGCTGGAAGGAGAAAGTTTAGCTTGACTTTCCTTAGTATACAGATAGATGTTACCTATGATCTACAGACCATGTTAAAAGACGAGGATGGATATTTTCCTGGTTTTATATAAAACCATCTCTTATACAAAAATAATAATATGATAATCTGTGAGGGATGTGTGGGGCTTTTTGTGACAATATGTGAATACGTAAACTGTTCTATGGTGATGGATTTACCTAGATTGTACTGTGTTCCTGGTTATGTAAAATTACTTGGTAGTAGCATCATGGTGACTATGAAGTACAGACTAGTATCAAGACATTAAAAACCTTCCTGGAAGCTACAAAGATTCAACTTTTAAGAGAAATGGCTGCTCTCTTAGGAGAGCCACATTCAATTTCCAGCATCCACATAGTGATTCACAAACATCTGTAACTCCAGTTCTGGGGAATCTGGTGTCCACTTCTGTCCTCTGCATGGACTACATGCCCATGGTACACAGACATACACACAAAGAAATCGCACATATACATAAAATAAAATGATAAAAATGTAAAGACCTTTAAAATAAACCAGTCTTAAAAAGTTTACCAATACATGCTGATGATATCAATATGGAAATATCTTAGAGTTGTTATTGTTTTAATATAAAAATGTTCTTAATGAGGTTCAGAAATCAAGAATACATTGTCACTCAGTGGCAGAGCTATAGCTCAAGCAAGCATCTTTCTCTACAAAACCCTATTGCCTTTCATTTTTCACAATGCAAGTTTAATCTCTAATCCCATGCTCAGAAAGGCAGGTTTATTCTTCCTTAAATAGTTCCATATATCTAAAGAAATTGATTAAAATTCAAACACAAAATATCACAATAGCATAATAACTAGTTTACTTAATGAATATTTATTTCATTTCACTACTTGGTAATACTTACATTTTTTTGTCTGTCTGCTTACATCTCTTATAGATCTAGGCACATGGCAATTTTAAAAGAAATTTATCTAGAGTAGGGAAGGAAATAATTGCCCCCTTGATCATTAGGCAAAAAGGGAAAATAATTAAAACAAAACTAAGTTGTTTTTTTTTTAAAGAGGCCTTGTCATCTAAGATGTAACTACCTTGGGGAAATCAAGATCAACACTAGTTTTCTTGCTTTGAATTGTAAAAATATGAAAAAGAAGCTGCTGTGTTCTAGTTTAAACATAGTTGGTGATTATAGTGCCCTGATAGGCAATCTAGACCAATTATCAACCCAACTAACATCACTAAGAAAAGGCTATTCAGGGACCTACAGCTTTTACAGCACAGCTTTGTGGGTACTAGGGCTAAACATGCCATGCCACCACCAGTGTATTGCTTCTTGGCTTACACAGTGAGCTATTAGAAAGTCTTTGGTCCACAGTCTGCCTTAGGCTTGAGAGCTATGTGACCTTTGGCATAATAGTTCATTTGTCTGTGCCTCAGTTTCCTCAGTTCTAAGGCACTGATGATTATTAATGATGCTACCTGTTCTGAGAAGGTGGAGTTAAGTTACTAACTTCAGCCACTCTGCACAATACATGAGTGCAATATCCGCATGACCAGTTTTGTCTATCATCAAGGCCAGATAAAAGTCATATTTTGAACCATTTCTTTTCTAGACTCTAGAAATGCAGTGCTGAGAAAGACAAGAAAGACCCCTCTGCATCAAGACAGAGCCCAGTCTCTAGTCTTTCTTAACTCCACGACCTTAGAAAATAAATAGCTGCAGATCCGGGATCTTAACTCCCTTACAAACTCAGAAAAATTCAATGACACAAGTTTGGGACTTAATAAGCCGCTTATTTATCAACCACTATCCAGAATCTGAAGCATGGCATAAACAGATTGAAGAAAGACAATGAGATTACAGGCTTCGATCTGTTGTTTTAGTGCCATTTGTTATTAACTTACTGCCCTGAAGGAGATGCTTGATCAGATCAACTAGAAGAAGGCATGCTTCTGTTTTTGAGAGAACTCTTTATATTTGCAAGAAAAATGAGATCAGAAACCTCAGAGTGATATTTAATCCACAGGAAGAATGGATGCTTGTACTAAAAGCAATCCTGGCATGTGAAATCAGCTGAGGTGTTCATGGGAACCAGGTGTTACATCCAATAACTGTGGAATACACCAATAAAGAGTAATAGCCCTTCGCACACTGAGCACGTCTCCCAGTCCTCTTCAAGTTTTACTGGCTTATGCTTAGTTCCTAAGCATCCTAAAATCCTAGCAAGTGAGCATCATCCCCTGGGTTTGTTTCTAACCCATGTCCACCAATTTTTCTTGGTCCCTACCAGAGGTCCATCCCATGGGAAATAAGGGTGATGTTTGTCTAATAAAAGAAGCAGGAGATGGCCATAAAAGCACCTAAAATTATAAGCAGGCAAACCTACCATTTTTAATCTAATATGGCTTATGTACAAAGCAGTAATTATGCTGTTAAACTCAATTATTGATTTATTACTAATAAATCAAAGTCAGATTCCATGAATTATAGTTGACTCAATTGTATGCATTACAAGTTTGAAGTAGGGTGAGATGAACTAAAACCTGGTCATTTCAACAAAGCACTGTGCCCAGTTTCCTCTCCAGGGAGCTGGTAGCCTGAGGGTCATATCACCTTTCTCTATGCTCTTGATATAGTCTCAGACATAATCTCCCATTCTCAAATTAATTCTTCCAATAATGAAGGGGGTAGTATCTCCTCATGTTTAGTTTCTTGCTTAATTCTTAGTCTTTTTCAGAACATGTGACTTATCAAAGTGACCTTCAAGTTCATTGCCTTGGCAAGGTAGGGTCAGGATAATATTCTACTGTGCCCTGTGATGTCACTTTTTTTTTTACAAGGCACAGGAAAACCATGCACAAAGAAGAAAGTCTTGGCCTAAAATGTCAGTAATGATGAGATGAATAAATTTTACACCAAGTTACTCAGCTAAGTTCATTAAATTAATAAAGTTACTCAGTTAAGCTCACTAAATAAAGTTATTCAGTTAAGTCCATGAAATATCTCTGTGGCCATAATCCTGTTGTTGTTTTCCATCCCCTTTTTCTTTCAACTTTTTTTTCTTAATCTTTCCATAAAATAAACTGAAAACACAGAGACAAAAAGAACAAAAATCATTCAGAATACCACTCAATGATAGAATATAAAACATGCAAATGTCTTCAGTTCTCACTTGTTGTCATTCAAGTCTCCCATCCTTGATGTGCTGTATAATTTAATAATTATTCACTTTAAAACTCACCTTCAGCTGACAGTTAATGGTGGCTGTGGAGCAGGGGTGTCATAAAAAGTTGCCAAGCTCCCACATTCCACACATGCTCATGCAGTCAGTCCTGTATAAGCAGTAGGTTGTACTCACAAAACAGACATGAAACTAGAAGGAGGACTTTGGAGAAGATCAGCGGGAGAGGCAAGCACGGGAGGGAAGCAGAGTGAGACTCAGGGTAATAGAAAATTAAAATGGCTGAAATCTGTACCTAGACTTTTGGCTACCTTATGGGTTCCTATTTCAACCACCCTTCTCATCAACCCTTATCCCTTCCAACCTCCCAACACTAGAAAGAACAGAAAGAAGGCTAGAGGAAATGAGACATCAATATCGTTAAATTACTTCCTAGTGATTAGATATCAAATTCCTTGGGGCAATTTAGGATATTTCCAACAACAACAACAACAACAATAACAAAAAACAGCAACCAGAAAACAATGACTAACAACCAGCAACAGTAGGAGTAGCAGCAACAGCAGCAGGGGCAGCAGGAGGAGAAGCAGCACAGGATAATGTACTGTCATGGGGCTCTTGCATTTCTATACCCTCTCAAGAGTCCCCAGAATTCTAAATGTCATATGTTTGCAAAATCTATCTACAACTGGCAAAATCAAACCCCTACCAGAGCATAAGGTAAATCATAGCCTGCTGCTGTGGATATTCTGAAGCAGCACTGTATCCCACACCTGGGATCTAAACAAAAATGTGCTAACATAATGTTTCTGTTTTTAAGTTCTCACTACAATTATTTATGTCTATGAAACTGTCAAACAATAAAAAATTAAATAAAATATAAATACCAAACTTTAAAAATACTCATTTTCATTTATATATATATATGTATATATATACACATATATATGTATGTATCTATGTATGTATGTATGTTTCTATAAGGCTAAGTGCTTGCTTATGAGTTCAGTTGGCTATAGATGCAAAAATGACGGTCAGTTCCCCTGGAGCTAAGTTACAGGTTGTGAGCCACCCAATATGATACTAGAACAAACCTCAGGTTCTGGAAAGAGTAATTTGTGCTCCTAATGGCTAGGCCATCTCTCCAGACATGCCCCTCCCATATATTGTTTTTAAAAGGAATACAAATCACTTTCAACATGATCAGTTATGATACCAGCAGCCCCGAAGAAGTTTCCACTTTCTTCTTCCGTGCAAAATTGTCTTCTTAAGAAACCTATTCCATGGCAGATGCTATTGTGATGCCTTATATGCAGGATTCAGTCTCCATATTACAGTATCCTGGTACATTCAGAAGAAAATTCTAGCTCATACCTAAGCAAGGTGTAAAAGGTCATGCCTCTACTAAGTGGATTTGGATGCGAGAGTTCTCACTGCATCTCCAAGCGGTGTCCATTAGGGCTCTCCTGCCTTCAGTGTGTAGACAATAAGCTGGGTAATGAGAAGTTCATACCTAGTCAGGAGCATTGTCCCCTTTCCAGAGACACCCACACTACAGCAGCCGACAGTGGCATCATAAATGTGTATAAAAACCTACAGTAGTGGTACGAACAGTTGGGGACAGAGAGAGACTATAATTAACTGGGCCATGTGGACTGGGACAAAGCTTCCCAACAGAGCTAACACCTACATTGGGTCTCGAAGAGCCAAGGGGACTTTTTGCCAGATAGTTTAGGAAATGTGACATTTCTGGCTAAGGTGATAAAGAGAAGAAGAAAGTGAGGTGAGAAGCACAGTGGTGAAAGAGAAGGCAGGATGCCACAGGCAAGCAGAGGATGCAACGGAATGTGTGTCAGCCATCACTCCACTTCGCCTTGAATCTCCATCTGCTTCTCAGGTTTGCTTCCTATGCTCTATCAGTTGGCTTAAGGCTTTGTTTTGTTAACATTATACCACCATAAAATGATTAGAAATAATCTTTTAAAATGCAAACCCTCACATATACATACACACATATACATCAAATGCATATATATATATATATATATATATACACACACATACATTCATATATGTATGTGTATATATAGGTATATGAAGGGAGCAAAAGATAAAAATTCTCCTCATATGTAGGATTCTTTGTGATATATCCTATTCTGTCCTATTCAGTTTTGTCTGTTTGACCCAACAGGCCATTTTTAAATGGTCCAAGGCTTTACTTTCACAATCGACTAAACCTATGTCATTAAAACATCTTTGGGGCTAGAGAGAAGACTGAGTCATTAAGAACATGTATAGCTCTTTCAGAGGACTCATGTTTGATTTTCAGCATCCTCTGTCAGGCAGCATGTGACATCTAGCTTCTGGGGAGTTGATGTTATCTCCTGGCCTCTGCCATCACTGTTCACACATATGACATACAGACATAAAAATAAAAATAAAATAAAAGGTTAAAAATGAATTATAAAACTGCTTGTTTCAGATACTGTCATCACCTATGTATCATTAAAGCCCACAGTACTTTGTAAGAGAATAGGGCATATGACTATGTTTATACAGCCTCTATAGTTTCAAATTGAGATGTTGAATTTAGTTCTAGAAAGGCTGACTGCAGGAGACATGTTGGGAGGAAGGGTTTCAGTGGGTGGGGCAAGTAGGAGGGCTAAGAAAGTGGTGGAGATGTAACTGACTAGACTTCACTACACAAGCAGGACTGTCAAGCAACGATGCATTATTTAAATTCAAAAGAGTGATATAAAAACAATGTGCTTCATGTGCTGTATCCATGGGTGTCTTTGCAACACACACACACACACACACACACACACACACACACACACACACTAATGGCATCCAAGGTAGAGAATATTTTTCATTTAAATCTTTTTACAAAAGACTCCTATAATAGAAGACACACTGCATATAAGAAGGGAAGATTGGGAGGTGAGATAAGGCGGCCATCTGCAATGTTTGGATCAATATGTATGCTTTTCTAACCAGATCTTGAGGTTCTTAAGGACCAAAGTCCCATATTTTGCAAATTTTAATTCTTCTACACTTTTATCACAGGTAGTATGAAACCTGCTGCCAATACACAATTTCTCTAGGTAAGGAGGGATGGATTTGGATGATGAAAATCTCTTTAATAAACTATGTCATGAAGTTTGAAATAATCATTTGAACAAATCAAACCAATTCAGCACCTTCTGTATAATGCAGCATTAGCCGTCTAAGTACAAAGGCAGTTGCATCCTTCCTTATAAAAAGAAGTGTGTGTATCTACTGCATGGTGAGGAAATTCCTCACCTCTGAATTCAATAGCAAGGAAATTGTTAAGTTATTGGGACAAAAACTGAAATGAGTAATAGGATAAACTGATGTCCATGTTTGAAAATCAAAATTGGAGAAATTAAGTCAAGAACTAGGAATGTAGCTCAGTGATAGAACTACGTACCTAGCTAGCATGTACAATGCCTTAGGTTTAATGAACAGTATTTCAATCTATAATAATAATAATAAGTAGTAATAATAATAATAGTTATTATTATTTTAGACTTTCTATGTTATGAAACTTAAGAACAAGTCATCTATCAAAAACAAAAGATAAAATCAAAGTGAAATTTGATGTTGAAGTTTACTAGGAAACCTAAGAAATGGGAAGCTCTCACCAGGACAAGCAGTGAAAGACAAAGCCTGGGTGAGAATCTGAAGGGTTCTTCCTACACTGCATTTCAGCAGTACTCAGCTCATCCTCACAGGTGACAGTCTGAAGACCTGCAAAGTAATAAACCCCAGCAAAGTGTCTTGAACAAAAGACTTTCTGCAATTTCATATAACTGCATGGAATTTGATACTAACTCCTGGAAGGAAATAGTAATGTGGGTGGATCAGAGTTTTTAAGTAGACTTTTCCTTTTCTCATTTCTACTGGGCAGCCTCTGAGAAACTCCACAGATTTTCTTCATGTTTTAAGATCACCTTCCAATAATCTTTAAAACAAAAAAAGTTAGAAGTATTGTCTTCTTTATGTGGATTAGAGAGCTGAGGAAAAGTTAATCATGAGGCTGAATTTGAGATTTCAGGATTCTGACCATGCTCAGGTGTTGGCACATAAGAGACTATGAGTATGAGAGGATGTCAGCTTTGACCAAATGGGAGGCAAATTATTTTAGATATTAAAGAGGGGCAGAGGAGAAAGACGGAGAAAAGGGAAATGAGGAGCAGATCTCTGTCACAATCATGACATTCCTTACTTCGGCCTCTCACAGCCACTCCACCCTTTTAAATACAAAGCTTTCACTAGACCACTTTGGGGCAGTCAGTCACAGGTTGTTTCTTAGCTGTGTGATGTGAGGTTCATGGGAACCTCTGTAGCCTTCTGTCTCTCCAAAGAAACTGTTCTGATCACTAAGGCTACCTGAAGTCATGTGTTCACTTTCAGGTACTCACAGGATATTAATTACTACTGGGAATCTGGTTGTTATTAGTTATACACTTATACACACATGGGGAAAGCTCTCTGGGGAGAGACACACCACTATGAGTAAAATAAAAGTAAAGAAAGCTATAACTTACAGGGCTGTCAGGCTATCCTTTATATTTTATGGGAGAAAATAGATTTCTCTTTCCATCCCATTCTTGAAGACTTTTTTAACCTGGGAATTCAACATTGTAATGATTAATTGTGAAGTAATGCATGAAATACAAAGAAGTCTGCTTCTTGTAGACACATACACACACAAATATATTTTTCCTTTCTTCAGCTGCCTTCAAGGTCAAACTCAGGGTCTCCTTAAGTGGGTTCTTCTGATTAATGTCTGCACTCAGGGTTGCTCACACCCGCCAGGCTTTAGGCCTCTCTGATGCTGGTTATCCGTCCTCCTAGAAGGTGAGCTGTTTCTCATCTATAGCATGGGCGGCCTTCATTCTTGTGCTAATGTTATTTTTGAAAGGTTTAAGCTCAAATCCCTCACAGTGTATTTCTAATTTACAGTCTGCATAGAGGGGGTAAAAGAAAAGTCTATAAGAATGAAGGAATCCTGAATCTTAGCTAAGCAGGTATGTGACCTTCAGCAGGTTAGCCATGTTTTCTGAGGCAGGGTTTCCCTTCTTGCTCTATGAAGACTTCAAGTCTCAAGTTGTGCTGGAGGTGAGATAGTAAGTTAAATGTAAAGCCAGTGGTATGGGGATTGATGCATCCTGTTCCCCACACTGGTCCCTTTATATTCTCCATGGCAGTCCTTTCTATAGCCTTACTCAGCTAGGTCCAGCTCCTTATACATGCTGAGCATGCATTTTATCCACTCTTTTAGTCCACAAGACAGCAGTCATGGGGAGACAGAGCAAAATGCTTATGTGTTTATTTCCTGAGGGCACAATCAGGATGTTTTCCTAATGCCCATCTTTTTGCTCAGTGGAAAAGCTTCTCACAACTTAGCTCTCACTGGAGACAAATCTACATCTGGTGGGAACTTTCAAAACCCTTCCTCAACCCACTGCTTATGGGGAAGTAATTTAGTGCAGCATTGTGGGAAATACATTGGTGGCTCATCCAAAGCAGTAAAAAATAGAACTAATGCATGATAGACCAATCCAGCTGGGAAATAAAATCAGTAGATCAAAGAGATACCTATGGTATCACTTACAATTATTGCAGCCTTATTCACCATGCCTAATACATAGATAGGATCAAGGAAAGTACTCATAGATTTAATAAATAAAGAAAATACAAACATACATATACAATGAATTATGACTCAGCCACAAAAGAATAAAATTCTATCACTTATGGAAATATGGATGCTCCTGGAGGTTATTAAATGAGATGAGACAATCCAAGAACAGGAAGACAATATGACATAAAATCATTTCTATGTGCAGGGTAACAGAAACTGATCTGAAAGGAATAAAATGTCATTATCTGAGGCTGGAAAGAGACAGGACAAAGAAATTGAGGAAGAACTGGTAAGCAAGCACATTACAGTTGGGAAAAATAAACTCTTAGACTCTGCTGCAGAGTAGGTGGATGTAGTTAATAACCATTGACTGACTAAACACACTTCCAAGAATGGAGTCTAGATGATAATCATTTGAAAATGATGAAGATCTAAGACAACACACAGGCTAAGCACCCTGATTTGACCATTACATGGTATACACATGAATGAATACACCCACCTCATATCCAACACGCATGCAAAATTATCAAGTATCAGTGGGAATGTTAAGATTATTTTTAAACACTGCTTTCATGTCTGCACTGGGCAAAGCATTGTAACTGATTAATGCAATAAGATTCCAACTAAGATGGCAGCAAAATATCCAGGCAAAAGGGAGAGTGACTGATATACAGAGCCCAGCAAGCACCTACAGAGTGCCAGGGAGTGCAGTTAAACCTGCCGAAGAAGGCACTGATGGCAGTAGAGCTTCAGGGTCTATGTCATTTGCTGTGTGAAAGAAAGGAATTAAGGACAAAAAAGGTTGGGTACAAAAAAATATTTCAGTAGAGAAAGTAGCCTACAGTACAAAATCAACTCCAAACAAAATGGATCAACCTGCTATTTAAATACCACACTGATTAAGGACTCAGTCCAATTTCTGTTTCTTCTTTCTTTTGGTGGCTGAAAAGAAATTAGTTACTACTAGATTCCACCATAGGCCATTGCAATCTGTTTCTGAGAATACTGTATTATAACTTATTTAGTTTTTTTTTTTTTAAGGATGCATGGATCTGGCAATTCTCATTAAATATTGCCTTTTCTTCTACAAAGCACTGATCCTCAAGAGACAACTAACTCATTCAATAACCATCTTCTGAAGTCATAGCAGGGGCCAGAACTGCCATTAGCACAGACACTGTAATGTAGGACAGAGCGCAGAATGACTCTGATCTTGGAAATTTTAGTTTTATGTAGATAAAATACACACAATGGAAAAAATAAAATTGCAAAACTCAGATGAGTACAGTTACTAAAGGAATAACAATGCAGAGTAAAGGGAAAAGCATCAGAGCCGTCAGCATCAGAGCCGTCTATTTAGGGTGATCATGAAATGATGAAGACTGACATTTGAAGCACTAAGAAGGAAGAGGGAGAGAGGGCCAAGCAGATATATGGATGACAGGCTTCTCAGGCAGAGGGAATGACGTATGATGGAAAGTCCCATATTAAGCATGCCTGAAGATGGCAAGACATGTGAGTCACAGTCACAGGTCAAGTCCTAGAGGACATCAGCAGAAAGCCTCAGAACTCATTAGCTATACTAATGTTCTGAATGCAGTAACTATCATAGGACTTAGCAATAGCACCCCCAGATAGATACCCAAGGAATCAAAGGCAGCACTCCACAGAGATGGGTACATATCCATGTTTACTGCTATAACACTCATGATAACCAGGATATGTCACTGGCCTAAGTGTGTGTTAACAGGTGAGTGGACTTGGACTATCATTTTTCTAATATGAAACTTTCAATCATGTTGTTTTATGAAACTGGTTGGAATTGGGATCAGCCTACTGAGTAATATAAACCTGTTAAGGAGAATGAACCATACTGAGGAAAACAAGTATATAAAATGTGAAACTAACTAAATAGTGAAAACAGAAGGGGACATTAGGGAATCTGAATGGGAATCAGGGAAGAAATAGGAGGGAATGGAAGAGAACAAGAGACTAAACACAAACCAAAGACATTATATGCATTTATGAGTTAATATACACTGATGAAAGAAGCTGGGTCATTGCTGTGACTAGCCATTTGAAGGTTCTGTGGTGACCAGTGTATTCACATCACTTAGGTTTTAGCAGAACCTTCCTTACTCCTATGTTAAGGAAAATTAACTATGGATCAAGACAAGCAACAGTGTGAACAGAGATGGCCCAGCTTAGAAGCTACTATAGTCTTTCAGTTCCCTTGGCTGATGCAATGAAATGGAGGTGTGAGGTGACACAGGCTGGTTGGATTGTTAATACATTTAAATACACAAGCTGTTAGAGCACAGAGTGCAGACACAATCTTTGTCTCAGTGAGCAGAATGGGATGTGCAGCTACCTCTTGTCCTCCTTTAGAAGTGAAACTTAAGGTTTTGCTTTCTAGTTGTAATTATATACATTTTTTTAAAGCAAGAATTCTTTAAGTAAGTTGTCTAAACTACTGCTTGATCTCCAAATATCCCTTGAACAGAGACACACATTCATACTGAGTTCCTCTCCCATCTCTGGCCTCTATAGAGTTTCAAGTTTTGTAGTAGTTTCCTAGAACTGTGGTGACAGGTCCCTACTGACTGGGAAAACAACTTAATTATCTCAGAGTGTAAAACCAGCTGTGGTCTAGCTGTACTAATTTCTGTAGAGGTTCTGAGCAGGGGAAAGATACAGGGCAAGGGTGCAGGAGAAGTCCATCATTAGCATCTGAGGCCAAGAATGTTTGACACAGCTAGCATGTGGCTTTACATCTGCAGTATCTGCCTTCCCCTTCCTAAGTCGTTATTCCTACAGGTATCATTTTATCCAGTTTTCTAATACTAACATCAGCCATTAAATTTAGGAGGCATGCTGAATCCAAACTACCTCACTACATAGGCAAAGACACTGCTTCCCAATTGGACCACATCCACAAGCCCTGTAGGTTAGCACTTGGGTTAAGACACCACTAGGGTTCATTCTAAACTCAACTACAAGGCTCCTCCTTTATTCTACCAGAGAACCTTCCAACAGCATTCATTACAGTGCCCTACAACTGCCTTGTTGCTGGTCAGTTTGCCCTAACAGATTTGAGCTTCTAAACCATCTAGAGCATGTCTTTCTGCTCTCCATCCTTAGTACCAAGCAATTCCTGAGCATCATGCATAATCAATTACTCTTAATTGAGCACATTAATTACAAATCACTGAGTAGATTTAAACAAAGATGAAAAGTTTAGCTAAATCTCATCAGGCAGATTAGGCTTCCTGTTACCACCAGAAGGAACACTCTGAGATTTTTAATAACATGCTGGCCTTTTGCAAATGTTTGGCTTCTATTTCCTTCCTTGTCAGAATATTATACACAGGATCACTGACATTATCAATGTACCAATTAATAATGGTACCAATGAAATTACCAATATATATTGGTAAACAAGGGAGGGGTCTTATTTTTTCCTTATTGGAGACAGATTTTTCCCTTACCTAATATATGGTAATTCCCCCTCCCTCTACTCCTCCCGAGAACTCATCCCCTCCCTTCCCATCTGGATCCACCCTACAGGGGGAGTTTCAAACCCACAGGACATGGTTATTTCTTCAGTGTCAGTAGGTCTAGGAATTTTTGAAAGCTGCTTCTGTAAAGTTGTGTTTTCTTCTTCCACTAGTTACTCACAGTATGACCATTTCCCAAAACTTGGATCAGAATGATCTAATATCCAGATGAGTACTGGCTGGTTCACATTTATGACAAACTTGGCAGAACCTAGAATCACCTGATAAGTAGGAACATCAACCAACAATTTGCCCAGATCAGGCCTATAAAAGACTGTCTTAAATTATAACTGTGAAGGATGGGCCCAGTCCTGGGCAGGTAGATCTGGGGTATATAAGGAGGTGAGCTGAGCATGAGTCTGGGAGTGAGCCACTAAGCAGACTTTCCCAGTGGCTTCTACTTTGAACTCTATCCTTAAGTTCCTACTCTGACTACCCTTGCTGGTAGACTGTGACCCAGCAATGTCTTCCTCACAGTTGTTCATTGATCATGGTGTTTATCATAGCAAATGAAATCAAGCTCGGACAACTATGTCCAATTTTATGAAGTCAAGGAGCCTTAGGATAAGAAAAGGAAGCAAAGTAGTAACTCCTGTTTGGGGCATTTTCTAGCTTTTTGTCTCCAGCAATAAGTTTCTATTTCTCTAAAACATAGACCATTTTCTCTGACATACAGTGACTTGTTATACCACAAAAAGCAGGGGAAGTTGGTGGCACCAACCCCTACCATATCTAATCCACCTTTATCCATGTCTTAAGTCAGAGGACTGTATTATAGATGCTTTCATGCTCATGTGCCAAGGGTGATGGTTCTGCTACAATTATTTCCTTGCTTTTTAACTGAGTAAGAGAACCAAGTACTACTATAAAATGGATTCATGGAGATCTTCAGACTGAAAGAAAGAAAGAAGGTGTGGAAAGAGGCAGGTAGGTCACTCTTAAATCCAAGATAACCCTAATTCCTTAGAGATAATGCTACTCAGCTCCTAGTATCCATCTTCATATACTTGAAGAATTTGCAATGCTTACAAGTAAATCAGATTTTTTTCCTCTTCTGAACTCTGTTCCTGTCCTCTAATACTTTAATGGATGGAAAGAAAGACCCAAGCCCAGCCAGTATCAGTCATCTCCAGTTATGAAAATGAAAGATTGGTGATCATCACCTTCGGGTTCTGAGAACTTGGGATGGAATAGACCAGAGAAGACAGACAGAAAAAGAAGACTGAGTGACAGTAGCAGACGTGTCAAGGACAAGGATCATGGAACTGAGGACCTATGGCATTTCAGAGACAACATGGAGAGAAAAGGTAAGTATGGGTACAGTCTCCCAGTGTACAAGTCCTCTGAGCTCAAAGCAGCAGTCCACCAAATAGGATTGCTACTGTCTATCAGATGTATGAGTCCTTCTAGCCATTCAGAAATAGCAAGTGAAGAGACCAATTCTTCCTTATTCTAAGAACTGCAAGGTAAACAGCAATAATCACAATCTAGTATGCTATAAAGTATTTATTGAGAGGCTCAGTCAATTTATATACTTTCTTTTGGCTTCTTGAGATATTATTGAAACCAGATACAGCCATACTAAGGGCACTAGTATCCAATGTGTACTAAATTGGAGTATCAAGATGAACCAGAGAGCAGTGATGTGCTATAGCCTTACACGTCAGTGTCTGCACACAGGTCAGGCACATGACGAAAACAACATCACATGTGTATTCAACAATGTGCATGCTGAAAGCAGATGCCCTGTGGTTCAGACTATGTAAAAAGGAGAGTCTTTTACTAAGCAAATGATAGACTAAGTTCCTTATACCTTTTAATATAAAATTATTCTTAGAATGAGATAAAAAGCACTATAAATGTAATATGTAAATGATAGACAATAAGCTTGAGAACTTCATGAAATGTCAAAGCATTTTTCTGAGGTTTTCAGCAAATGTTCTTCTGGGTACCATGTATTCTCAAGGCATTTTACTTTCTGATAGAGGAAGGTCTAAGGTCAATGCTGCCAATTCTTGCCAATTGATTCCAGCTGGGATCTGTGAATACCATTTTCCTCCAACTAGACAGACCTTGATGAGCTTAACTATTCTCACAAGTGCTAGTGCTGCCAGCATCATGGATAAGAAGACTATTTCTGTGTCTGTTAATGCTACTAGCAGCCATGAATAGCATCCCTCAAGGACAAAATTCATATTCTAGATTCATGTATTAACATATGTGTCTTTCAGCTGCCTTTGAAGAAAATAATTGTTCTTGCATTTATCTAACTTTCACATAAACATTGATGTTCTACCATTCTGGGTGGTGGAGTAGGCATGTGCATGTTTACTGGCATGGGCATGCATATAGGCATGTGAAGGTTAATGTCAGATCTCTTTAATAGCTCTTCACAGACACACCCTTTTTTGAGGCAGGTATCTTACTGAATATGGACTTTACCGATTCTGCACACCTAGCCAGTTAGTGAGCTCATGGACTCCTCTTCTCTACCTCCCCATCACTGGGATTGCAGACACACAGAATTATGCCTGACTCTATGTGGGTACTGAGGATCTGCACTGAGGTCCTTATGCTTAGCAAGCTTACTAGCTGAGTCATCTCTCCATTTCCCCCTTCATGGTGCTGTAGCAAAGACTCATTCTATACCCTCCCATGTGCATGTACTGTGTCACAGTGCTACCTGTTCAGTTATACAGAATGTCCAAATACATTACTTCTCTGCCTACAAGTCTGGAAGCCCTCTTGCTATTGTCTAAAGAATTCTCTTTTGGCAAATATTCAAAGCTATTTATAATCTATCTCCAACACAACTTTATCAAAGTTTCTTCTGTGCCTCAGAATATCTCAGCTAACTGTAAGACACAACAGCTCTATCCACTTGATGCTTTATAGCAGTTCCTATGGTTTCTGCCTTGTAGTTCCTGCTGTTACTCATCATCCAGCTTGGGGGGAGATGCTTTGCTTTTTTCTATTCACATTCTCAGGCCTAAATCATTCATTTTATTTCTTCATTCTTGCTACCTCAACAGTTCACTATTACCATAGTTTAGAAAGAAAGAAAGAAAGAAAGAAAGAAAGAAAGAAAGAAAGAAAGAAAGGAAGGAAGAGAGAGAGAGAGAAAGATATAAACAAAAATTAAAGCTCAAAGCTGAGATGTCCATACATACCAGCAATCTAGGTACTAGGAAATCTGAAGCAGGTGGGTTATGAATTCAAGGTCAGCCCGAGTGGCCTACAGAGTTCAAGACTGATTGACAAACTCAGTGAGAATATATTAAAAAAGAAAATGCAAAAATTCCATGGATGTAAAGACACAAAAGAATATCTTCACACAAAATCAGAAATCAGATTTCTACTTCCTACCTAACATTTTCTTTCTCAATGATCCTACCAAATGGAAGACTGGGGAACATAGCCATACTCCAGAATATATTTCCCCAGGGTTAACAAACAATACTGTTTCCTGTGTTCAACCCTCTGCTGTGGCGGGTCACCAGGACACATATTGGTGGCTCTGTACAGATGGGTTACAAGCTTTGCCATGTACTTTTTCCAGTTCTGAAGACTGGCAACCTGTTTATAACCAACTCAAACATAAATTTTTATTTTCCTGAAACCCTTTGGTCCACTGTGTCCACCGACCTTCACAGTCAACCTTAGGTATTAACTTTCCATTCTGGGTCACAGAAATGCTGGCTCAGCTTCAAACCATCAGAAAGAAAAGTTAAATAAATAGA
Source organism: Mastomys coucha (assembly GCF_008632895.1). Classification (NCBI taxonomy): domain Eukaryota; kingdom Metazoa; phylum Chordata; class Mammalia; order Rodentia; family Muridae; genus Mastomys; species Mastomys coucha. The sequence continues at coordinate 41,617,355 of NW_022196904.1, read as the reverse complement.
AATTTCATACTCATAAAGACACAACACTTACTCCATGTGAAACATCTCTAATTCTCTTAAAGTTTAAAACTGAAGATTTTAAGTAACTGCCCCCCTGAGGCTTTACTCTGCAGAAAAGCTAGCTTCTGATCACCAGGAAGAATTCCCCTGCTCCCTTTGCCTGGAATTCTGGCTGCAAGTTTTTTTATATGGTTGATAGCTTCACTTCATCTTGCACTTGGACATACACTGTCTCCTCAGAAATGACTCCCAGGACCAACACTCTTTGATACCAACACTACCACTCTCTGTGCACTTCTTACAATACACGTCTACCATGGTATCTTAGTGTCAGCTACAGCAACAACAGCATGACTAACCTTATAATGCACTTCAGTTTCACTAGAGGCTCTGCTGAGCCCATCATATACTGTATATACAATCCCTACATATTGCTTCTCCATTAGTTTTTCCTCTTACATATAATGCTATAGGAACACAACAAAAATAAAACCACCTAATTGAAGAGATGATAAATAATGAACCCTAAGATCATATACATGATAAGTGCTTATGAGTCAGGTTAGGTTATTAAGACAGTTTTGTAGAGTGAAATGTCTAGTGAACACTTTGGGGTTTGAGTTTTGTGTGGTCATTATCCATACCTCATTAAATAGTACTAGTTAACTATCAGTTATTCAGAATTCCCTTAACCTCTGCTCTCAGTTCATGTAGTTGACAGTTGACCCAGTTTTAGTGGTCTCACACCAATGTGCATATAGGCATACAGGCAGCACTAATTAGGCTCAGTGGATTATGTGTGAAAGAGAATGAGAGAAACAGGCAGACAGACAGACACACAGACACACAGGGACAGATAGAGATAGACAGAGAGAGAGAGAGAGAGAGAGAGAGAGATAGACAGAGACAGAGACAGAGACAGACAGAGACAGAGACAGAGACAGAGAGAGACAGAGAGAGAATGAAGTGTGGAGAGGGTAACAATGAGGAAAGGATGGAGGGAATAAGGATTTAGAGAGTGAATGAGGGGCAGCATGATTACTGTACAAATGTATACAATTCTCACAGACTAAATAATGTGGAGGGGAAAGCTCCCAAAGCCCCACCCTAGATCAAGAGCTATAGGCAATTAATGATGCTAAGAGAGGGAGAATCAGTTTTTTCCAGGAACAAGCTACCTGCTAGCCTATCCAAACCCAAATCTCCATCCCTAAACACATATACATATAAGCCACACTAAATGGTCACAATAGATTGCACTTTATACATAAATATACATGCATAAAAATGTAACGATATTAAATAAAGACGAGCTCATGAAGTTGAGAAAGAGTTGGAGGACATGCAAGGAGTTGGAAGGAGAAATGTGGGGCAAAAATTACATAAATATAATATTTATTATAAAATTTTCAAAACATAAATGTTTTAAAAAAGGGGGCATACATGTCTAAGCAGATTTATAGGGGAATTTCTTAGGGTATGGAAGTTATGAAAGACACTCAGATTGAAACTGCTTAGCTCACACACAACATTTGAATTGCCCCAGCTCTATTCCCTCTTGTCTTCCATGAGTCATTTGAGATCAATGGTTCAATGGGAGCTCAACAATCACATCTAACATGATCTTCAATATGTCCTTGAGCCCTCAAAGCATCACATCCTCTAAGAATCAGTCGTGCTCAGTAGTGCTGAGTATTACTTCCAACTGTGACATGTTATCATTGGAGGATTTAGGGTCAGAGCCTATGCTCTGCAGCTCTAACAGGCTAAGCTTGACCCTCTTCTCCACAATACCAATTCAGGCAATAAGAGTGAAAAAAAAGAAAAGAAACGGAAAGGATGTATTTATTCGACATGACCACAGTGGGAAGACATTTATCTCAACACGTCCTGTATCCTGGTCTGTCTAACAATTCTAACAGGAAGTTTTCAGTTTAGATAGCAAAAGGTTTAAGTGGCTAAGCAGTCCTGGTCAGTGCTTCATTTGCCCATCATCAGCTCAGGTTTAGTGTGTCTTGAAACATTATCTGATATGATAGTCAGAACCATGTGACTCTTTCCTGGCAGGTAAGTGTCTCCTCTGGCTGACCACAGATCTTCAGTCATTCGTTTATTGCACCATGAGACTCTTGGGGGCATTTTAATTTTCCTTTGTCTCACTATTGAGCTCAGCTCAGGTGTCCTTGCTAACCAGGTGCACACGATGAAGCAATACCACAGTTTCTATCACCAATATTCTGATGGCTTGTCAGAAGGAGGAGCACACATTTCTCTTCCAAATATCTCTGCTCAGGCCAGGAATATGGCTTAGCAGGTAAGAGCACATGCTGCCCAAACTGGTGGCCTAAGTTCAAGTCCCAAAATATTATGGAAGTAGAGAACTGACTCTTGTAAGTTATCTTCTGACGTCTACACTTATTCCTTGGCATCCCTGTGCCATTCCACTGGACATCAAGCAAACAAAATATAAAATAAAATATCTCCTTTCCTTCCATGGTAATTATAATTTCAGTCATTCAATAGGTCTCCACCTTACCTTCATGAAAGTGAAAATTCACCACCATTTGGAAAGTGACCAATAGGAATTGTTCCAGAATAAAAAGCTACATTACCACTGAGGCTTGAGATGAATCACAGTTACATCCTAGAACCAAAAGCAAAAGCATCTACAACATGGATGACATAAACCTATCTCTAGAGCTCTGACCTATGAACGGGTTAAAATTTTACCAACTATTCAGTTTAATAAAACAGTGAGTTCATTGTGTGTTCTTTGAGAAAGAGTTCAATAAAAAAAAATGTTAAAATTAAAACTCTGGCACTTTAACAGACTAAATTGCAAGGAAACATCTCAGTTGGGGCTGACACATCATTCCCTAGAGAAGTCAGAATAATTGAGGCTTTCATAAAACAACAACCATCACTGCTCAGCATTTTCAGAGACAAAAAAAAAAAAAAAAAAAAA
>NW_022196904.1:41610197-41614380 GCF_008632895.1 Mastomys coucha | reverse complement strand
AAAAAAAAAAAAAAAAAAAAAAATTGCCTGAACTTCATCAAAAAGCTGTGATGGGAAAGCCAGGCATTACCCACTCTGTAAATGGGAAAATGGGTACTCTGCATCAGCCAACTCACACACACAGTGCTGAGTAAGTGTGCTGGCTACCGTTTGAATTTTGTCCTTTGATCCCTAGTATTTCTGTTAGCTATGTTCCCTCTTGGTACCAACTGTGCGAGCATCACCATTATTGCTCTTTCTTTTAAGGAAGATGCATAGAAGAGAGAGTGCTGAGCTTTTGAACTGAAGGAAGGTAGATGCCCAGACTAAGCTGCATTCAGGTGTGCTTGCTGCGTGGCTTTAAACAACCAAAGACACATGAAACAATGCTCTAGCTTCTACATCAATGCCCAGTGCCCACATATATGACTGATGGCACTCAATTAATGCTGCTCTCTGCTGTCTGCTTTCTCAGTGACACCAAGTTATCTCAGCATGTTATAGCTGCCTTGAAATTTCTCCACTGACTCCTGCTACAATTGAGTATTGATTGAAAATTTCTATTACTGTACTTAGTTACAAGACTTTCAATAAACAGGTCATAGGTGAAGCTGTGGCTGGTTTCAAGGATAGCTGAAAGACCCAAGAGCAATGGGACATCCAAGGAAATAGCAAGGAGACTCAGCTGCTCGAGCAGAGTATGGAGCCTGTGTTTGAGTGCAACCTATAAATTCAATATGTAGCAACTTGCTTCTGGCACTCAAATGCAGCACACCTACAGGACACAAAACTGGAAATGGTTTATGTCAACTAGACTGTATTTAAAACACAAGAGTAAAGATTAGACTAATTGCTTGGCCTCAGAGAATGTGGCACACCCGATAGCCTCCTAGTTTCACTTATGTTATTATACATTGAACTCTGTTGATACTTTCTTTCAGCTTAAGCACAAAACCAGATACTGCAGTCACAGAGAAACATAAGGCATGATTACCACCATAAAACCTTGGTAAGGAATGAGAAGCTACAATGAATGAACACATCTTACTTGCCATTTACTTTTGTAAGGAAAGTTTAGTTGCAACCTTGCTGAGCTCTCTAATTTTCATATTGTCTGTGGCTGTTTCTGGCCATGATGGCATAGAGCAGAGGGGGATATGGCATACTTTACATACACTACAACTCAAATACGAGCTAACTGCTTCCTTGTTAAGAAAAGAAAAATAGTGGGTCTGGAGAGTTTGCTCAGTGGTCAAAAGCACTTGCTGCTCTTCCCGAAGACCTGAGTTTGGGTCCAGCATCCATTTTGTCACTTACAACAATCTATATTTACAGGCCCATGCAACCAATGCCATCTCTGACCTATGACTAAGCTCAGATGTGATATAGACATACATGTGGGCAAAAATAAAATATAAAAATGCTGTGTAAGCCAGAACACCAATGAGGTGATTTTAAGACAATGTCATAAACTGCTGAAAACCAAATATATACTGATAAGAAGCCTCTAAGGAAGAATACTTTACTCAGGTTTTTGTATCTAGAGGACACAATTTGGAAAAGAATGAAAAGGGTAGAATGTTGCAAATCACAAGTTACTATGAAAACGCAGACTCAGAAACTATAATGGCTGTAGATATTCATGGATAATATCTGTATAAGAGCAATGGAACATGTAAGTCTCAAAGAAAAAGCAGGGTCCTATGCAGAGGGCATCTTACGTGCCATTCTAGGAAATCTGGGCAAGATGTTGCAGTTAGATGTTGGAGGCAACTGGGCAGGTCAAATGGCAAACTTGGGCATATGATTGAGGGTCTCTACCCAATAAGAATAGATGGAGATCTGCAAGGAGGTGGATGAACCTCACTGAGGAGCCAAGGAAAAACACATTCAAGATATCTGAGAACAGGTTTCTATCTGTGGTCTAAACATGTACAAGAAAGCACCATGGAGCATTAAAGCCAGGCACTGAGTTCAGGAAGGTAAAGAAAGACAGACTGAGTCTTCTATCAGACCCAGTGTCGAGGCCTTCATAATTATACAACTGATTATCTGCATTTGGATATATAAACAAATACATAAAAGGGAAGTGTGTCCTCTGAGCTTTTGTAAACTGCTTGGTAAGGAATGGGAGACAGGACAAGGGTTAATAGTTTCCTTGTCTCTGCTCTATAAACACACTGAGAACCCAACTTTACAGATGTACAAGTTTTCCCAAACAACAGATGATTTTTAAACACCTTCACTCAGGGTCACTTTTGCAGGATCTCTAGATACAAAGGAGAAAACACTGATATAACAATAGCATCATCTCACATTCAATCCATACTCCTGGCCAAGAACCACTCACCTAAGAGAGGGGCACTGTAGCATCAAGGCGAAAAACGGTTATAGTTTGAGTTGACACCACATTTTGATCACTGTCATATGTAAATAGACCCATGAGACTTGCCAATTATGGAGATATTTGAAAAACCTCAACAATGAGAGCAAGACCTCATCTGACTTCATCTAAAACATATTTTTAGTATTATTGGGTAAATAAAAGACATCACCTGACATCATCTAAATGATATTTTTAGTATTATTAGGTAGGAAAGCTGTTGGCTTGAAGCTCAAAGCTCTGTTTGCTGGCCCTGTCCTTAAAGCTGAGGACAGAAGAGTAAGTCTTAAGGGGGTGTTATGCCTCTGCAGTGTCACGTGCAAGTAACTTCTCAATAAATGCTTTGGGCTGAGGTAATGACTTGGTTTAGGGACTACTTTGAGCCGCTATCCCTGCACATTTAGCTCGAGAGATTTTCTCTCCTAATCCTCCATTATCAGGCCACTCCCAATTAGTATAATTAATCACACACACACAGCAGACTCCCAGAATCATAAACACTAATTACTCTGTCTGAATTACTGACATGGGGCCTTGTTTACAAATGTCTGAATTTCCTGTTCAGGATAAAATTCCCTTTTGTCTGACACAAATCCAAGTGTGGCAATGCAAGCATATAGATAGAACAGAGCTGGCTCAGAACTCCTTCCCTGTGGTGCCATTAGGAAACCTCCAGGATAAAAAGACTTCCCCCCAGCACTGACAGCTTGTGTTGAAGCATTAAAAGATTACACAATTGCTTTCTTTCCCAAACTTGCTCCATTCTGCCCTCTCTGATTCCCATCCCTTTTACAAATTCACTTAGTCTCACCAAGAACCTTCCCAAAAGTTACATATCTTATTTCTTCTCTACTAGTCAGTGCCTATTTCACAGATATAGCCGTGTATATTAAAAATAGAAAAGATTAAAAGTTGTTTTAACTTATGGCTCCAGAATAATGAGATCCAGTAAAAGTGTGAATGCTTTTGTGTTGCTGTGATGTAGAGCAGAAGTTGATGGAACCCAACAAGTGGAGAGACAGGTTTTGTTAGCCAGGGTTGTTAAAACAAAGGACCATGAATCATGTGGCTTACAATGCACAACTGTATTGTGCCATGGATCTGGGGTAATCAAGTTGATGGTGAGATTGATTTTATGTGAAGGAGAATATTTTTTTTGCCAATACCCCTCCTCAACTTCTGTTAGAATGATATCATAAAAATCTCTTTGCCTTTACTCTTTTTTTGTCTCTCTGTCTTTTTCCTTCTCTTTTCTCTGCCTTCATCTCCCACCCATCTCTCCTTCTCTTTCTTTACACTAGTCATAAGTCAATACTATGACATCACTTCAACTAATCATATTTACAATGTTATTTTCCAAATGATATTATATTGTAAGATGCTGATAAATAGGAATTTAACATATAAATTAAATTCAATCCATTAGAGTACATAAGCTAACAGTAACACTGTGAAAGGTGAACTGGCCACATTCTTCCCAACATTCCCACCAAGTGCCAATAGTTTTCATTTTACTTGGAAATTTCAAAGGATGATGTTGTAGAGCCACTAATTAAAAAAAGCTCTAAGATAGAAAGATTAAGGAAGTCTTTGGTTGGTGGATGAGTCCCTGGGAGCTCTGAGGGTACTAGTTAGTTCATATTTTTGTTCGTCCTAAGGGGCTGCAAACCCTTTAACTCCTTTGGTCCTTTCTCTAACTCCTTCACTGGGGACCCTGTACTCAGTTCAATGGATGAATGTGAGCCTCTACATGTGTATTATTCAGGTACTGTCAGAGCCTCTCAGGAGATAGCTATATTAGGCTGGCTTGTCCTTCCTTCA
>NW_022196904.1:41601054-41609752 GCF_008632895.1 Mastomys coucha | reverse complement strand
AAAAATGAGCAAAAAAAAAAAAAGAAAAGAAAGATTAAGGAAGAAGTCAAGGCCCATCTCCTCAAACCTCTGTTTTCTTAGTTAACATCACTGGCCTCTGTAGAGCTCTGGGAGAAATCAGAGTCTCTTGGATCCTAGTCAGGTTGGACACAGACATGACAGCTCTGTAGGTCCTGATAGAGCCAACATGACATGAGTGGCTTCAATAGCTAGTACTATTGACTCCAAGCAAGGTGATCAGTAGATTCTAATGGGCAACTAGCATGCTGTGACTGCAGAGGAGCAGGAGCCATGGCTGAGTTGTTGCAACAAGCATAAGTAAGAAATACACACTTGGAAGTCAAATAGACACAGGTCTAGCAAGGGTATTTATAACACCCAGCAAAGCACAATTGTTACCATTGACTTTGCTAATGAAGTGTATTGATGTACAAAGTCAGCAAAGAGTGCTACTTTACTGGGACCACCACAAGAAACATAGACGGTTAAGCAACAGAAATGAATTCTTTTACCAGTCTTTGGGCTAGAAGAGACATCTGCCCTCTACCACAGCACATACCTTTGGAGACTCAGAGGAAGATCTTTTCTTGCTTCTTTATCAATTCTAGTGGTACACAGCATTCTAGTACTTGGAGCTGCCTAACTCTATTCACTTCTCAAATCTTTGTGTGGCTGTCTATTGCATTAACTCTTAACCTAACAGAGGCCCTGTTTCAAAGACTACATTCATTGGTTTCAGGCTCTGAAATCTCCCATTAAATAAAACTAAAGCAAGGAAAATTACAACAGATTCCTAGAATTAGATTTATCACAAATTACTTGATCCAATATATATCTTTATCTCTTCAAGTTGAGGATTCCTACCACTTTACAATGGTATTAGAAGATCATTCTTTTCTAGCTAGAACTTCCTCTGCGAACATATGTAGGGCTAAGAAGCTATCACAGTCAATAAAATACTTCCTGTGTAAAGCTGGGGACCTAAATTAAATGCCTGCAATGCACATAAAAGAGCCAGGCATGATGACATACACTTATAATTGTAGAGGTAGATAGAGAAGTAGAGACATGCCATCCATGGGTCTAACTGAGAAGCTGGCATGGCCTAATTGCTAAATTGTCAGCTAGGGAGAAATGTTGTCCCCAAAAATACAAGGTGGATAAAGATAGCCAAGGTTGATCTTTGGCTTCCCCACACATTAACACAGGAGTGCACACACCCATATGGGGACCTGTTCTCTCTCTCTCTCTCTCTCTCTCTCTCTCTCTCTCTCTCTCTCTCTCTCTCTCTCTCACACACACACACACACACACACACACACACACACACACACACACATACATACAACTGCCTCATGTAAATAGCACATGCTGAAATAGTATGGCATATTGTCCTCTGCCTGTTGTATCTCTCTCACCTGACTGTGGTGAACATGAGACTAGGAATCATATTCAATTATTGTATAGTCTTCAGTTTAAAAATGATCTGCCAGAGAGTAGCAAGACAAGAACAAGGATGAGGTGACAAGTGTACTCAGCTTAGAAGGCTCACCATTCTGGCCACACAAATACTTAAAGATTTGAAACACAAAGGTGGAAAAAATATAATGAACAGAATGATAAGAAGCAGAGATACAGAAGCAGTGTAGCAGAAAGAGACTGGAAATAATGGCCCGATTGCAGAGCACACATCAAATGACAGTGCTCTTTCTGAGTACTCAGGTTTCCTTACAGTTGGCTTGGACCATTTTGGGCCAATGGAATGTGAACAAAAGCACCTAATAACTTATAAGAGCTGACTCAACGTTTCCTGCTTCTCTTCCTATGGCTATAGTGATTGTGCATCATGTCTCATGATTAGAACATCAAAGGGACTGGCCCAAACTCATCACATAACTTTTGTAGATGAGATACTGAGATATCCACTGTTAACTTAATCAGCATAGTTATTCTACACTGATTTGTAGGCATATAAAAGGTAAGGGATGGTGACACATTTTATATTATTTTGATCATAGAAGAAAATCTAAAGAAACTTGATTTACTGTGGTAGTAAATCATGCAGGCTGACTTACAGATCCTAGACTCCTTCACTCCAGATCTATTTTTAGAAGCTGAAAATATGTTCCAAACAAGCCATTTCCCTGAGATGGCCTTGACCAACTACCAACTTGGATATAGAGGAATTTTATTGGCAGTCAGTTGGAAAACAGCTCATCCTTTTAAGCTTCCTTTTTCCCATTACCACACACTGTCTCACTGAGACTGATATTTACTGAGCTTTCACAGGCAAAACTTATCTCCAATTTCACCACCACCACTACCACCATCACTACCACCATCACCACCACCACCACCGCTGCTGCCCTCTGTAAGAATCTCTGTTTCAGCTTTATTATCTGGCTTCTGTAGAAGTTTCAAAGGGAATATCTCTGAGTTCCTGTGATAGGTGGAATTTAAGTTGCTTTTACAATAATCTTTTGATGTAATAACCTCACCAATTAAAAACTGTCAAGGGACACTTAAGTATAGCAATAAATACCAGTAGAAATTTTAAAAGCAAAGTAATACATTTTATTATTTCTGCTTGATACATGTATGCAATACGTACATGTATGATAAGTCACTATCAGTATTAAAGTGATCCATTAGAAAAAGTCCTAAATAATAGTACCACCTCTACTTTTTACTTGTATTGTGAATATGAGAAAATAACTCAAAATATCTGGTTATATGTGGGAGGTATAGAGCAAATATCAGAAGGGCAGATAGATAACACAGAGCTTCCCACACACTCCTGAGGCCAGGCATCCTGGGAAATACCTGCAATCTCACCTCTTGGCCAAGGCAGGATAATCACAGGCCAGAGCTGACCTGGGCAACCTAGTGAGACTTTGACTTAAAAGACTGAAAGCAATCCTAAATACAGTGCTTGGTGGACCATCCAGTTCTCCCATTTGTTGATTCTGGCTTGGAAGTCATGAACCTCAGTTGACTAAGCCACTGTAAATAGAAGATACAGTGACAGTTAAATTCAAAATGGAAATACATGCAGGAAGACTTGACACAGTGTTTCTGAATACAGGCATGGTGATGTCTTTGTTTCTACTGCTTTGCCACATCATGCATACAGGATCCCGTTCATTCGTTTTGCTAACACATATTTTGTTAGTACACTGTACACTGGCTATGCCCTAACTTCTGGAAATGCAGCCTTAGACAAAGTGCACTCAATCTTGCATTCACTGATCTTACAGTCTAAAGAGGAGATTGGCATGATTAAAAGATAGCCACATGAGTAAATGTATAAGTAGAAGACTGAAAAAAAAAAGAAAGAAAGAGGTAGCATGTAATGATGCTACATTTAGAGAAAAGCTTTGGGAGTGGATCAACTGACCCTTCCACTTTTCTAATCTCTGTGCCTTAAAATTCTTCTGTAAATGGAGATGAGTTACTAGTTCCATAGGATGTTCAAAATACAGAATTAATGAGCAAAGAAATTACTGCCTTGCAAATAAAGTACTCAATAAATACCATATTAAATAGAAGAATTCTTTTGGAAATATTGTTTACTGAGCTAAACAAATTCATCTAAGCAGCAAACCAGACATACTGCTTAGCGTTCCTTGGTAACTCTGTAAAACCTGGAGATAAATAATACTTGATTAATAGAGTAGACTGAGAAGAATGACTGACATAGCACACAGACACACACACACACAGCACACACACAGAGGGGTGGGAGATAGGTGCATCATATTGAGACCATCTGTCCATTGCTCCCCTGATCTGTTAGGAACATAAAGTCATTGTGTAGTGTCCATTGCAATCTATGTTGTGTAGCAATGGATTTGTGGTTTGGGGAGGAGAAAGGCTTGACATGAGTTGTATTCGTTTGCTGTCTGGCAGCAATTCCAGGTGTTCTGACAGTGGGGACTCTTCCCTCAGCAGGCTCTTCTGGGGAGGAATATATTTAACTCCACTGTAGATAACAAATGAAGGGAGGAAAATTTCACACCTAGATGAAAAAGGTGATGTGCAGTCCAAAGTGATCTACAGCTTGAATTGCATGCTTATTGTTGACAATTTCTTGATTAAATCTTTGGCATTTTCCTCAGCTATAGCTTTTCCCCTGTTTAAATAAGATCTGAAAAGTCAGATAATGAAACAATTAAGAGGGCAGGGAGAAAAGTGAAGAGAGGGGAGTTTGGGGGAAAGCAGTGGAAGCAGCGACAAAAGAAGGAAGTGGCTGAGTGGTGAATAAAGTCACTTTGACTGCATATGGATTTGTTGTCCTATTTTGGTTCTCAATGTAAATGCAAGAAAATATTTAGAATACATAAAATAAATCTGAACTGCTCTCTTAGGATCAATTTAGAATATAATAGCTACTGTCAATGTTTCAGCATTTAAAAATCCCATTTAAAAAATGTGACTTTTGTATTTTATAATACATTTTATATTTTGAATTTTAAGAAGGAATTAAATGGTTGCTTTGATTTTTCAGTTTTCTTGTTTGCTTGTCTTCTAATCAAATTTGTTCTGCTATTTCGAGCCTCTACAAATATCCTTGTATATGCATGGAGGACAACGTTTCTCCCAGACTGTGAAGAACAAGGAGATTTTGTATAACCTTTGATATAAAAAATTGCTATAATAACATGCTTACCAAGACACTCTGTGATTCTATTAATTTTACTAACCTTTTCTCCCTTTCTGCTTCTGCCTTCAGTTTTTCTCTACAGGTGCCTTAGTAGATGCAACACATCTTAGTATATTAACTGAACAGCTGGTTATGGAATCTATATAAATATAATTGTCAAACTATAAGGTCACCATAATATTATATGGAAACTATTGAAATTACTAAATCCTTTCTTAGAAGAGATAAATAGGAAGCCAAAACAAAATACTATAAAATATAGATATGATCATATATATTCCACACTATACTATTCAATTCTACAAGGACTTCATATGCAGACAGAGATGGGTGGAGAAAAACAGATTCAGAAGTGTGAAAATAAAGACAAAGAAAGAGAGTCAGACAGAGATATCTAGATCTCACAAACACTCTTTAGAATAGCGACCATTACAATTCTGTGGCTAGAACCTGGGATATTGGTGCAAACATGTAACCCACATTTAGAGAGAGAGAGTTCAAGACCAGCCTGAGCTACACATACCCCATCTCACAATTTTAAAATACTACATAGGCATAAAACTCCTAGGAGACTGGATTGTGAATATAACCTGAATATAACTTAGGTGATCAAATTATGCCTCTCTATGATCCTTATATAACTTAGAATTGGCTATTTTAATGATTAAAGGTAAAATAAAAAATAGACTCACCAGAAATATAGCTTCATAAGAACAGTAGACTCCATTTTGCCTACTGGTCATTAAAGCCTAAGACACTTACCATCTGTCCCTTGATAGAGAAAGCTAACATACTCCTCCTGTCATACACAATTAGTTACTCATAGCATCTGGCACTCACCCTTTGTAGCCTTCAGTATACCTGTGCTGACTCACTGCACATCTATTCTATTCAACAAATATTCTTGTCAACAAATTCCCCATGGGTAACTAGAGACTGTGTGAATCCTATCCAGCTGTTCCCATAGCTCAATACACATCACCAAGCACAAAGAAACTGCTCACTGACAATAAGATTAAAACTTATGAATTACAGTACACATGCAGCCCTTGGTTGATTATTTGCCCCAACACTAATGAAGAAACCAATGTTAGAGAGAAGGACCTGCCCCAGTTAGCATAATTTAACACAGAGAGACCACAAGACAAGTCCCTATGAAATTGAATAGTAAGTAATGCTCTTTGAGCATTGAGCAAAAGAGAATATAGTCTTTATGGGACTATATAGATGAACTGGTTTAATGTGTCTATGAGGAATGCATTAGCCAGACAGAGTGACACTTAGAGTACCAAACAGTGTGGTTCTTCCCTTTCCTTCTATGATCTACAGGCAAATTCTTCTTTGATGCTAAGTGAAACTCTGCATGGAGACCAGAGACTGAATGTGCATGGTAACTCATGGTGACAGTAAGCTAAATGAGACATTGGTGTGGGAACCACCCATCAGAATGACATAGAAACCATATACATACATAGAATGATACAGAAATAAACATAACCAATACATAAAGTAATGGAGGCTGCAACCTAACTCCTTCCTTGCCCACCTTTATGACTTAAATTGCATTTCTATGTTTTCCTCTTTCAAGTAACATTACTACAGTCTCTGCATTATGGTACAATTTCTAATGTAGTAGCCAATATGGTAATTTGTCATCTAAGTTCACCTTGTGCTCAACATAGAATGAATGATGGTAATGCTTACGAGAGACTAATGATGGTACTAGGTCTTTCTGACTTCAGAACTTGCCATTGCTCTATTTCCCTTAATTAAAACTGCCACTCCCTTAGCCAGGAGTAGTGGCTCATCTTTAATCCCAGGATTCGGGAGACAGAAGTTGGATCTCTATGAGTTCAGGGCCAGCCTAGTTTACAAAGTGAGTCCAGGATAGCCAGGATTGTTACACAGAGAAACCTTGCCTTGTAAAACCTAAAAAAACAAACCAAACAAACCAACAAACAACCACAATAAAAATCCTGACAAAAGTCCCAGCTGCTCTGGGGAGCCACAAGGCTTGTCTTGGTTCCTGAATTAGCAGTGCCACCTTGCTTTCAGTGGCATTCCTCTGATGTTGATCTGGTCTTTATGTATTTGATTCTATTTTTTTTTTGATGAATTTGAAACACATTTTGATCTTTCAAAATGAGTCATATGCTAGTAGCTATTTAAAAACATATACTAACATGCAGTAATCTTAAATCCATGGTGCAGGATAGAGGAGAAAAATGAATTCTAGTGGAAAAAGGCATCAATGGCTTTCCAGTGATATGCATTTAGTTAGCCCCTTTATATACTACCTTTTCGTATAAACAATTTGAAGAACTGCAGAATAAAAGACCCACAAAACTGTCTTAAGTACTAAAACATCTTTTAGTAAACCAAGAATTCAAAGTAAAAAAAATGAAGCCCTCTGACAGCCCATGAAACAAACTAGGCTCCTGGTCTCTGGAAGAAGCTCCAAAGAAAAGAGTTTTAGTTAAAAAGTATTAAAATGTGAAGAGGCTGAAAAGGTGGCTCAGGAGTTAAGAACACAGCTGCTCTTCCAAAGGATCTGTTTCTGTTCCCAGCACCCGATGGAGACCAACAACCATCTGTTACTGTAGTGCCAAGGGATCTGATGCCCTTTTCTGTCCTCTGGGTACACTGCTTGCATGTAGGGCACAGCTGTACATGCAGGCAGAACACCTAGACACATAAAATAAATCTTTAAAAAGATAAAAGACACAGAAAAAAAAACAATGTAAACTACAAGTGACATAAAAGAAAAAAGTAATATCTGTTAAAATAACTGAGTGTGCATTCTGGGTCTGTTGCTAGTGTCATTATTGAAATAAGCAAAAATTTTATACTTTAAAGAGTTTCTCCACAACACCCAGAGGAAGCTCCAATCCCAGGTGCTCTGACACACCCAGGACCAGAGGTGAGCAGGAACCAACATCTGTCTCAACACTGGGAGTAACTGGGACCAGCGGGACCAGGCACTTAAGAACTTCGCCAGCCTAGTGACTCCAGTTCCTTCTGGGTCTGTCTAGGTTAGTGTTCTGAGCAGACCTTGGGCACAAGCTCTACAGCCAGTCCCACAACACACAGAGAAAGCCACACTCCCAGGTGATCTAACAAGCCCAGGATCCCAGGATCCCAGAACCACAGGATCACAGAGGCAGCTTGACTCTGAGAATTTCTGACACAACCAGGATCACAAGAAGGACAGGCTCCAGTCAGATTTAGCAAGGGCAGGTAGCACTAGAGTTAACCAGATGCCAGGGGGCAAGCCTGAGAAAATAAACAACACAAATGAAGGTCACTTACCATCATTCAGAACCCAATTCTCCCACCATAGCAAGTCCTGGACACACCATCACACTGGAAACACAAGACTCAGATCTAAAATCACTTTTCATGATGATGATACAGGATCTTAAGAAGGACATAAATAGCACCCTCAAAGAAATACACAAAGAACACAGGTAAAGAGCTAGAAGCTCTTAAAGAGGAAACACAAAAATTCCTTAAAGGGCTACAGGAAAACACAATCAAACAGGTGAAGGAAATGAGCAAAACCATCCAGAATCTAAAAATGGAAATAGAAACAATAAAGAAATCAGAAAGTGAGACAACCCTGGAGATACAAAACCTAGGAAAGAAATCAGGAGCCATAGATGCAAGCATCACCAACAGAATGCAAGAGATAGAAGAGAGAATCTCAGGGACAGAAAACACCATAGAAAACCTTGACACAACAGTCAAAGAAAATGCACAAAGCAAAAAGCTCCTAACCCAAAACATCCAGGAAATCCAGAACACAATGAGAAGACCAAACCTAAGGATAATAGGTATAGAAGAGAGTGAAGACTCCCAATGTAATGGGCCAGTAAATATCTTCAACAAAATTATAGAAGAAAACTTCCTTAACCTAAAGAAAGAGATGCCCGTGAACATATAAGAAGCCTACAGAACTCCAACTAGATTGGACCAGAAAAGAAATTCCTCTCATCACATAATAATCAAAACACCAAATGTACTAAACAAAGAAAG
>NW_022196904.1:41598116-41600340 GCF_008632895.1 Mastomys coucha | reverse complement strand
CAAATTATTACAGCTAATGAACCAAATTTTTACCCTCACCTAATGTCTGTGCCACCCTCCAAGCAGAAGCTATTGTTCATTGAAACAGTTGGCGAATGACTTTATGGATAGACCATTTTAATACCTATGCCATTTCTTAAATGAATGTAACCTGTTCTCTGTGGGCTGAGAATGAAGTCACTCACTCAAGTTAAATAGCTTTGACCATAGCAGGAAGTCTGTATCCAAAAATCGAGCCCACAATTCATTTCTTGGTGCAGCAGAACTATCTACTCTCAGTTTAGCTACAATGGAGGTAACATCCTTTGCTGATGTGAGGGTCATTGAAATACAGCCTTATTACAACGAAACCCAATGTCTAAAAATTGCTCTTATTTTGGGATTGTACCACAGTAAGAGCCAAGATTTTAAACTCTACTAAATACAAAACAAACAAAAAGATTTTATATATTCATGTTCATTTAAGAAAATACTAGTAGTGATGTATTTTTTTAAGTATTCAGCTAATATGTTTGGAGTTATTTAAAATTTATATTGAGAGAAATGTATTTTCACTATTGCCATAGATGAGCATCTACATAAGACTGTTAAATTGATTGTTGTTATATATCAAACAACTTTTATAATACTTATTTTTATTGTTATAATATTTTATAAATTTTAAGGAATATGACAAAAAAGATATTGTAGTTATTGAACGCGGGGTCTATAGAAGGAGCAGTGGTACAAAAGGAAAACAAGAATGTGATTCAGTTCTATTTAATTAAAATATGTTTTTAAATGTTAGCAAATTCAGATAAATTGAAATCATGTAACTTTTCTCATCATAATGCAATAAAAGTTTAAAGAGTTTCTCAGTTGAATGAAGGAAAAAGAGTAGCCTACAAAAGAGCAAAGAAAAGGCTACCAAATCCTCGAATTAAAATTCCATTGATACAAGATTGCTTTCCATTATGAATACCACCACTACATAAAATACATGAAAAGACTTATTTCAAACATCAGTCAAAAGAACAGGGCACAGTGCACAGCAAAAATCAGGGAAGGTGTTGTCCATGTTGACTCAGTTCCTGCCTCCCTGAGGTTTCTACAAAAGAGTTTAGGATAAGGAAACTCCGTGGAGCACATCATCTTCCTAAGTTCGGGAGACAACGCTTTGCATTTGAGGATTCAGAAGAGAAAGGAATGAGAGCTAACACACTCAAGAGGGATGATTCTCCATGCTGTCCCCATCCACCTCTGAACACAAAGAGATGTCTCTGTGGACAACACTCTCAGAATATAGTCAGACACCAAGAATCTGAACCCATTCCTCCCAAATAACTGAATCTGTTTAAAACAATGTGTAGAATTTCAAGCTGTTGGGTTCTCAGAACCCTTGAACATTTCCATGATAAACAATTAGTGGGAGTCTGGAGATTTCCATCAGGAATCAAGTTAAGAGACAGGTTGTGAATTCAAAAGAAAGTAGAGAGGGAGGGAGGAAAGAGGCCTCTTGTAGGGAGGATATCTTCAAAGATTAGACTAAAAGAAAATTCCCCTGCAAAGGACTGGGAATTTAATTGGGTAAATTTGAAGCAATTTATCTCCCTTGGCAATGCCTAGGACAATGAAGAAATTCCCAGGGCCTGATGATCAAGTGTGACAGATGATTTCCCTGTTGCTATAACAAAATTCCTAGAAAAGCACCTCAGGAAGGAAGGGCTTCTTCTGGCTCGCTGTTGGAGGATAGAGTCCACTGTGGCAAGGAAGGCCTGGCAGCGGGAACTGGAGGCAACTGGTCACATCGCGTCTGCAGTGGGAGAGCAGATACAGGAAACGCTACTGCTGGGCCAGCTCTCTCTTTTCGGATTCTGTCCAGGCCTGCAGGCCACAGATGATACCATCCACATTTAGCCAGGCCCTTCCCTTCTTAATTAAATATTGATGATATACTCTCAAAGACATTTCCAATGTGTATTTCCATGGTGATCTAAATTGCATCAAGTTGGCAATCAAATTAACTCTCACATCAGTTACTATTTTTCTGTAATATTATTATATAATATAATATTACTATGTTAATAGTAAAAGTAAGTATCTTGTGAGAGATCAGAGAATGGGAGTTATGGACCTTGATGAATACCCTGTCAGTAAGAAGATATTGGGCATGCTCAATCTGTAGTTTTGGAGGAAACACAAGCTCTACAGTCCACAAATCTCTCTCTCTCTCTCTCTCTCTCTC
>NW_022196904.1:41578347-41598081 GCF_008632895.1 Mastomys coucha | reverse complement strand
CCTCTCCCTCTTCCTCTCTCTCCCTCCTTTCCCCTCCCCCCTCCTTTCCCCTCTCTCTCTCTCTCCCTCTCCTTCCCCTCTCTCCCTTCCCCTCCCTTTCTCGCACAAAGCAAAACAAAACCCTGGACGTGGGGGTTAGAATCAGTATTTGATGTCACTA
Organism: Mastomys coucha; assembly: GCF_008632895.1. Lineage (NCBI taxonomy): Eukaryota > Metazoa > Chordata > Mammalia > Rodentia > Muridae > Mastomys > Mastomys coucha. Next base: position 41,597,921 of record NW_022196904.1, on the reverse strand, counting down.
TGATTTATTGTCTAAAATGACCACTTTTCCTCAAATAAAAACTATGGTCAAGCAAAGACATAGAAAAGCGTGACCCATATACCAACAACATTAAACATCTGGAATTGGAACTGCTTTCAAGAAAGCCTAGATTATCACACTGAATAAAGACTTCAACACTGTGACAACAAATTCAAGGACTCAGAGTCATGCTGCAAGAAGCAGAGGCAGGCCTGACGGGCACATCTCCATAAGCTGAGAAATAGTTATGAAGGTGAAGGGAATTAGAAGGAATTCTGGAGCAGAATGCTATTATGAGTGAGATGAGTGAGTGATCAGCAGGGTAGACTAAAATGGATATGGCTTGGTAGAGGAATCAACCATGTGAAGATGGTCAGGAAGGAAGGGGTCCTCTGCTACAAGGAGAGAGCAACAATGAACAGGGCCTTAGAGACATGAAGGATACCATAAAGAGCAGCAATGTATATAATGATTATAAGAAGCAGACAGAGAGAATAGAAAACACTCACAGAACAGGCGATACACGTGAACATGACCTGCAAGACCATAATGGTGGTGAATGGAACCTGTTGACTGCAACATTGTTGCCATTCCAATACAGAAGAATAATGTGCTTACCCAGGTAGCCTTGAAGATATGCCTGTAAAAAAGTTTCCTCTGTTGTTACATCATAGCTCTATGTTCATACTAGGTTTTAAAATATGACATATACCTTTATCATATATTTTAAACATATTTAAATGTATATATTACCTTATTATTATATATTTATAAATTATATAAATTTAAATATATTTAAATATATTTAAATATTTAATGCATTTAATATATTAATAAATATATTTAATATATTTTAAAATATATTTTATTTGTATGTGATTTACAGTAATGTAGACTGCATGTGGCCATGAAGGAGACTAAAGGGAGGGAAATGAGGAACAAGCAGGCAATGAAAAAAGAAAGGCAAATACAGAGTTTTCTCTTATGTGAAGTGTAGGTGTAGGGAAGTGTATATACAGATATGTGTATATGTAAAACAAATATTATGATGTGACCTGAAAGCAGAAGGAATTCTATTTAAACAGGGGAAAGGCCCTACTATCCCCCCCTTAAGATGAAAGAGGACAGTGCAAGAGAAGATGATAGGGTTAAGTACGATCAAATTATAATGTTCTGTGACATACCTGACCATGTTACAAGGGAATACAATAAATTGTATGCTAGCTAAACATGTAATTTAGAAATTCATAGTAATATAATTTTGGACAGTAAATACATTTATTTATTGGTGTGTGTGTGTGTGTGTGTGAGAGAGAGTTTGAACGTGTGTGTATGTGAGTATGAGTGTGTATGCATGTGTGTGTGTGTGTAAGAGGGGGAGGGGAGGCACATGAATGATAAATCATCTGTGATAGCTCATGTGCAGTGATCAAAGGACAAACTGAGTCAGTTCTTGCCTTCTACCTCAACAACCAAAAAATAAATGTGTTAGGCTGCAGTAACAAGAACTCCCTGAGTCATCTTGCCTGACTCAGTTCATAACTCTTGGTAGTAAGGTATCACAATCCTGGTTTAAATTTATAGTACATCTATGTGATACTTATGTGTAGATAAAGTCATGCTGTTTATTTTTTTTTAAAGTCCATGATGAAAGGACATGTCTCATCATGACAGTACCACATCATCTCATGTTTACAAGTTTTCTTTCCTTTAAAGGCACATGTCCAGGGATTGGCTCACCCCACTGAATGGATAAGTGTTCTGTGATGGCCATTGGAAATTGAAATTGCCAAGTAATGAATTTTCTCAGAGCACTTCCACATCAGCAAGTGAAGCAGGGTTTTTATGTGAAGGCATAACAGTTCAAATGTCGGAAATATTATTTTAAAATAGTCCACATACACATAAGTCTCAACAAACTCTAAGATAAGCACAAAGAGATATGCTCAGGCACACAGGACTAAAACCATCCAAAATGAAAAATAATCGAGAAGCCACCTAGAAAGCAGAAAACAAAACCCATGTCCTCATACATAAGAGAATCCAGACAAGCTTAGTCACTGACATTTCATCACAGGCACTGAAAGATTGGAACTGTCACACAAAGTCTTGAGTCCTGCAAAACTGATTTTTAGAAACAAAGAAAAATTAACATTATTCCCGGGAACGTGAAATGAAGAAAATCCTGTTGTGAGCTGGCTTGCTGTGACTAAAGAATATAAAGTATATTAAGCAGGTTATATTTAGGTTTCTAGGAATATATATGCATGTACTAATAATTAATATTAAAATAAAGAGGCCATATATTTGAAAGAGAACAGGAGGGGTATATGGGAGGAAAGAGGATAAAATCAAGTGATTATGTTAATCTCAAAAAATAATTTAATAAAAGGAATCATGTTGTTTACCTATTTTTTCCAAGATTGAAACATTGTATCCTGTAGGGATGTTCCTTAATACAGGAATTAAGGAACTCAAATTAGCTCTAGGAAGCCCTTGAAACTGACTAGATTCACCAGTGGAGACCCTCACCCCCATGTAAAGAGTAAAGATTGCTAAGAGTCACCCTCAGATGGACCAAGTTACAAACTAGAAACAGAAACCAGACAAACTGCCTAATGAGACAAAAACCAGCTGAGCTACCCACAAAGGACCTCTAAAAGCTGTTGAGATGCCCGCAGGCTGTGCAATATGCTCCAAGTTACCAACCTTGGAGGAAAAGGGGTCTGGTTATACAGCTGTCTTTGTTATTTCTACTCCTATGGGTAGCCCCTAACCCATGTTACTAATGTAAGGAGACTTTGTCTGCATCCTGCCATCTCAGGGAAAACTTGCCAGGAGACAGTTGTCTGAGTTCAGCCATCTCAAGCATAATTTCTCCATCTTGCTGGCAGGATTAAACCAAGTTCATGTTCCCAGACTTGGGAACTAACTCCTAACTTGATTGGTGGAAACTCCCTTGCTCAATTCTTTGTATCAAAACATGGTTGGACAATGATACATCTCACCCATTGCTTTGTGGTCTCATCCTTTAAATATGCTGTGAAATTTCTCTTCAGGGTTGAATTTCAGGTCCAATTCTGTTCTATGGCCATGATCAATTGGTAGTAGCTTGATTACAATAAATTTTAAATAGACCCCAAAACACTATAAGTAACCTCAACAAAACTCATTGGTTCACCATATCAGACCTTGGTAATTATATACAAATTGGTCTGTTATGAGCTCCCTACCTGGGGTAGACATATTTATGCTATATCTCCCCAGAAAAATCTGTCACACAACAGAGTACTTACTACTCTTGCAGAGAACCCAGGTTCAGTTCCCAGCCCTATGGTAACTCATAATCTTGTATAACTCCAGTTTCAATGGATCCAACACCCTCTTCTTACCTTGTGGGCACCAGGTCCATACATGGTAGACATACATATATGCAGGTAAAACTTCATAAGATAAAATAAACACATCTAAACACAATTAAAACAAAGAAAAATTTTGACATAAAAGCAAGTGACCCCAAAAGACCTTCCTATAAGAAGAACAAGCAAGGGAAAAAAAAAAAAACAGTTAAGATAATTATAATTAAGAAAGCTTGCATAGATATATATTTCATTATTTTACTCCAGACACATTTAAAATATGTGACTATATTGCCCAGGCTACCTATGCAAATATAATATATTTAATAAAAGCTATAGGAAGAAGGTGAATGGGAGAAGAAAATTATAATAAATGATTACTGGAATCTACAGGAACAAAAAATAGTAAATAAAATAATTTTAATAAAAGCTACATGATATAATTTCCCTACATTTTTCTCCCAACTACTTTTAAAAATGTGAAATTATAGAAAGAAAGGTTATAAGGATATACTGTTCTCTTTGTAATAAATATACATACAAATATGTATCACAATAATGGCCACAAAATTAAAACACAGGAATAAAGCAATAGAAAAATAAGAGCCCTATGTCTCATGGAATTAAATTAGTATTAATCAGGCATAGACTTGCACTGGGTACATATGGTAAGCCTGAAGGCAACCAATTAAAAATAACTCAAAACATAGAGACAAAATAATTATTGAAGTAATTAAAATGTTACAGTAGGAAGTATTCACTTAGTGCAAAAGAAAAATACTAATAAAAACCAGAGTTTTGAAAAGGACACAAGACATACAAAAACAAAACTCAGAAAACAAGCCAAAAGATGAAAGGGCAGTCATAAATCCAGTCCAAATATACAGCAAAATTAATTGTAAGTGGATACAACACCCAATCACAACAGGGAGATTTTCAGTCTGAATTCTATTTTCAAAGAACAGAAGACAAAGAAAACATCCTTTAAGGACCAAAGCAGGGGATGTTTTATGACTCTTCCCACTGAGGACGTACTTCAAAAATGTATGGCTACATGACATGGTGGTATATACTGGAGTTGTGACTCTACCATGAGGGACTGTTGCCCTGTTACAGGAAGTTCTTTAGATAGAAGGATAATGTGAACTTACAGGAAGTTGGTTCTCGCCACACGAGGGGTCAGAAGGACTGTGAGACAGAGGTCAGGGAGGACGAGAGTGAAGCAGAACCTTCAGAATTGGCAGGACCCACCCCTGCACTCATGAACTCACAAGAGCAATGCTATCTACACAAGACTAAATCCAGTCCCTTTCCCACAAGGAAGGATTAGGGAGTTATGAGCCTCCTATGATTAGCTAAGGCACTGACGGTGGCTTCTAGGGGAGGGTGGGTTGGTTTTCTTTGAGAGTGTGGCTCCTAGTAGGCTGACAGTGTTGCAGTGGATGGCCACACAATCAAGTGTACTTTATACTTAGTGATTAGTTTAAAATAGAAAAAAAAATGGACATATAGTTGAAATTAGTGGGGACATGTGGGCTCATATCTGAAAGGATACACAGAGAGTGTGTAACTATGAACAAACTATGCTGTGTGTATGTCATAACTTTCTTAAAAAGTAATAAAACTATTTTATTTTAAAAAAGGGTTGTACTAAAACATTAGAGTAAGAGATTTCCAGTTATGGCTGACATATGAAACAAGGGCCACTGTTTTCTATTATTTTATGCTTTTCTACAACTTATCAAGTTAAAACAAAAATGAACTTATTTCCAACTTTATTACACACCTATACATGTAAGTATCTGAATTTTCTTCGTGGTAAGTCAAAGATGCATCTTATAGGCAACAGATCAACTACTAAAACCTAAAATGAAGACATAACTAAAAACCTAACTGCATGGAGAACACTGAAAAGAATACTCATGTAGAAGGAGGGTAAGAAACATGTTCAAAGTAAACAGATGGCGCAGTGGGAGATAAACAGCAAGACTGAGATGTAAAACCAAGAACCTTGAACATGAGTCTGCAAATTTCCTAATTTACCTGCGAAAATCCCCTAAATTTAAAATTCATATATCTATCAATAAGAGAATACATGAATGCATTGTGGTGGCTCACATAATTAAATGCTACCCAGCCATAAAATGAGATTGATACTATTAAAGTATGGATACAGCCATCCATACTGATGAGCCCAAGAACTTCATCATGAGATAAGCAACCTCTCATAAAAGAGACACACATTTTATCTGTGTATTAAGTTCGAGTAAAAACATCCTATTGAAAGACATCAGGACAGCCACTGCTCTGAGTGGGAGTGAGGAGATGGGGTACCAGGAAGCTTCTAGGATATTAGAATAAAGCCTATAGTCAGAGAATTAAGCAAGTGTGTGGACTTTTTAAAGCTTTGTTTATTTCTAACTTACATGTATGAGTGCTTGCCTGCACATAAGCATGTATACTGTATTGATATCTAGTACCCATAGATGTCAGAAGAGAGCATTAGGTCAGCTGAAACTGGAGTTACAGGGGGTCCTGTAGGTATAAAAATCAGAACCCAGGTCCTTTGTAAGAGTAGAAAGTGCTCTTAACTGCTGAGCTATCTATGACCCCCAGTGTTTGAAGTTTTATAACCTATTAAATAGCACACTTCTGGTCTATGCATTTTACTACATGTAAATTGTGTGTCAATTTAAACTATTATTTTAAATATACACAACAACGTTAAATCACACAGACAGAAATAAAGCATCTGCCATATAAGAGATCAAAGGTTCACTTCAAAACAATGGAGTATTTATTTTAACCACAAAATTGGCAACAGATTTAGTATATAACACTCATTGTTGACAACAAAAGGGGGAGAAATAAATAAATAAATAATCCTCACAGCATGATGGGAGAGATAAAACTGGTTTCACTTTTGTGGAAAATCTCAGGTCTAGACATTCAATTCAATATCAATTCAGAGAAAATGAATCAGAGAGGTGGATGGAGATCAGTGCAGCAGCAATGCTCTGGGGCATTATTTTTCATCTGGTGGCACTAGAGACAACCTCAATGTCTAATCTAGGGAGAAACGTTAGAAAGTAGAGTTATATATTCATTTTAACCAAATATGATGTATGTGAGAGAAACCGTCAGCAGTAAGGGAACTAGCTACAGAATTGTCTCTCAATGAAGGACTTCGGCTTATATCTGCATGCTTCCATAGTTTAAAACATTTCTCAAAGTTTTTTCCTCTTTAAGAACAAAAATAAATCTCCATTGGAAAGACACAAAGTAAAACAGAAAGAATAGTCCATTGTGAAAACAGATTAGAAATGTGCCTTTAAACAAGTAGATCATTATGGTCCTGTCTTTTAGGAAAGCAAAGCAGACCTGGTATACTGAAGAGAAAGAAAGAAAAAAAAAGAAAGAAAAGATCTGTGTGTGTGTGTGTGTGTGTGTGTGTGTGCTTTTACTCACAGAGGCCAGAAGGGTGTCAATTCCTTGGAGCTAAGGTTACAAGGCTATAATCTTCCTAACATGGTGTTTAGCGCTAAACTCTGGGTCCTACTGAAAGCACTTTTAACCACTAAACCACCTATCTAGCCCCTGAGGTATATTTCTAGCCCCTAAGTATATCTTTAGCCCCTGAGGTATATTCATTAACAGGAAGTAAGTTAGAAATACCATTCCAGATGGAAATTAACCATTCCCAGGACCTTTCTCTACAATGTATCTTCTTTCTTGCCTCCCCCCACAACCCCCCACTTCTGATACCTTTATTTCTTTCTACACTGCCAGTGTCTGCTTTATTTCTTTGTAGATGCAGACAGGATATGCATTATATTAGGAATGATCATGGTAATAAAGAATTACTACCATGGCAAGCACGCTCCAAGTGACAGATCACCTATCTGTCCTTAGGAGGATTTCTCAGTTAGCAGATTTCTCCACTGAGGTCCATTGCTTGAGTGGACCGTGCATGAGTTTCTTCCTTTCTTATAAGTCTTATGTTGTTTTGAATCTACAGGCACCTATTAAATAGTAACATTACTGAAAACTTTTAATTTGTGCTAAAGAAGCTGGTACTTTTGCCTCCATCTCATTTTCTAAAGAAAACATAAGGGAAATGGGAGAATTTTTTTTTAAAAATTTTAATCGATATTATTACTCTTAAAATTAAGATTCAAGCGAGAAAGGTGATATAGTACTTGCCTAACATGCACAAATCCCTGGGTTTGATCTGAAGCACTACATTGACCTGGAGTGGTAATATACACCTATAGTACTATCCTGGGAAGGTGGAGGCAGGAAGATCAGAAGTTCAAGGTCATCCTTGACTACATAATGATTTTAAGACCAGCTAAACCACAAGAAGCCCTGTCTCAAAATGAAAATAAATAATAATTAAAACTATTTGAATGTTCAGTTATTAATTTTTGAAACATTTAACTAAGTAATTTTCCAAGCAGAAATCAGTGACATAAAAATTCTTTGCTCCAATGTAGGGGAATACCAGGGCCAATAAGTAGGAGAGAGTGGGGTAGCAAGCATGGGGAGGGGGAAGGCAACAGGGGTTTGTTCTTGTTGTGTTTGTTTGTTTGCTTTTTGGAGGGGAAACTTGGAAAGGAGAAATCATATGACATGTAAATAAAGAAAATATCTAATAAAAAATAATGAAAAAAACACAAAACATAAAGAAAAATCTAAGTTCTCAATATTTACTTTATTACTTATTGATGTATATGTTTGAGTATATGCATGGGTATGTGCATGTGTCTGTACACATGCTCACAGAGGCAGGAAGACGGCACTGGATCCCCTGGAACTGGAACTGGAGTTGTGAGCTACTGGATGTTGGTGCTGGGAACCGAACCGTAAACCTCTGGAAAACAGCAAGCCCTTTCATTTGCTGCCTCATCTCGCTACCCAGCGCAGTTAGAATTCAGATAGGTGTGTCCTGCCAAAGGAGGTGCCAAAGCACATTACTTCCAAAGCTCTTTTTTCTTGCATTCTTTTTGTTCATGGCAAGCATGAAGGGAGCAGTCCCCTCCACCACATGCTACTGAGACCACAATATTCAATCTTACTTTAGGCCCAATCCAATAGAGCCGGAAACACGAGAACTTTTTGGATCCTAGAACAATGAGCCAAAAAGAAACCTTTTATCCCTCACAGAGTTTCCTTCATGTATTTTGTTACAGTAACAGAAAACTAAAAAACAAAACAAACAAACAAACAAACAAAAAACCCCGAACAAACAAAAAAAAACAAGATAAAACAACAACAAACAAGCAAAAACAAACACAAAACAAGACAAATAAAACTTCCTAACTAAACAATCTGGATATAGTTCAAGCTTAAAGCCTCAGTCTTCCTTGAAGAAAAGGAAGAATAAAAATAGTTTGAGCTGAACATCCAGCACCAAAAAAAAAAAAAAAAAAAAAAAAAAAAAAAAAAAAAACAAACCATAAAAGTAGGTACTAAATCTTACCATCATAAATGAAGTACTATCTTACTTTAGGAATGCAGTATCTTGAAAATGAGGCAAATATTTAAGTTAGAAACAGATCCCAGAAGCAGGGAATGATACAAGATCTACTTTGAAGATCAGAGAAAGGAGAGAGACATCCAGCTTAGCATTAATTTCTATGACATTCATTGTGCTTTGACTCTATCCAACAGGGCTACATTTTCTGGGACAGAATGGGGATGGGGACACAACTACCTTCTGCAGAACCTGTATATTATTGAAGGTATCAAAGAGTAAACAGGTGTGATTTTAAAGGGTAAAATGAACCAGGGTAATATGGTAAAGAAACTGGAAATCAGCCCAACAAAGTATGTGGTCAGAACTGCTTTTAGTCAGTGGAGCTCTGAAGAAAAAGAAGAGTTACCTTGGACACAAGTCAGGCAAATCAGGACGCAGTAACCCAAGTAATAACTGTGGTAAAAGTAGAACTTAGCCAAGTCTCTTAGCAAACACAGAGATGGTTCCTAGGTCACTTAGAATTTGCCTGTCCTGCTTTACATTCTCAACATAATACCACCTGACTGATACCTGGGAAGAGAGATTTTAGTTGAAAATCTTCACTTGTTAGATTGGCTATATCTATAAAAGGCTATCCTTTACTATCTCTTTATCTAGATATCTTTTAATTCATTTATTTTTTGTGAGGGAGTGGAATCCACTGGAGCTTGAGTTATAGACAGCTGTGAGCTGCCACATGGGTGCTGGGTTTTGAACCTGGGTCCTCTGGAAGAGCATCCAATGCTCTTGGTCACTCAGCCATCTCTCCAGCCCTGTGAATTGTTCTCTTGAAGGGGGATTGATGTAGGAGAACTCAAGCCATTGCCGGAAGCTTGTCCATATTCACCTGTGCCTGGGTGCATAAGGAAGGTATCCGAGCAAGCAGGAGAGACTTCATACCAGCAAGCAGCATATCATTTCTGTTACAACCCCTGCTAGAGCTCCTGTCCTGAATTCACTCAATGACCAGTTGTGAAGTGGAGGTGCACATCTGGATGGAATAAACCCTTTCCTTTCCAGTTGCAACAGGTCATGGTGTCTATCATAGCAATGGATGGCAAACTATAACAGGCATGAAAATGAAATATTCTCAAAACCTACAGGAATAAAAGAGATTAGAAATGCAGCAATTATTGCCATGTGACTGCTCCTTCTCCTTTAGCCATAAGGCAAAGCTTCCATGAGAAAGCACTTCACAACAAGCATGTCCTGCAAGCCTGAAGTGCACCATTCTGCTCTGCCCTGTGTCAGTCACCGCTTGAATGCCCCCAAGTCTTTGGGGCCCTCAGCTTCAGTTTATAAATTTAAGATGCCATGATAATTTCTCCATCAGGCTGAAGGGAGGCTAATCTGATACTAATGAGCCACTCCACAAGCTGCAAGCATTCTATTTCGTTGTTGTATACTGACAAATGTGGGTGATTATTTTCTCTCCCCAGTTAAGCTCCATGCATTAGAGAATTTTAAAGAGCCCTTTGCTGACGGAGTGAAGCCATTTAATTCCAGACGGAATTGGCCAATCACTTCTTCATACAACAGTGCCTTGCACTTCTGTCCTAAGGGGGCACTTTGAACTCACTTCAGTAGGAGCAGAGGGTCTAATGGTATCATGGAGGCAAAGCAGGAAATTGGGAGAACTGCCTGACTAGTCAGAGGGAAGAATGCTGTCCCAGAGGGCAGCAGGGAATAGTGTCAGTTGTCTAAGGAAGAAAATAATGCGTGTTGCTCAGTAACCAGAGGGGACTGGTGTCAGGACTCTCTCTGCCCCCTGCAGGATATAGAAAGCCAGGGACACTTAGCTCCTCTATGTAAAACTGGTACATTCACACTTGACTGCACATTTCTCCTATACTTCAAATTCTTACCACATTGCTTATGATACTTAATACACACCTAGGCAAACTGTCCTTGTTCTTTATTGCACACTAACAAGTGAAGGTCTGTAATTTATAGTGGTAGGGAGGCAATATTTTTGCATGTTAAATCTGTGGCTAGTTGAATCAATGTGTACAGACCCACAGATAAGAGGGCTGGCTATATATCCTTGTCAGCCATTGACCTTGAAAAACTCTCCATGGTGATCTGACGTCATGGCACAAAGGTTAGGTTAGGAAAATGACTTATTCAACCACACTCAAGCCTTCTACCAAAATGAAAGTAAGTCTATACATGGAGAAAATGGAATCCTAGGGAATATCTCACAGGAGAAAATGGAATAATGTAGAAAATCTCACAGTGTATCATGTCAGTTGTAGTATCATTTCTGATATGTGTGCATTCTTGTAAATCCAAATACAATGTAAAATTTATTTCTTTTAATTGATTAGAGACAAAAAATAACAACTAAAATCCAACCCAAGAGTGGTATAACATGTCTGTAATCTCAGACCTCAAGAAGGCAAGACAGGGGTTAAAGAGATGGCTCATCAGTTTAAAATGCTTGCTACTCTTTCCGAGGACTGGAGTTCAGTCCCTAGCTCATTGGACTGTTTACAAGCATCTTAACTCCAGCTCTAAAGAAACCAACATCCTGTTCTGTCCTCTTCATGCTCCTGCATACATGTTTCATATACTTGCTTGTGAGTGCATGTGCACACACATACACACCCACATACCCCACGTGAATAAAAAACAAGTCTTTAAAAAGATGGAAGAGCTAAGGCAATAATATGATGATTTTGAGTTAAGACTAGACTACATAGTGAGACACCATTATAATAATAGTAAAAATAAAATAATAACAATAACAATAATATATCTACACTTGTAGAAAATACCTTACATTGAATAAGAAAACTGAAATTTACCCCTTAAACCCCACTGAAATTACAAACTCAGAATCACAAACTTCTTCCAGAGAAGAACCATATAAATCACTTAGAGATGGGAAATGAATGGAATGCAGCTGATTCCCAAAGATGTCAGGGGATTCAAGGATTGAAGCAATTTTCTCCTGCCTTACAGTGAGAAGGGCTTCCCATTGCATTAAGAACAGTCATGGCTTAATATGAGAGTAAGAGTCACTCTGGGTTTCCTGTGCATGGCCCTACAGAGGACAGAAAAGATCTCCTTGTATTAGTAAAGGATCTATCATGTTATGAGGCTTTTCTTTGTCCACACATGCCACAGGAAGTGATCAATACTGCCATATTTAGGACCATCTGCTTCTTGCATTCTCTCTGTCTACCCCAGAGACTTCTATAAAGGAAAACCACAGAGTTTGAAGTTTAGAAACCACATGGTAGAAGAGAAGCTAGCTTATGCAACACGTACGTCAGGATTCAGGTCAACTAACTAATGGGCCCCATGAGGGTTCATCCAAGTCTATCTCATTCACAACTTTATCTCCAGTGTCTTAAATCTGATGTGAGCCCCTCAGATCCCATGTGTGTTGGCTGTAAGTAGTAAGAGAAAGATATGATGTTATGATGTCTAGTACTTAGAGACTATGATCAAATGACTTGATAACTAAGCATTATCTTCCTCATCAATTAAAATCAAAAGGACAGAAATTTTCAAGAATCATTTACAGGATTAAATGAGACAGCACAGACATGGGATTGAGTAGTGCAAAGTACACGTAGGACATCAATGTTTGTTATTAGTGGTAGCTCCTGCCTATTTCACGTCAGTGACTTTTTAACTTTTCAATTAATAGAGAAATCCTTTTCTAAGGTGGCATTTATGATATATAAGAGACAAAAACATTGGAGTGTTATGGGTTTCCTTCAACTCCCCCACATCCATCTCCACTTCCACAGCCCCCAGCGGTGGCCCCTGAGTCACCTTTGTGAAATCTCTAGGTTGATCAGGATTCTGTATAGGAATCGCTCCCCTGGGCTGTGACCTTTTCTTCTTCCTGGCAGGATTACTTTTGAGGCTGAGATGGATGGTGATGCTGTGTAGGAAATGAGGCCCTGCAATGAGCACCTGTCAGAACTAAGCAATTACTAATCCCCCAGGAGCCAGAAGCCCATTGCTCACAAATGGCACCTACGGTGCATCCTCAGAGCGCAAGAAAACATCATGTTCTAGGAAGAAAGGCAGTGAGTGAAGAAAGAACTTTAAAAGAGGCCCTAAAACCTGGGGGAGTTAATGTCAGAGTCATGCACAATGCTACTAAATTTCTGGAATTTATTGATTGCCCCACATCTAACAGCTTCCTCCAGGCACACATTTGCATATGGAAATGTGCCATGCTTTTTATTCATTCAGTTTCTTTCTTAATGTTAAATTAACTGGGCCAATAAACTGCAGGAAGTATTACTTGAAATCTGACTTCAATCACTATTAACATAAAATATTTAAGTGTGCATGGAAAGCATATTTCAGGGGGCTTATCCCATAGAGCGGTAAGCTGAAAGAAGAGACAGAATTCCCTGCCAGGTAGAACAAGCCTAACTGTGCCATGTTGTGGCTGAACAGAACCATATTGCAATGGAGACCAAACACCATGGGCTCTCATAAAGTCAGAGATTTTGTGGGAGCAACTAATGACTTTTTCCACTGAGAGAAACCACAGTACAAGTCAGCCATATCAATGATTCTTCTGTATCACCCAAACGGGAATCTCACATCGACTTCTAGGGACATTGCAGGGATACAAGGAGCTACAAGAAAGAATGCCAGGAGCCTGGGCAGCCCAGCACTGCAGCCACAGCTCAAAGCCTCAGTTTTTATTCTGATACTCCCCAATACTCAGCTTCAATCTGCTAGATCCTCTCAGACCATTAGGATGGTATAAACAAACATTTAGTGGTTCATTTTAAGAACTGGAATAAAAGATGAAAGTTGCATACTTGTCATGATCCCTGGGACAGTTTTCTAAAAGAACTTAGCATTGGGTCAAGCAGAGGTTAACTGGCCACATTTGTTAAAATTACTAGAGATAATGCCAGTGACAGGGTCATATTCTAGCAGGACCCAAGTCAGCGTTTGAATAAATCTATAGCTGTAATCAGCAGGAGGTAAGGAGAGAAGTGAAGTCCTTCCCTGCAGCAGAGGAGGGCTTTAGAAGGACCAGCAGGACCAGCTTCCTAAGGCGATTTGAGAGGTGGCATTTGTCTGGGGCGTTTGAGGTACAGACCTTCCTCCATAGCCATTCTCCACTCAGTCTTCACTTACTTGGGGTATGTTTGTTCTGCTTCCTGGAAAACTTAGAAACCAGATTAGCTAAGGCACAGTCCCATTGCCCCCTGGATCTGCACTCCATAGAAGAGGATAAATTGACAAAAATTCAAGAATGATTTACTCTTTGGTGATATGGACCTTCCAAACCTCACCCACCAATCACATTCAGTAAATGTTGTCAATGTCTCACTATTAGCAGAAAACCAAAACTTTATATGAAACAAAACTCTCTTTTAAAGAAGCTTCCAATCTAGTGGATCCCATTAATAACATAAACGTGTGGTGAAGGAGAAGTACAAAGCCCTAAGCTCATTACAAGTACTTTCTCATTCAAAGGGCAGACATAGGAAAACCACTGAGGTACAAAGATACCTGCCAGTTGCCATAGTCATCTCATAGGAGCTGAGACCAGGATTCAAACCCACAGTCTCATTACAAACATAATTTATCCCTATCACAAGTTAAAAAAAAAAAAAACAGTAGGAACATGAAGGAAAGCCAAATAATTTTACTAGGAAATGAAACCCAACAGTCACCACATACCCATTTAGCAAAAACTCCTGGAATATATTTTTGATGTCAGATGTTAGATTTATTCCACATTGGAGTTCATAGCATACTGAAGAAGATGATGAAAAATAATATTATGGTATTAAAAACTGAGGTATGAAGAGGACATTTTCTTTCCTGGAAGAAGGGACATGGGGTTGGATGTTAAAGAATAGCAGAGTCTTGTAGGGGCATATGGACCTTGTTTCAAAGAGTTTATAAAATTACCAAGTTGTGCAAGATGAAGGTGCTACAAAGGGCTTTCTAAGAAGAAAGGAACCACTATGGACCTTTCCATCTGGGCACAGCCACCCAAAGGAGTTGTCCAGGGTTCTGTCCTAAAGCATGTTTTTGCTGACCCAAAAGAGCAAACGGCAGCCACTTGATAAAGAACATGGGTTTAATGCTTCTGTGTATCAATATCAGGCTTGACATGACTTATCTGCCCCCTAATTTTATATGAAGTTCTCCCTACAATTTAACAGGAAAATCAGGCTATGCCCTAGAATCTAGTCAAGGTCAGGAAAGCAATTTATATCCATATGAGCTGCTGAGGGTACCAAGAGCTTTAGAGTTTTAAATCTTTCACAAATGGCATATAGCCTCATGAATCTCCTAGCAGTATTAATTATCTTCTAGGAGGAAAAGACTTCGACTCATAGCATATAGAATCCCTGTCTATCACTGTTTAAGAAATGGATAGTTTGTAATCCTAGTGACACACAATTTTTATTTCTAGTTACAGAGGGTTTGTATTTATTTAAGTTTCATGGCAACTGAATAACTAACATTAGAATTCTGAGGAAATATATAATCAAGTAATAATGTTTGATTTATAATTTAGTAAGCAGATGCCCAAGGACACTAAGTCACTTGTTTGGTTCAAGGCAAATATAGAGAATATCTCCTTACAGCTAGTCTATCCACTAGCACTGAGAAAACACAACCCTGTGCTAAAAACATCAGACCCAAATTTTGGGTCAAAAGTTTTGTAGATGGTCTTGTGTCCTTATCTCTCTATTGGGGGTCCTGGCTACCTACAGAAGGTTCCCTATTATGCATTGGTCACCTGCATTGATTCCTGGGAGACTCCCCCATCCCAGGTCTCTGGCAAGTCCTAGAGATTCCCACTAACCCCCACCCTGCATATCTGGCAGCTTTCCATTCATTCTTCTGGCCATATGGCCCTCTCTCCTATCTCTGATTTATTTGTCCTGTCTTAATAGAAAGGCAAGGAGAAAGATGGAATAGAGATTGAGGGAATGGCCAACAGATAACCTGACTAACTTGAGACCAATCCCATTGACTCACACCAATCCCTGACATTATTGCTGATATTCTCTTATGCTTGCAGATAGGAGCCTACCATATAACTGTCCTCTGAGAGAGTCCACCCAGCAGCTGACTGAAACAGATGCAGAGATACACAGCCAAACATTGGAAGAAACTCAGGACTCTTATGGAAGAGATAGGGGAAGAATTGTGAGCACTGAAGGCAATAGAAACTCCACAGGAAGAACAACAGAGTCAACTAATCTGGATCTTTGGAGTCTTTTAGAGACAGAGTCACTAAATAAGAGCATATATGAGCTGGACAGAGGCCTCTCACACACGTGTATAAGAGTACAGCTCAGTTTCCATGTAGTTCCCCCAACACCTGGAGCAAGAGCTGTCCCTAAAGCTGTTGCCTATCTGTGGAATCCCCAACAGGGCTGCCTAGCCTGGCCTGGGTGGGAGGAGATGAGTCTAATCCTGCAGAGACTAGATGTACCAGGGTGAGGGGATACCCAGGAGAGGGCCAGCCTCTCAGAGGAGAGGGAAATAGGGATGGGGGTGACATGAGGGACTCTGTGAGGGGTGGACCTAGAGGGGTCAAGATCTGGATGTAAAATGAGTAAATTTAAAAAAAAAATCAGACCTGTCACTTTCCAGTACTTGCTTTGCTGATGGCTACTCTGCCCGAAACACAGGCCCTCATCCATCCTCACTTGTATTCATTTACACATTGCCCAAGTTCCCATGGAAGCATCTAATCCGTTGTGAGAAATATAAATATCAAATAGTTTCCTTGACAACCAGGAGAATATTTTACACACTACAGGATCTGGGGGCAGGGTGGAGGAATCAGGGCAGCTATAGAGAAAGCTGGGGTGGGAGTGAGGGGATATAAGAGAAACAGTAGACACCATCTATGGTAGAAATTCTAATGGATCTTTGGTAGTAGGATAAACTATACCTACCTGAATTAAAAACAGTATTTGAGTGATATATAACAAAGGTCACATACTTATTTATAAATCTATGTATATGTCTTAGGGTAAGAAAAAATGAAGAAATAGCTGAAACTGTATGGATCAGAACATTCCTCACAATATTATATTTAAATAGAAGAATCAAAATCTCTTGACAACTGTGTCTTACAGTAGTAAAAGAGTTGTTAAGCAAAATATAATATATGCCACAGTCAAATACTTTATATCTGTGATGATTACATTTTTCAAAGTTTAGCAGCAGCTTATCTTGTTCAGTTCATGGATTCTAATTCTAATCTTGCTTTCACCAAATGCTAGCTTGTTGAGTTTGAGTTTTCATTATAAACTCTATAGATCTCAGTATTTACAGTTATCATCATCCATGCCTTTATCTGTTCTACCCTGTACAGTAGATATAAGCACATGTAAGTGAATATTGATACTTATACTGTGACCATAATCAAAGCTATATGGAAGTTTGTTTGTCTTCAAATACCAGAGCAAGGTCTAGATTTTATCCACTTTAAAAGTCAGTGTAGTTGGGAGTGACTTGCAGTGTGTCATGTGCAGCCTTAGAGGGCATGGTGTCAAGCAAAAAGTCATAACTTGACATTTTTTCACTCAGAAACTTTCTCAAAGAAGTCCCCTGGGAATCAATAGATTTAAAACTAGGATTTAGCTGCTGGAACACAGATTACTGTTGAGGCTGGAATGAGGAAGAGAAAAAAATGGCATTACAAACAGTGAAGAAGTTCCTGGCAAAGTGATGTTTACAGACGCTTCCAAAAATGCTGTGAATGCTCAGAGTAGCAGTGGAGGACTGAGATGCCATGGCGCCTTGTGAGCACGACAATGTTGTTACACACATGAACTCACAGTGTCTGTGACTGCACATACAGGATAAAGAGAGCTTCCACCCCTGGCATAGGTGGGGAAGGATCACATGAAGTCCCCCTGTTTGCCAGAGCCACTGGCAACTGAAAGCTGCTGTGGAAGGTAGTTTTCTTCAGGGATACAGCCACTGAGAAGCCATCCGTGCTTTAGTGGATGGTCTTGCACCCATGCCCATACAGACAGGACTCATGTGTTTAGAAGAAGAACAGAAGAAATTGGGAAGAAGTTACAGTGGAGTTAATGAAGAGATGCTGGAAAGTGAAAGGAAGGTAGATTTGATCAAAACATGTCAGATGCGTATAAGAAACCCACGAACAAGCAACAGTAAATAAAATGGAAATGCTGGGGGATCTTTAAAGAATTAGATGCAAAGAACACATAGCTTTTGATACAAGCTCAGCCAACATTTGCAAAGAGACAGATAGCCAATAAGTGCAGCCTCTGTAGATCATGCGGTCTTTATAATAGTGGTTCATCTCTGCCATTGAGGCACAAAAACAGCCATAGGCAATAGGCCATAAATTTGAGTGATGCAATTGTCTGTCCCAACGAAACTTTATTCATTATAAAACCAAAAGGTTATGATGTCAAGATCATTTGTGTTCTTATCCTGGCTTTTGTAACTAAGCTTGCAGTTCCTATTAGCTGGGCTGGCTCTGTCTGCCAGATTGATGACACCTATGACCAGATCCCTGAGTGACAGAAACATACAGATATGTAACTTTCTTTGTATCAATAGGACCAACTGTTGCTGCTCTTTTCCTGGAAGTATAATCCAGGAAATGTCCTGGTCAGTACCCTTGAACTCTCTCTTTACCTTATATTTGACCATAGTTGCAGAGATGGATATTCCTTAGTGCTCCTGAATCATATTTGGTCCCTAGGATTAAAGAGGTAGCTTCAGGTCCCAAAGCAGAGTGTGGAGGGAGTAGGCATGTGGACAGGCTGACACTCCTCATGGATTTAAGGTAGCAGCAAGCATGGCACTACTGTGTCCAGACACCCATTACCCAGTGACACTGAACAGAAAAGGGGCTGAGACATAAAACACCGGCACTTAAGCAGTGGGGCTACAATGTAGTCCTTCTTTCTTCCTCTCATGTCTTGTATTTTCAAATACTGTTGAACTGTCAAGAGTTTTAAATTATTTCACTTTTTTGTGAGATTTGTTGTGGTCTAAAGTAAACACTTTAATTGAATATGTTTGACTTCTCACTGTGGGGTGAGAATTACCTTTACTCCCAGTCTCAAGTACCATCTTATTTCCACCAAGACATCAGTAAAGGGTTAGGGTATGAGCAAGCTCATGGCCTCTTCCCAGCAGGGAGCTCAGACTGTGACTATATTTGCTCTGTTTGAGGGCCTTGTTAAAGCCCTCACAAAGGGTTAGGTTGATCTGAATGGTGAAGCACTCCAGGAACTCGATCTGCAGCGGATGAGAAGTTGGACAGGCAAGAGGCTTGCTGGACTGCAGGCTGGGCAGGCTCTGAGCTTTCCCCACTGATGGCACTGGTCAGGACACTACAGATGACATGCCCTACAGCGAAGCTGGATGATCTCTTAGCTGTAAGACCCAGCTGGTGTGAAGCTGCAGGTGCAGAGGTGGCCACTGTGGGTGGTGGGTACCCAGGAGGCTAGGTTGGGTGGCTAGCTGGCCTAGCAGCTGCACTGAGGATTCCCTGAGGCAGTGGTAGGATCAAGGAGGAGTTGAGTAAGAAGTGAGAACCTTAGCAGCCACCCAGTGCAGGGGAACTAACACGGCAGTGTCCAGAGAGTCGGATGAAATAGGTGTTATTTTATGAGATTATGATTGTGTAATTTCCCCCTTTCTTTTCTCCCTGCAAACCTTCCTATTTCCTTTCTTTGTTATTC
>NW_022196904.1:41557183-41578337 GCF_008632895.1 Mastomys coucha | reverse complement strand
TCAGAAATCCGCCTTCCTCTGCCTCCCAAGAGCTGGGATTAAAGGCGTGCGCTACCACAGCCTGGCGACCTCTTTTATTATTAATTGTTATTGCATGGATACATGTATATGTGCATGCATATATATTTCTAAATACAGCCTGCTTAGCCTGTATAATGTTACTTGCATATATGTTTTCAGAGCTAACCATTTGGTTTTGATAACCAATTGATGTGCTCTTCTTTCAGAAATACTATGTCTCTACCTTTTAACATTTCTTAGTTGCCTATAGTTCTTTGTTTAGGGTGAGAGAGTTTAGCTCATGGACTTTTCCCTACTCACATTTAACTTCAGCAACTCGGAGAATTGACGTTGAATAGTTATTAGTGAAGAGAAAATTTCTGGTTTCTTTGGAGACTCAGTTGTGTGTCATGTGGTTTTTTTTTTTTGAAAAGTGTTTTATGAAAGGATGTTTTGCTGAAGCAGACATGTGAGAGGGTGTTGTACTGAGAACAGACATGTGGTGTTTTTCTGGAAGCTGCCTGGTGAAAGAGCATGTGATGTTTTGCTGGAGCAGATGCCTAAGAAGATATGTGATATTTGGAAAAAGTACAACGCAACAGACAGTGGAGAAAGTCAACACATTGGTTTGCCTTGCATTGCTTTGCTATTCTTTGAAGACAACTCTGTGGCATTGATTTGCCCCGCCTTCTTCATTTGCATCACTTATTCTGACTTTGTAGAAAGAAACTCACCAAAGAACTTCTCTCAATGTTCTGGCAGCTACTTGCCACTTCAGTTGACTTGAGCCTTTTAGCAGAGACTCATGGATACTTCTGGATCTAACTGCAGTTTCTGATTCATGGATGGTGTTTGCAAGTGGATTGAGCTACCACTGCTGATTGCTATGAACTAAACTGCTGATATCCTAATATCCAAAGAACTATTTCTAAAGAAGTCTGCATCTTCCTTTACCCTATTAACCTTCGCTTTCCTTTGTACTTCCTCTGGTAGGTGATGGGTTAAAAGGGAGGTTAAAGTATTTAGCACTCTTATTAAAGTAGATTTTTGAAAAAATCTAAGCCTACATATTAGTATAATGAAAATATTAATTCTAACAAATGAGTTTACTCATGACATTATCATATATACAACAAACTTTGATCATAGCTGACCTCTACTAAATTAACTTCTTAAATGAGTAAAAACCAGACCTTGTCCAAGTATTTGAAGAAGAAAACTAAAATAATACAATGTCAAAAAAGTCATAAACTGACATTTTTCATCTCAGAAACTTCCCAAAAGAAGTTCTGTGTACATCAGCAGACTTAAAATTTGGTGATTTAGCTACTAGAACATAGAAGATTATATCTGAGGGTGGCATGCAGAGAAGAGGAAGTTGGTATGTTAGAAAACATTACTAAAAGCCAGGAACCTCCTGACAAACTTTGAAGAAGCAATTCGAAATACATTCTGAGGAATATTGGACTCTATAAAATGACAAGAAGACTTGACAAATACATGTAAAACTGTCAGGTAACCAGTGAAGTGCCCTATTTGTACTTTGGCAAATACTTTTAAAACACTATTCTACTATAAAAGAAGGAAGGAAAGGAGGGAAAGAGGTAGGGAAGGAAGGAAGGAGAGAATGAAGGAGAAAGATACAGGAAGGCAAATGCAATCCCTAAAGTAGTTCCTCTAAATAACTCAAAAGTCTCAGTGCCAGGCATGGGAAACCTCCCTTCAAGTTGTTGGTCGGGGTCCAAAAGATTCCCAAACCATATAGACTATTGCCTTTACCCTGGGTTACCTCCTAGAACAGGAAGGGACCAACCATACAATTTTGACACATGACTTGAAGGAATCAAGTTTGAACTGACCTGGAAGACTGTTCTCTGAGGACAAGCTCTCATAATATCAGAATGCACTATACAAGCTGCCAAACGTATGCAGCTATAACACTTAAAGCCACAACAATGGTCAACCCAGCAAGATATCTGTGATGGTGCAATAGTGACTCATATCTGGGGGTAGCTTAGAATTTTCCAATTGGATTTAAGACTCACTCAATAGCACAGAACTTGTATATTGCACTGTAAATATAGCCAACTGCTTGTGGAAAGAGTAGTCATAGACCAGTAAGAATCTATTTCTGTTATTTTCCTAAACTAATTTCCTTTTTAAAAATGTCTTAAATACATCATTTGACATTAATTTTATGGTTTTTAAAGGACTTGAAGTATTTTGACTACTAGAACATACTGAAAGGTTTATTTTATTATTTTTACATCAAAGTTCATTTTGTTATTAATATTCACATTAATTTTTTCATAATTGTACATGCTGTTCACATAATCCTTTTGTGAATTATTACATGTCTGCATAATTCTATTCCTTTTTCATTTATTGAAAATAGATTTGTTTTCAAACCATATATTCTGATTAAGATTTTCTCTCTCCCAACTATTCCTAGAACCTTCCTACCAGCCCTCCCATTCAAACACACACTCTTTCTCCAAACTTCCCCCCTTCTCTCTCTCATGAGAAAACAAACAGGCCTCTAAAATAATAATAAAATAAAATAGGATAAAATAAAACCAAATAAACCAGAATAGGACAAAACAAAGAATCAAACTAAAGAAAAAAAGCCAATTAAAATGCACAAGAAGCACATACAGATGTAGAGACACTCATGTCCACACATAGAGAAATCTCCCTAGACCACAAAAATCACACTATATGCCAAAAGACCTGTAAGGTTAAACTTAAAAAACAAAAAAGGCCCAATAAAGCATTATGAAATTATGAGACAAAGAAGCTTCATAAATGCCATTAACCCATTTTGTGGTGACCATCTACCATTGAAAATGCCGCTCTCCAGAATAGTTTATATATCCAGTGAGACTCCAATGGAAAAGAATAAAATTTTTATGTTGTAAGTATTGAGGATACTATGGATTAGAGATTGGAGGAGCTTGTGTCTACTTCCATTCTCCATGCTAGGACCCCATCTGGGCCAGGCCTGTGCAGGACCTGTGCATGTTACCGCAGCCTCTGTGACTTTATATGTATGGCAGTCACGCTGTGTTAAGAAGCCCTTGTTTCTTTAGTATCTTTCATCTCTTTGGGCTCTGCCTCCTCTTCCATAGGGTTCTCTGAGACTTAAGAGGAGGTGTTTGATGGAGACATCCTATTTAGGACTGGATCTTCTGAGTTCTCTCACTCTCTGAACATTTTCCAGCTGTGGGTCTCTGTATTTGTTTCCATCTACTGCAGGAGGAGGTTTCTGGTGATTCCTGACCAAGGCTCTGATCTAAAAATATAGCATAATGTTGTTTGGAGTAATTTTATTGCCACACAGGCAGTTTTAGGCATGGGTTACATCTCATGAAGTGAGCCTTAAATGAAGCCTCTAGTTCCAGAATCAGGTTACATCTAATAAAGTTGGTGGCCAAAAGGGCCCCATGGGAACAAAATGACCTAAGCTACTATGAAGGCTATTGGTTGTTTTCCACAAACTGTCGGTAATGTCCTGTTGCAACACCTATACAACTCATTGGATATAGAAAAGTTGACCTGGTACCTATGTAGAACCTTCATCACAAGTGAATAGAGTTCATCGTATTGGAAGGTGCTCTGTACACTACCAAGGGAGGAAGGAAAACACTAACCCAGATACAAACCTTTAATCTACAATGGTGACTTGCCTGTAAGATATGCTGGTGCAAGAGTGACACAAAGTTTTTGGGAAAAACCAACCAATATCTGATTGGATTGGAGTTAATCCACAAACCAACATGCTTTCTAACTGATTTCAAAAAGGAGCTTTTAAGGGGGAAGTCTCAATACTTATCTTATACCCCCAAGTACTGTAGCAGTCATCCCTCATCAAAAAAGCTTTCCCCCATTCACCTCAACAAGCAGAGGCTATTACAAAGTCTACAGCTGGTCATATTTCAGAGAATAAAAAATGACGATGAGGTGTCCAGCCACAGTGGGTACATCTACAACACAACCATATACCTAAGTCATAGGGAGAAGGAATGGAGCGATTATAAAAGCCAGACAACCAATACACTCGCTAAAGACAGTATCTTCTGAGTATGATGGCACAACTGCACCCATGACATCTTGACAGTATGGTTCCCTAAATGGGACCTGTACAAAAATTATAATAGGAGAGGCTGTGAATTTGAGAAGTGTAGGAGAACAGAAGAGGGGCTGGAGAGAAGAGAGGATGGAGTAGAGGTGATAAATTCATATTCATGTATGAAATTCTCAAAAGCAAATTAAAACAAAAGCTTTGCAATATTTAGAGTCTTGTGAAAGCTGGGAACTGAATTGCTAGTGGAAAAACTTCAAGATACAGGCAAAGGCAAAGCCTTTCTGAAGGATCCTAATAGCAAAGGA
Source organism: Mastomys coucha (assembly GCF_008632895.1). NCBI lineage: Eukaryota > Metazoa > Chordata > Mammalia > Rodentia > Muridae > Mastomys > Mastomys coucha. Next base: position 41,573,948 of record NW_022196904.1, on the reverse strand, counting down.
AATAACCACAGTAATTGACAGTGGGATTATGTGAAATTACAAATCTTTGACAGTGTAAAGGTAACTATGAACTGAGCAAATGAGAAGCCCACAGAATGGAAGCAAATTTGGCAGCTATCCACCACACAAGAGGCTAATACCTAAAATATATAAAAGCCTGAAAAAAATTAATCACCAATAAAAAATCAAATCTTCCAATCAGTAAATGGATTAATGAAGTGAACAGACAGGTCACAGATGAATACAAATGGCCAATAAAGACATGAAATACTTTCCAATATCCTCAGTCATCAGGAGAATACAAGATAAAATTGTTTTGAGATTCTACCTTATGCTAGTAAGAATGGCTATCACCATGACAACAAGTATTTGTGAATACGTGAGGGAAGTAGATTACTCATTGCTAGAGGGACTGTACACTGGTGCAGCCACTATGGAATTCAGTGTGGAAGGTCTTTACACAACTGAAAATAGAACTGCCACATAACTCAACTATCCCACCCCTGGGCATATGCCCTAAGGACTAGAAATCTTCACAGCTGAGATGCTTGATCATCGATGTTTACTGCTGTACTATACACAAAAGCCAGAAAATGATGCAGGCCTACATGTCCATCAAAAGACAAATTGATAAGGAAGATATGCATGTAGAGAATGGAATTTTTCTCATTTTTTTAAGAAAACATAACATTTTTAGCAAAGTGCTGGCTCTGGAAACTTCAGTGAGCAAAATAACTTAGACCCAGAAAAGTAGATATCAGGTTTTCTCTATGTAGATATGAGGACTTAATTTTTATATATGAGCTGATACCTGTGTATAGTAAGGTTTAAGTCATAAAACTAGAGAGGAGCCCATGAGGGCAGAAGAAGACAGAATGGAATACAAGTGACAGGAAAGCCAAGTGGATGCTTCAGAGAGAAAGAAGGGAATGGAGATGTCAGGAGAGAAGAGGGCCATGGGGAAGGGGCATCATATAAAACAATGTGTGAAAATGCCATAAGGAAGGGTATTACTTCATATACTAAATTAACAGAACAAACAAAAAATTTAAAAGAAGAGTTAGAAGGAGAAATATCAATCAATACAATGGAGATGTTGTATGTTATATTTAAAACTGAGAACATCTAATTCTACAGAAAAATAATGTTCTAAATATTTGCCATAAAAGTGGCCACCATGAAAAGATAACTGAAGATATCTGAAAATCCCCTACATTTATAAGCAGTTTTTAAACAACATGTTAACTTTATGCAGCAGCACCCAAGAAGTCCCTGTTACAGCTTAAGCCTCTTAGTAGGTCTGATTTTAAATAGAGCTGCACAGAAACACAGAGTCAGATTAGGCTACTACTCCAATGCCCATGACTTGCTGTCCATTTTTCATCAATCTAGGCCATTCTGAATGCTCCTGAACAGCTAGCTCACTGTAGCTGTTACAGCTTCACCGATCTGGTCACCTTTTCAATAATAGAGGTAAATTACAGCTAGCTCACTGTGGCTGTTACAACTTCACCGATCTGGTCACCTTTCAATAATAGAGGCAAATTCCTGCAGCAAGGACTCTTGTTTCAACCTCACCTTCATCACTCAACAATTATCACACAGTAGGCAGCTTGTGTTAATAAGCTACAAGATGTTTCCCTCTTCTGCCCTTGGCTTTTATATCCACACATTGTTGCACCATATGCAAATGAGCTCAGAGCTGAACTGATCCCCTATACTGGCTGAAAGCTTTCTTATTGCACCATCTATACACTCCCTATCATTCTTCTACCAGCCAATAATCTTTCCCTATAAACCCTAAAACGGGAAGAATCCTGATTGAAAATCTTTAGTCAGGAAGATAATTTTATAACTATCTCTTGCTTTAAAATTCTTCTTTCAATGACTAATCTTTTGATTTTATTTTGGGAGAGAGGAGGTAGGGTGTGAGCAGGGATAAGGAGGAACTTAGTAGTGGCTAAATTATAGCTAATTAAGGACAAGGAGTGATGCTGTTAATACAGAGAGCTGCTCAGAGGAGGAAGAGATGCCCTGCTTTCTGTCTCCTCAAAGGGTTGAGTTGAGACAAATGTAGTAATATTTACGTTCCAGAACTCTGCAGTGGCAATGTTCACATACTAATAAGCTATAAAACTATCTATGTTTTGCCCATGCACAACAGGCATTTGAACTATACCTGTTGATAACTGCATGGCATGCAAAGGTATGTATACTTCATGAGATTTCAGGAACTGGATAGAAGCACAGACTGGCATCCTACTGAGACAGAATCTCTATCCTTCCTGTCATGATCCGTTTACATGAAGTCTCCAAGCTTTCATATCCTGGTCTGTGGAGAGAAACCCTTCCACATCCCTCCTAGAATTGAGAACAAAATGAAAATGGCTAAATATGGCACCTGGTGTCTGGAACACAGCAAGAATATGGCTCATAGTGGTTTCTCTTACTTCAATCATTACTGCCTATAACCAAGCAATTTTCTCCTAGAATAATTTCTCTGATGGTACATGCATAGACATCAGGTTCAAAAAGTTATCCACTAATGAAAGGGAGGAAAATAAAGTATTATAGATGAGAAAACATTTCCAAAGGGCCCATCATATGGTGGATAGTACATCGAAGCCAAGTGGGGCCCTTGTTCATCTCAAAACCTTTGTTCCTCATTGCTCTATGGGATGAACAGGTGTCTAAACATGTTACTTGCTTACTTAGATTTTTAAGCTAAATAAAAATGTTGCTGAATTTATAAACACAAGAAAAATTTCTCTCATTCTTCTGGATACTGGAAGTCCAAGAATAAGAAGGTAGCAGAGCTCATGCCTCGTGAAGACAACTCTTTCATTTTGTTTTCATTTTCATTTTGTCACAGAAGGTGTCTTTTCACAGTCTCCTCCATGGCACAGGTCTCTGCTAGATTTATGGGACATCATTTATAAGAATATGAATTCCATTTATGAATGTGCTGCACCATGACCTTGTCACTTTCTGTCATGGTCTGGGTATGGAACATACCTAAAGTGTCATTTGGTGAAGTCACAGTCCCTAGCACAGTGGTCAAAGAGGAGGGTTTTATGGTGTTTGTATCATGGTAGTTCTAGCTTAATCAATATATTAATCTACTGATGAAATCTTAATGGAATGGACTAACAGACAGAAGGAAGGGCCTGGCTAGAGGAATGGGTCATTGAGGCATAATGCTGTTCCTTTAACCTGTTTCTCTTGGTTATTTGACAAAATGACGATGTCTTTTTCATACACACATAGCCCCCAAAAGACTCAATTTCTAAAGCCATTATATTGCTGATTGGTTTTTAACATACAAATTCAATGGTTTCAGATATTCAGACAGTGGTACTCATCTATAATATAAGATAATAAAAGTAATTGCAATTTTATAAATATCAATTAGGACAATATGCTAAAAGGTTGATACATAGTAGATGCTCAGTAAATGTTACTTACCGGGGCTTCAGAAAACATTGTAGAATTTGTTTTTAGAAAGTGTCTTGGTCAGAGTCGCTATTCCTACACAAACATCATGACCAATAAGCAACATGGAAAGGAAAAGGTTTATTCAGCTTACATTTCCACATTTCTCTTCATCACTAAAGGAAGCCAGGACTGCAACTCAAGCAGATCAGGAAGCAGCAGCTGATGCAGAGGCTATGGAGGGATGCTCCTTACTGGCTTGCTTCCCCTGGCTTGCTTAGCTTGTTTTCTTATAGAACCCAAGACTACCAACCCAGAGATGCTATCACCCACAAGGGGCCCTTCCTCTTGATCACTAATTGAGAAAATGTGTTACAGCTGGATCTCATGGAGGCATTTTCTCACCTGAAGCTCCATTCTCTGTGATAAAACCAGCCAGTACAGGAAGGTTTCCAGGATTCTATACTTTAAAGAATATGTTCAGAAGGTTTTAGGAACAGCCTAGAGTTTTGCCTAGCTAGTGTTTATGAACTTTATAGCAGTGCTCTATTTAAGAGGTTGTTAAAAGAGGATCATAGCTCCACAGCAAAGTCTTACTAGTATTTATGTAAAAGGATATAGAGACTATATATTTGACTTTATGTAAATATAAAAAAAATAGTTCTCAAGATGCATATACCTGCAAAGTCATACTTCTTTTGCCAGCTCTGAAAAATACTCATTTTTCTTAAAAAGTAACTAAAACCTGTCCATCAGCACAAGCTAACTAAATAATCTTAAGGAAATATATTCCCAGTGGATTTAGCTGTCTCCTTGCTCCAATATACTTTTATAACATTTAGTTTACAAAAATTGACTGAAGAGATATTTAGTATATTGCTTTGCAATGCAACATTTAATTTTATAGCAGGGAAATGTGTTTCTTTTTAACAAATATATCAGCTGATAGCTTCAATGAGTGGCTCCAGAGTCATTAAGCGCTATGTGAGAAGTTGGTAGAGCTACAGATTCTGTTACTGAAACACACATATTAATTTTCAGCTCATAAAATCACGGCATGGGTTCTTTGCCCAATGTCTGCAGCCCATGTACACTGAAGTCTGAAATGAGAGCTCAGTCAACTCAAATAAGGGATTTTACTCAAATTAAAACCTTTCCAGACATTCTCAAAGCCTATTAAATGCAGATGAAAGTGTTTCATGCACATTGAAGATTTGCAGTATCTGCCGCTGTTACCTTCCTTGCCTCCTCCTCTTCCATTTCAACACACACACAGTCCTTCCTGCTTCTGAACCTACATACAGGCTATGCTAATACCATCATCCTGCTTCATGGTAAACATTCTAACCCACTGTCCTATATTAAGTTCTTATAATAGACATCAGTCCTCATGACACTTAGAAGAAATATTGGCTGATTCTGACACCTGAGTTCAATCTATGACTATTTTCCAGGAATCACTGAATGAGGTTAAGTTTAAAAGCAAATATGACATGATACCCTACATTCTTTCATAGTGTGGACTATGGTCTTATTTGAAATCTCATATATGCTTTTGCACACTACACTATATATAAGAAATGGGCATTGTGTCCCAGTTGCAGGTTATCTGTACTCACTGTTTTCCACAATGCCTGGCACAACAAATTACATTGGTACTACTTGCTGAATGGAGCCTATATTTCTATTTAAACAAATACAAAATGCCAACGTCATGGTGTACTTATGAGCATGTCTGGACAGTAGTCTACATTGAGCCTTAATACACATATTTACAGACTAGAAAGTTTTGAATTTGAACTTCAGCTCTGCTATTTACTAGTTTTATATGGCCATGAAAAGTCTTGGCCTTGTGCTTGCTAGCTCTCTTTGTCCTTCTGTCTCTCACTCTCCCTCCCTCAACTCTCTCCCTCTTCTATTTCTCCATTTTCCCCCTCTCTCTTCCTGCTTATATCTATGTTAAAAGATCTTAATAAGTTCCAAATCTGGTTCAGGCAACCTATAAGCAATATTCAAATACAAATTAGCCAGAGACCAAAGTTGGTTCTTTATATGGAAGACTAATATCTTCTAAACACTCCCAATCCAATCAAATTATGGAAGGCTGAAGGCCAATTGTTCCTGAAGAAACATTTGTCTGCACATAATCTCTAGTCTTATTGCTGAGGTAGAGTTTGAGTGATGATGAGAAGGAAGGTCAAATGCTTCTAAAATCACTGTGAGAAATGATGGAAAGCCTCGTTCACACCAGGAAATGTGCATGAGAAGTAATTTTTAGGCTTTTAAGAGGTAGTATAAAGGGCTAAAGACATTTCTGTAGTTTGGACTGGAATCAAAAACTGATCCTTCCAATTGGTTTACTGTGTGACCTTGGGAATATTTACCTTCAGCAAAATGGAGGTTTTATACTAGTGTTAGAGAACTGAGGTAAAACGCAAACAAAAGCTTACAGAGTCTAATGTGATATCTAAGCTAACACCCCAGGAGCTTTATTTTCTTTCAAGCCATTTTAGGACCTGCTTGCTCTAAAAGCCTTTTTCTTTTGATGATATTCCTGTATGGTGACATCAACCCCATGGGATGATCAAAACGAACCTGTTAGACATACTGTGCCTAAGAGGTTCAAGGAGGAAATTAAACCCTTTACTGTGTGTATAATTAGAAATAATAGCAGCGGATTAGGATGCTGTCACAAGATAGTGCCTTAAAACTACTTGCCATTGCTAGATAAATTTCAAAGGAAGTTTGAGAGACTGCTAGGTCACTGGAGAAGAGGAGGGAATGAAATGAGATGCTTAGAGGAAGTAAAGAATAAAATACAGCTCAACGATCCTTGGGAGAACATCTTCCTAGAACTAACTCACTACAATCTTATAACTTTATCGGTGTGCTCTGCAGTAAGAACATAGGAGCCAGTGGCTACCCCACAGAGAAAGCAGATGCTCCTCCCACACCTGTTTGTTCTTGAAGTCTAAGACATGCAAGGTCATAGAGGCTATAGAGATTTCCATATCCTTGTTGTCTATTAGTATTCTCAGGGGGAAATTTTTTGAGGCTTATTTTCCTCTCATTATCTGCAGCTTAATTTTGTGGTATCTTGGCTCAGAGACCAGGTTTTGAATCTGCCTCATTTAATTTAGTGCATATTCTATGTGTCAACACTGGTGTCTTTAATAACTTCCTAGCAGGATCAACTGGGCTTTCCTTGGCATGCCTACGCTTCTGTTATGCTTCACGAGACACTCAGAGGTGTAGTGATGGACAGAGCCATTGAATGACTCAGTAAATCCATCTGATGGTCAGCATCAAAGCAAAGGTCTTAGCCCAGAGCTGTATAATTTCACACAATCAGAGTATAGTAATGTTTCCTTAGAATTTTGTCTCATTTAGGCTTTTCACGTAGTCCATCTTCTAAGATGACAAATGGTTTCTGGGACGACATAAGACTAGAGAATCATACTCCATAATTTTTAATGAATTCTGAGTATAAGATGAACTTAGTTTCATTCTCTCCAATGAAAGCTTTATCTCATTTCTTATTGAAGTGTAGTTGAATTTTCTTCCTTAAAATGGAGGCTCACAATTGAGCACCCCATTGATAGAATGTCATCTAATTTAGAATAAGCCTGGGAGATGTGTCTCTACCCTTCCCTGTGGCACAGGTCACAGAACCTGACCAGGGTCCACTTTCAAGGACACAGATCATTGCCTGCAACATAATGTTGCAAGTTTAGAACTAAGAGTCTAGGAATAAACCAATATGTGGTAGGTTTAAAATGATATACATTGTGAAGCAGAGCTCTCACTAGGAAAGAGGTATTCTTCTGTGTGTGCCTATAAATTTTGATGTGTCTGTGTGCTTGGGAATCTGTAGAATAATTTTGAAATAGGAGAAAGAGACCATGCCCTCTTCTTTTTCTCATTATCTGAATTTGCCTTAATCTAATAATACCACCAAATTTATAAGTAGATACCTAATTCAAGTAGCTTTCTTTCTTCTTTCTCTCTTCCTCCATTATTCCCTCTCTTCCTTCCTTTCTTTCTTGTAAATATTGGGAGTTGGACCATGCAGGACCTCATGCACGCTAGTACTAGGAATGTTCCTACCACTAAGCTACATTCTCAGCCCAAATGCATACATGCATACTCAGGGATAGCTACAAATGGGCTGAAACGTTATAATTTATTCATAGTAGACTAGATACAATCTTCTTATTGCTAGTCACTAGAATGCTTTCAATTTTCATTAGCCAAAGGGTTGTCAATAACAACATTCATGACACCAGTTATAACATGATTCCAAATCAACGTGTATCCATGCAGACCATGGTTAAGAGTGTTTACTCTTAAAAAGAAATGTGTAAGTAAATACAAAGTCAGAATAGAAGATGTACTTTATAGAATAACCCTATAATTATAGAAACTTATTCTATTCAGGCTATGGAATAGATTAAGAGGACTCAACCCTCTTTTGTGTCAGCTAATCTTGGCTCCTGTTGCCCTGTGTTATTACATGCTATGGTCATGATGGCAATGCTAGGAGATAGTATCACTGTTGAGGAAAAAAAAGCCCTATGCAGTTTAAAACTGGAAAAAAGAGTTGTTCTCTTTCACCCATGGTGTGATAAGCTTACACTCATAATTTCAGATGGATTCTTAGGAGTTCTTTGTCTCTGTGTCTGGTATGAACCCAGAAGCTGTGTACAACTGTAATGGAAGAGGGAGTATGTGTCTTTGGTGACTATGCAAAGTTGATGGGAGTTGTATCTAAATTAGGGTCACTTAAAGGAGAAGACTGAACCATTACATTCCAAAGGGAAAATTGTTCTCAGACTACCCAGGAAAGGAAATAAACTCACTAGCATATGACACTTAGTTTAGAACCTCCCTGAACACAAAGGAGAAATAGGTGCTTCCTGAACATTCCATTGTTGCTAAGGTTGTTTTTTCAGAAAGGAATATTTTATGAAGCCATTAGCAAGTACTTAACTACTTTGTTCACTTTATTCTTTGACTTTTTTTTCAGCTCCACTTCTTGACATGACTTATTGAGTATGTCTTTATTCCCCAAGATGCTTCACTAAATCAATCCAGGTTTATGGATGAAATGAGACATCTTGTTGGTGGATTGACTGACAGGTCCAATGAATTGATTAGTGGCTTCAGTCTATTGACAGGTTGGCTTGACTGAAAACAAAATTTTGCATATGCAGAATTTCAGAGGGCTTTGCATAAATGCCAGATTGCAACAGGAAAAAGGCCCAAAGAGGCAGGTGTCTCTGACAAGCATCAGCTCAACCTACCAGTAATAACAGTACAAAATTAACAGTTTATTGTGTCCATACAAATGCAAAAATCCAGAAAATAATCTTGCATATCCTTTGACTCAGTATTTCACTCTAAAAATGACTTCTCTGGGAAATAACCCCTAAAATGAAAAACAAAACTAATGCACTAAGACATTTGCTACATCAATAAATATGATTTTAAAAATTGTGACTTTTTAATGTCCAAAAGAACTTAAAATGTTAATTATTGAAATTGAGTAATAGGCAGCTACTTTTAAAATAATTTTTCATGAGCCAGGTGGTGGTGGCATGTCTTTAATCCCAGTTCTTGGGAGGCAAAGGTAGCCAGATCTCTGTGGGTTTGAGGCCAGCCTGATCTACAGAGCTCATTCTAGGAGAGTCAGGAATACACAGAGAAACCCTGTCTTGGGGAAAAAGAATTCTCATGAATATTTCTAATAATGTCATAATAAATAAAGTCTACATTGTCTAGCCAGCCTCTAGTGAGAAAACCACCACAGCATGGTTCCCTGCATCTTCTGTCCTTCTGTTCATTGTATTCTTTTCACATGTTTTTAAAACACCCCATTGATCAACACACTGCTACATTTAACTTGCTGGAATATCAATTGTGATTAATGTGGGTGCTTCTATGCTTGCCACCTCTCAGGCATCAAATGGAGTTGTAAGCACCCTTAGAATCTATGTGCTTCTCAAGGCTTTTACAGTATAGCAATCCTCTAAATAGCAGATTTTACTGCTAAATTAAAACTAAAATCCAATTACCATAAATGAAGACTAGCACATCTGTATGCTTTTCTCCCTGAGCTCAGGATAAAACAAGCAAAGAAAAAATATATCATGTCTTATTCCTTTGATGTTTCTTGTCATCTCACAAGGGAAACTGACCTATATATTTAAGCATAAGCTTAAATATATTGTATCAATACAACAGGCTAAGGGTGCCCACTGAAAACAAATCATAGCTCCACTAGAATTTTTGTTCTCTGCTAAGTCTTGGGGATAGAGGTTGCTTCTGCTGACCACATAAGACAATGTATGACATAGAAACTCTTTCCATGGTGCATCCCATCCACTGTCCCATTGTTCTCCCTCATAATTCTTCACATAAGTGAAGCACTAATGAGACTACTCTATGCTGGGAAACAGGTAGGTTAAATGCAGGTTTTCATCTCTTCCTTCTCACCTCCAAATCCACTGCTCCAATCTCATTCCTAGCTGTGAAGCAGACAGCTCCCTTCCTCCCTTCTGCCTCCCTTCCTGCCTGCCCCCATCTTCAGTATATCACACAGATCTTCCCCTCCAGATCTCTTTCTTCCCAACTCCTTCCTGTATTCCATTCTCCAAAACCATCAGGCATTCCCTGGGAACTCACAGGCCACTCAGGACAGGGAAGCAGGTGGCCTAACATCAGAGATTTCTTTTCTCCCTTTTTTCTTATAAACCCAATCACCCAGTTTCACACCAATCTCTTTGGAAGACCACCTGCTGCCCTCTCTCTCTCCTTTCTGCTCCCATTTCAAGTAAATCACACAGATCTTTGCCTCCTACCTAGTCATCCTGTTAGCCAAGCACCAAGTCCAGCAGGCATTCCCTGGGAACCTACAAGACATTTGCCTGCTAAAGAGGCAAATAGGTCAGTAAAGCAGGAAGGTGAGCTTCAGATCTTGATTCTTGCCCCCCCTTTCTTCCATATCCAATCCCCCAGTCTCATCCCCAGCTCTGTAGCAGACTACTTATGGTGGCCTCTCCTTTCTATCTCTCCCCATCCCCAGGAGATTAAGCAGATCTTGGACAACGACTTGCTTTCCTCTCACCTATGGAGCACCTCCCTCAAATTTCCCTCTCCTAGCATACGCCCATCCCTAAGGGTCAGCTCCTGACACCCAGAAACACATTTTACCTAAAACCCCCATAAGACACACCAGCAGGATCTCAGAATATTTCCCTACCAAGCAAACCACAGCCACTATACCCTCCTACTAAAGAGAAAAGGAACAAAAACCAAGGAACAAAATACCCACCCAACAAAGAGAAGACCAGATATCTGCACCTAAAAGTACAATCTTCCCACACTCAGATACCTAGACACCAGCATAAAAAACATAATCAATAACAGGTCAAAATGTTTCCACTAGCCCCCAGCAACCTACCACAGCAGATTCTGTGTATTTCAACATAGTCAAAGCACAAGACATAGACCTTGAAATAGCCCTTTTGGATCTCATAGACATCCTTAAAGAGGAAATAATAATTTTAAAAATGATGAAAACATGAACAAAGCATTGAAGAAAATTAATGAAACAGTTCCAGACCTGAAACAAGAAATAGAATAAAGAAAATCCAACCTGAGGGAAAACTAGAAATAAAAAATTTAGAAACTTGAAGGGCTAGCCTTGCCAACAGAATATAAGAGATGGAAGAGAGTGTCTCAGGTATTGAAGAAATGATAAAAGAAATGGATACATTGATCAAAAACAAAAATTCCTGCCACAAAATAAGCAGGAAATCTGTGACACTATGAGTGAAAGGCCAAATCACAGCATAATAGGAATAGGCACAGAAAATATTTTCAATAAAAACATACAGTAAAATGCCCCTTACCTGAAGAAGGAGGTACCTATCAAGGTACAGGAAGCATATATAACACCAAATATACTGGACTAAGATAAAAATTTCCTTCAGCACATAATTTCCAAACACTAAATATTCAGAAGAAATGAAGAATGTCAAGAACTACAAGGAAAAAATTAAGTAACATATAAAGATATACCTATTAGAATTATATCCAACTTTTCAGTAAGCCAAAAGGGTTGGCCAGATATGCTGAAGACTCTAAAAGACCATGGAAGCCAGCCCACACTATTATACCTAACAAAACTTTCACTTGCCATCTATGGTGATGCACCAAACACAAGGACACAGTTCCTAAAGGAAACCATTAGTGCAAAGTCACATATTGGCCCTCATATACAGAGTGGGAGACTTCCATACCCATTCTCAACAATAGGCAGATCATCTAGATGAACTAAAAAGAAAAATGTTGGAGCTAACTGATATCATGAATGAAATAGACCTAACATATGTTTACAGAACATTCCACCCAAACAAAAAAGAGTACACCTTCTTAGAGCCTCATATAATATTCTTCAAAATTGACACAAACTGTCTAAACAAATATGAGAAAAAATGAAATAGCATCCTGCATCCTATCTGACCATCATGGATTAAAGCAGGATATCAACAACAATAGAAACAGAAGTTTTACAAATTCATGGAAACTCAAGCACTCACTATAAATGAAAAATGGGCAAAGACAAAAATTAAGAAAGAACTTAGAGACTTTCTGGAATAGAATGCTAATGACATACCCAAACATATGAGACACCATAAAGGCAGTTCTAACTGGTAAATTCATAGCACTAAGTACCTACATAAAAACAAAATTGAAGAGATATCATACTAGTAACTTAACAGCACATTTGAAAGCTCTAGAACAAAAAGATGGAGTCACACTAATTATGAGAAGACAACCAGAAATAATAAAACCCAGGACTGAAATTAATACAAAAATACAAAGAATGAATGAAACAAAGATTTTTTTCATGAAATAAAAAAGTTAGTTCTATGATAAAACCAATAAGATTGACAAGCCTGTAACCAAATTAACTAAAGGGCAGAGAAAAGTCAGAAATTGGAAGCTCATAAGGTCATATTTTAAAAATATATATGCCAGCTGGGCGGTGGTGGTACACGCCTTTAATCACAGCACTTGGGAAGCAGAGGCAGGTGGATTTCTGAGTTCGAGGCCAGCCTGGTCTACAGAGTGAGTTTCAGGATAGCCAGGGCTACACAGAGAAACCCTGTCTCGAAAAACCAAAAAAATTTAATATATATATACATATATATATATATATATATATATATGCCACCAAATTGGAAGTAAAATCTAAACAAAATAGAATATTTTGATATATACCACTTACAAAATTTATCAAGGTGATACCAACAATATAAACAGACCTATGACTCCCAGTAAAATAAAAGCAGTAATTAAAAGTTTCCCAATCAAAAAGCCCAGGGTCAGCACAGAATTCTATCAGACTTTCAAGGAAGAGTTAAAACCAATATTCTTCAAATTATTCCACAAACTAGAAAGAGAAGGAACATTGCCAAATTTGTTTTATGAGGCCACAGTTATCCTGATACACAAACCACATAAAGACCCAACAAAGAATTACAGACCAGTTTCTTTTATGAACATTGATACAGAAATTACCAGTAAATATGTACAAACCAAATCCATGAACACATCAGAAAGATCACTCACTATGATCAAAAAGATTTCATCCCAGAGATGTAGGGGTGTTTCAACAAATGTTAATCAAATGTAATCCACCAAATAAACAAAATGAAAGAAGGAAAAAGAAAAAAATACATGATCAATTTATTAGATGCAGAAAAGGCCTTTGAAAAAAGCTAAGGTCTCTTTATGATAAAGTTGCAGGAGAAAGATTAGAGATATAAGGGACATACCTAAATATAATAAAGGGAGATTACAGTAAGTCTATAGTCAACATCAACTTAAATGAAGAGAAACTCAAAGTAATTCCACTGAAATCAGGAACAGGAAATGATTTTCCACTCTCTCTTTAACAATTCAATGGAGTATTTGAGGTCATACCTAGAGCATTGAGGCAACTGAAGGAGATCAAGGGATACAAATTAGAAAAAAAATAGAAGTCAAAGTGTTTCTATTTGCAGATGAATTGTGATAAGAATTCATATCTAACCTTGAGTCTACTGAAATCCACTCCAAGACATTCTCACTTGGCCAACTCTGTGTCTCCAGATAGAAAGGAAAATCAATTATATACTCAAAAGAACCAGAGTTCAAACCCTACCTCTGATTTGACCAGGTCACTGTACCTGTCTCATGTGGAAAAATGAAGAGGGTTATGGGACATGTACATAGACTTCTACGAAAACAGTGGAAATAACATATAGAAAACACTGAAAATTGTTCATGGGGTGTGTACATACCAAGCACCAGGGTGGCCTACTAAGGGCTTGTTTGATTTTAGATTCATTGGAGTATAGAACATGAGCACACAACAGCTTCTACCTTGTTAATTAGTATTAAATGGCCAATTGCTATGCTTTTGATAACAATATCACCTCCAAAACTCATATTGAAAATTAATCCTCCGATGCAACGATATTAACAAGTGTGGCCATTGTGAAGCAACCAAATCAGGAGTACTTTGCTCCTGCGAATGGAATTAGAAAAGGCTAGAATTTCATTCTCTTCCGACATCTGCCTTGGGAAGGTAAATTAACTGTATCCTTCAGGGGTCACAACAGTGTGGAAGTACAGACTAGGACCTCATTAGATTCAAGTTTCCTTTATTATAATCTTGCACTTTACAGTTACACAAACTATAGGCAGCATATTTATGTTCTTGAAAAATTACCCATATAAGGTGTTTTACTATAGCAACACAAAGACAATGTGACAGCATTTCCCATGTGCCAAATGTTACATTGTTAAGGGAGTGTTGATATACTGCTAAGTAGACTAGCTTTCCAAATGACTGTTTTTTGTTTCTTGGTTTTGGGGGGTTATTTGGTTACTGTTATTTTTATTTGATTTTCTATTTTTTGCTTGTTTCTTCTTATTCATGGCACTGGATCCTAAAAAGTTTCAATGAATAAGCAACTAAAATTGCCTCATGGCTTGTACCAGACAGAGATTAACCAAAGCAGTAATAAACAAAGAAGTAAGTTTAGTAGATGAAATTCTTCCAACACTGGACTGGCACGGATGTTAATTCACCTTTGAGAAAAATTGCCACTTCACAATGCCAAATATGCTCGAGGAATAAAGGCTTCAATTTCTTCAACAATACAGAAAACTATAGCAACCAGGAGAAAAGAATATATCTCTTAAGAGGAATACCTTTCTGAAATTCATCCAGCCTTCTAATAATAGCAATTTAAAAAATGTCATAAGATACATATATATGTTCCATATATATACATACTCAACTTATTTTTTTGCTAGTATCTAGTAGAATATTTTCTCCTAGACTATAAGCAGCTTGAGGAAAAGTCCCACATCTTACCCAAGTTGCTTTTTCAGGGGACCTGACACAGTACAGACTCACAGTAGGGAACAGATGAATGATTAATTAGTACTGGGTGCCTATTTCCATGGCTTATTCTTGAGCAGTCCATCTTGATAAGCCACTGAACTAGCAAGCATTCCTGTTTTTTTGTTTTGTTTTGTTTTTTGAGGTTTTTTTTGTTTGTTTTTTTGTTTGTTTGGTTGGTTGGTTGGTTGGTTTTGGTTTTTCAAGACAGGGTTTCTCCATATAGCCCTGGGTGTCCTAGAACTCACTCTACAAACCAGACTGGCCTCAAACTCAGAAATCTACCTGTCTCTGCCACCACTGCCTGGAGCAAGCAGTGCTCCATCTAAAGACAGAAGTCAGAGTAACAATGCCATAAATATGGAAGATTTGTTCCATGAGACTAATAGGAATTTATATTTTGGAAATAATATTATTTACAAAGTTATATGTTGGTGAGTATGAAACAATAATTTTAAGTTTTTTTCCCTTTCTCTCTCTCTCTCTCTTTTTTTTAAGGCCAGGAGTTTGAGAGAGCAAAGGGGTATGTGGGATGCAATAGAAGGAGAAAAGAGAAAGTGGTCATGATACAATTCCATTGTAACTTTAAAGTATTATAAAAAACAGCCTCCCAAAGAGCACAAAATTTAAGTAAGTTTAGGGCCACGTTCATAGTCTCCTGGGTAAATGAGCTATGAGTTGGGCAACCCAAGCAGAGTCCTATTCAAGCTTTACTTTAGATATGTCTGAATGACTAGCTATGAGGGAATAATATCTTCCAATTAATGTAAGCAGATCTTCAAAAACACTTGAAAATCAGGCTTAATTTTATGAAACATTCCTACTGGCATGCAGCTCTAGCCTCATGATTGCTGAGAAACCACATGGGATAACATAGACATACGTACCAAGTCATACGTACCAAGACCCTACACGGGAGTGAAGCCAGTGTGGATTCTAGACCACTGATGAGCCCATGTCTGCCTGTAGCAGAATAATGTGGATGTCAAAAGATAATCAATAAAGTAAAAGAATGACCGAGCTGAGTGGGCCAAACCCTAATCACTACTACTAGATTTTTCAATATATTTTTATTATTTTTAATAATGTGCATATGACCATGGGACCTCTCTCTACAATACCAAATTAATGTTGCTGAATAGCAGGAAGGCCAACAACTTGTTTCTTGAGTAATAATGACTTTTAGAGTTATTAAATTGTTACTTAATTTTTTTTGTAGATATATCAACATGCTATTTTTACTGTAGTTTTCTTTTTTTAATTAGATGTTTTCTTTATTTACAATATCTCCTTTCCCAGGTTCTCCTCCAAAAAATAAATAAATAAAAATAAAAAAATAAAAATACAAAAACTAAAACAAACTCCTGTTTCCTCCCCCGTCCCCATGCTCACCACTCCACCTGCTCCTGCTTACTGGCCCTGGCATTCCCCTACACTGGGACATAGAACCTTCGCAGAGCCAAGGGTCTTTCCTCCCACTGATGACCTACTTGGCCATCCTCTGCTATACATATGCTGCTGGAGCCATGAGTCCCACCATGTGTACTCTTTGGTTGGAATTTTAGTCCCTGGGAGCTCTGAGGGTACTAGTTAGTTCATATTGTTGTTCATCTTAAGGGGCTGCAAAACCTTTAGCTCCTTGGGTCCTTTCTCTAGCTCCTTCATTGGGGACCCTGTCCTCAGTCCAATGGATGGCTATGAGCCTCTACTCCTGTATTAGTCGGGCACTGTCAGAACCTCTCAGGTGACAGCTATATCAGGCTCCTGTCATCTAGCACTTGCTGGCATCCACAATATTGTCTAGAGATGCTGGCGAGGTTGTGGAGAAAGAGGAACACTCCTTCATTGCTGGTGGGATTGCAAGCTGGTACA
>NW_022196904.1:41493254-41556893 GCF_008632895.1 Mastomys coucha | reverse complement strand
ACAATGAATTTATGAAATTCTTGGGGAAATTGATGGATCTGGAGAATATCATCCTGAGTGAGGTAACCCAATCACAAAAGGACACACATGTATACACTCTCTGATAAGTGGATATTAGCCCACATTAGATCAGAATACACAAAATACAATCCACAAACCACAAGAAACTCAAGAAGAAAGAAGACCAAAGTGTGGATACTTCATTCTGTCTTAAAAGGGGGAACAAAATACACATGGAATGAGTTGTAGATGCTAACTATGGAGCAGAGACTAAAGGAAGGACAATTCAGAGACTGCTCCACCTGGGAATCCTTCCCATATTCAATCATCAAATCTAGACACTATTGTGGATGTTACTTAATTTTTATACAAAGCATTCCTATTATATTTTATCTATCTCCTCCCTCAACTCCTTCTAGATATTCCCCAATTCCCTATCTATTGAATTTCATGTTCTTTCTCTCTCCTCTTCCACCATCCCTCTTACTCTTCATTCTCCCTTCCAGCCTCTGTCAAAAACAAATAAAATTCTTTATGAAACTCCTATCCTCAGGGTTAAGGAAATCTGTGCAAAAGAGGAGACAGAAAGATTGTAAGAAACAGAGGTAATGGAAGACTCTAAGGGAATGGTGTCTTCCATACACAATAGGACTGATACACACATGAACTCAGAGACTCTGGCAGCCTGCCCAATAGCTCACAGGCTTCCATGGTTTTGTAGGGTTAGAAAAAAAATCACACAGAGATTATGCAAAAGTTAAAACCACGGTGCCTGCACATGAAGGACAGTTGTGCTAATTAGCCCATACACTATCCATGGCTCTTAAATATTTAGAAGGACCCAGATCAAGGAGGTCATATCTTTATCCTCTGAGATATACAAGTATGCAGACCAATAGTTGACCCTCACCTCAGCAGTGTCCGGCTTAATATAGATTACTGATTTATAAGCATTCTAGGAATTTTTAGAAAGAACAAAAGAATATCTAATTAAAATTTTCCAGGTGCCAGGGGTAAACAATGACTACTAAGAATGCTTTTTCCTATGACTAGCTGGTTAAGATTAAATACAATTTGCTGACTGTGCACTTGGGAACCCTGGAGGCTTCTTACTCCCCTCCAAAAGCACTGTGTCCCTGTAAATACCAGAATGCCATGGCTGCTTTCTCATCAAGAATTCTAATTGGTCCACACACAGAGAAAAGTGCAGTGAATAGGACTGGAAAAAATTAAACACAGATTTCTTAATAAAGCTGAAAATAGCTTAATAAAGCTGAAAATAGTCTCCTGGCATCCCAAGGCATGTTTATTTCTGTTTAAATAGATGACTTCCCATAGACTGTTACTCGCTCAGCAGGGATCTTGGGAGAGAAATGCTTCCCCCTCCTGTGCATTTTAAGCTTTTTCTTGCTGAAATCCCATGAAGATTGCAAAGTGCATCTGTCATTATCGATAAAAATCACATGCATGGTCAAGAAACGCCAATATCTTAAGCTGCCTGCATCTGAAGTTTCTCCAAATAGTTGTACTATAGCTTCTTATAATAGCATGCAATTTGATGATGCTTTTGGCATAAGATGTCTTACTGGGAATAAAGGAGGGAAGCATGGGGTAGATCAGTGGCAGTCATGAGAAATGCTGTTTTATTTCCTAGAACCTATGGAGTCTGGGGATTGCTTTAGCCAATCTCTAGTGGTGCTCTGTCATCTAGCAGTTGCATGCTCTCCTAATGCAATAGAAAAATGGGAACCACTACTACCACATACCCTGAAATATTCCTAGCCAATCAGTGGGTTCTCAGGGCAGTCAGCAGAAGACAGGGACAGCAGAGAGAAACCGGTGACTGAGAAGGGACATCAAAATATCCCACAGAAACTCCAAAGTCATTTCTGGAAGCTATAGTGGGCTCTGCAAGAAAAAAACTAAAGAAGAGAAGCTGAGGTAAGATCCCCTCTAAAGGGGACATCTAAGAAGAGAAGGCAACAAAAGTTAGAAAGCAAAAATACGAAACCTGCTCACATAGAAAATGACATTGAGATGCATGAAAAAGAACAGGAAAAGGTGGCAACTGTGTTAAGAAAGAATTTAAGGAAAAGAATGAATCTTTCTGTTCTCAAGAATTAGAACAAGGCATGATGGCATATGCCTTTAATCCCAGCACTAGGGAGGCAGAGGCATGTGGATCTCTCTGAGTTCCAGGTCAGGCTGGTCTACAAAGCTAGCTCCAGGACAGCCAGGTATCACTACAAGGAGAAACCCTGTCTCCACAAACAAACAAACAAAAAAGAATCAGGACCTACTTTACAGTGAACTGCCTGGTAAGGTTAACTCACCCAAGTAGAGAATTCATCCAAGGGCAAAAAAAATTCAGCTGTTATCTTTGAGTCTTATAGTAAAACCTTGTCTGATAAATAAATGTCAATAGAATTAATTCAACAAAAATGATAGGCTATAAAATATGAAATGCTGTTGAAAATATAATGCTTATTTTTTGTAATGGCTTTGGTATTTTTGTTGTTTTGTTTTTAATTATTTGATATGTTATCTTTGTAATTTAAATTTTTTTTGTATCCTGCTTATAGCTTCTCCTCCATTTCTCCCAGGTCCTCACTACATCCTCTCTCTTCCAGACCCATCATCTTTCCATCATTAGAAAACAAACACCCTTCTAATGGATAATAATAAAATAAAATAAACACAATAAGATAAAACACAAACTAATATAACAGAAAAAGACAAAACAAACAGAAAGAAAGGAGTCCAAGGAAAGGCACATGAAGCAGATATGGATTCAGAGACCAACACATTCAATACTCAGGAATCTCATACAAACATTAAACTGAGGAGTCAGGATGCATACATTTAGAGAGAGAGGGAGAGAGAGAGAGAGAGAGAGAGAGAGAGAGAGAGAGAGAGAGAGAGAGGATATAGAGATATATACATATAGATATATGGGGTAAAAGGGGAAAATATAAATCAGATGGATTATAGATTGGTGATAGATTATAGATAGATAAATATAGATGATAGATCAGTAGATATTGACAGATGAGAAGGAGATGGTAGATTTTTTTTTAAAGATCCTAACATGAGACAAGTAATCTCCGATGAAGTGCCAAATACCTTTAAGACTAGTTTGCTTCCATGAATGAAACTTCCTAAAAAATAAAAAAATTAAATTTCCATTTCTATGTAGTTAATAAGAAGTAGCTTTTGGCTTAGAGATGGGACATGTGACCACTTTTCCATTCAGCTCTAAAACCCCATCCAGTGTAGACCTGTGTAGTCCCTGTGCATGCTGCCTCAGTCTCTGAGCTTTGATTGGGTGGATTTAGAAGGCCTTATTTTCTTTGTCTGCCATCCACTCTGGCTCTCACATTTGTTCTACACCCTCTTTTCTAGGGTTCAATGATTCCAGAGGGGTTGGATTTGATTGAGACATTCCATTTAGGACTGAGTTGCTTATTATTGGCATAATGTCTAGCCGTGCATCTCTTTATTTGTTCCCATCTGCTATAGGAGGAAGCTTCTCTGACAATGGCTAAGCAAGGCCATCTATGAGTATAACTGATCTATGAAGTTAGAAGGTCATTGGTAGTCATTTTTTGCTACTTAAAAAAAAAAACAAACAATAACCAATACCAACCAACCAAACAAACAAACAAAATGTCTTATATTCTTGGTCACCTAGGCAGTGTCAGGTATGGGTTCCATGTTGTGGTATGGACCTTAAGTCAAACATTGGTTGGTTATTCCCACAAACTTGCAGGCCTGACACCACTGTATATTAAAGGGTTTATGATTGGCCTGGTGTTTATGTTTCCTTTTTGATAGCATGCAGAGTACTTTTCTGTACAAAACATGCTAGAACATAGGGGAAAAAGCTCTGTGAAACTTGACTTCTCCATGTTCTATGAGTAATATGAGTACAGTCTTCAGCAATGAGGGCTTGCCATCAGTTGGTAGGGAGTAATCTACAGTATTGGCAATAGACTCAGCTGTTTGGGAGTTGGTCAATAATTCATTAACTCAATACTGGTACTGAAAGCTTCATTTGAAGCTTTTGTCTACCCTGCCCCACTATTTTGGGGTGTGTGTGTGTGTGTGTGTGTGTGTGTGTGTGTGTGTGTGTGTGTGTGTGTGAAATGGCCCTTAATTTTGGCTCTCTATCTGTATTCCCTCCCCCATCTCATCCCTCTCTTCCTCCCGTTTTGCCACTTGATCCTCTCATTCCAGGCTCCCCACTCAATCTTAGTTAGGGTTATCATAGCTGCAATAGGGCATCACAAACAAAAACAGCATGAGGAGGAAATAATTTATTTGGTTTATACATCCATATGACCATCACTGAAAGAAATTGGGATAGGAACATAACCAGGGCAAGAACCTAGAGGCTGGAGCTCAGAGAGAGGCCATAGATAGGTGTTGCTTATTGGCTTGCTCCTTGTGGCTTCCTCGGCTCACTTTCTTATGTCTCTGTGGTAGGATGAGAAGCTGGAAAATCTTTGATGGTCATGGGTTAATAGGATTAATGTAGCAAAAATGCCCTTCCTACCCAAAGCAATCTATAGATTCAATGCAATCCCCATCACAATGCTGCAATCGCTTTGAATGTCGGTTAGCAAGTAAAGGACAGCAGCCCAGATCTCAGTGCTTACCCACAATGCTCTTCCCTCTCCCTTCTACAACTTCACCCCTTCTAGTTCCTGAAGTTTTAAGGCTCAGTTGAAGCTTGCCTAGCCTTTGGGAGGCTACACTTGTTTCCTTTGCCTTCTGTTCTCATAGCTCCCTGCTCATATCTCTATTACCACACTTAGCATGCTCTGTTATTAGTGGCCTAATTAGTCCTGATTCCCTCAGTACTGAGAGCTCCTTGAGAGTGTGCATATGGGCTCTCAAAGATGAAAACTCAGTGCTCCAGGGTTTATAAGGCCAAAGCAGGAGTCTTGCTCAACAATCTACACAGAGCAGAGAGTAAGATAGAAAGAACGAACTGTGAGGTCACTACCTGCAAGGGTCTCGCTGCTTGAAGAATATGTTATAGATAAAAATAGCTTAATATCATCAGAACATGAATACCTAGCAAAGGATCAGTCCTAGAAACATTTCTTAGCCTGGAGAAAACAAGTTATTTATAAATCAGGCTTTCTTTTTGGAAGCTTGGCATAAAGTTGGCTTTTGAGTACACTGCACATCTGTTCAAGAAACCAAACCTTTCATGACTTTGAAAGATCAAAACTAGATGAAGTACCACAGGTGTCCCCTAGCTGCAGCTGTGAGGAGTTAAATATAACACCTTTTGAAGGGCCTTTGTATTTCTTTCTATAACAGAATCTAAAAATCTTGATGTCTTACTATGCACAGGTTTCTGCACGACAACTTCAAAATCTCTCTTACTTCCCCACAAAGATCTGTGCTTAGAAGATGTTGTAAACATTTAAAGAAACAACTTCAAATTTAAGTAAAATGATTTTCCTTTTCATTGGTTATAACATTTAATTTTACCTTATATTTATGTCAGGGTGAACCATGTATGTATTCAGTGAGACAACAACGTGCAGGAATATGTTCTTCCTTTCCACCAGGTAGGTACGTGGAGTCAAACTCACATCATTAGGCTTGGAGGCAAGCACATTTACCTATTGAGTCAACTCATTGGCCCCAGTGGAAACATTTACAGAAAGGAAAATAGTCTACACAAAGTTGAATAACTTAAATACCATATAGATGGACAGCAATGTGAATAGTTGACATACAGATTCAAATGTGCAGGTAGTTATATTGAATATGTTCTATGCAGACTATGATTAAGTAACTCATCTAGAAATATTGTTTCTCCTTGAGTATGACTGTTAAATAATTTTATTTCATCTTTTCACGTGAAGAACCTCAGCATCTCCCCAATGCACAGCCACTTTCCAAGTACTCTGAAGATCAAAAGAAATCTATCGTTATCTGTTGTATCTGTTTTTCTGAGTCTCTAGATATGGAGCACTCTTTGGTCTGTGTTTCATACCTTTGCTCATGACATCATAAGAACCAAGTTCTCCCCATTTTCATATATTTATAAACTCTACAATGGGACCAACATTGAATTATATAAATGTTTATATTTTCAAAGTTTTCAGTGTTTGTATTTTCAGTCTTTATTTTTTTAGGTAGAATTGACCATTTAAAAATATATATACTTAAGGTACATCTGTGTGTAAACTGATATCTTGATATTTTAATACACAGTTGTACTGTGAGACAGATAATGCAATCAAGCTAATTAAACAGTAGAATTTTCTTAGTCACTATTTTACTTCTATGAAGAAACATCAAGAACAAGACAACTGTTATAAGACCAAGCATTGTATTGGAGGCTTGCTTACAGTTTCCGAGGTTTATTCCTTCCATCATAGCTGGAAGCATGGTGGCATGCAGACAGACCCTGGAACAGTAGCTGAGAAATACATCCTGATCCCTAAGCAGAACTAGGTAGGAATTTGGAACCTCAAAACTCACCTCCAGTGGCATGCTTCCTCCAAGGAGGCCACACCTCCTCATCCCTCTAATCCTATCAATGAGAGTTCTACTCCCTGGTGACTAAGCATTCAACTGTATGATCTTATGAGGGTCATTTTTATTCAAACTACCACAGGCATTCAATATTTGCAATTCTGAAAAGTATACTTCTGTGACTAATTAGTAATTCCTTGTTTAGGAATATTTTTCTCTTCTTACAATATATACTCCAGCTAATTTTTATGAAAATATTAAGTCAGTATAACCAAGGTCAATATTTCCTCCCTTTAGATATAAGTTCCTTACTGGGTAGCCTGAGAGCATTTATACTAATTTATATTTGAAGGCATTTTATGAAAAATAAAAACATCCAGTTCTGTATTTCAACATGGGGCATTCTCTCTTTTGTGACAACCTTGGTCATGTTCATCTACAACTAGATGTTTGAACTGAGTAGAACATGAACTGAAAGGTTATCAGCAGACATTTTTACTCAGCTAAGTTTTAAGCATTTATAAAATTGATATTAAGACTATTTTTCTGTCTGATGGCTTTAGTGAGCCTGAAGCATTTTTCCCACTTTGCACACACCCTTTTCCCTATTCCTTAGGCTCCTCAGAACAATTGCTGATGTAACATCTTGTACTTTCCACCACAGTAAATGAATTCTTTCTGATGTGAAGATCTCTCTGCCACTTCAAATTCCAATGTTTCACACATTGTCAGGGAAACTCCAAGGACCAAACATTCCCATTCAAGCTCCTTCTGGCTGTGCTCTGTGTCCAGCTCCGTGCAGAAGCTGAGCCTGCAATGATAGTCAAGAGTTCTCAACCTCTGTGATAATCTGAAACTGGACATTCCCTTCAAATTCCTCCTCTGATCTGTGGTAATTAAAAATTATACTATTGTGTTTGCTCCTTATCATCATTTTAGATATTTTTGTTGTTGTTCTAAAGATTCAATCTGAGGCCTCAGGAGTTGGGGACATTTTCTGGGACCAAGAATATATGCACAGCCCTCTCTTCTATTTCCTCCTACTGTTGTGAAAGCATCTTACTAAGTTGTGTGGGACGACCTTGAGTGCACTCTGTAGCCCAAGCAGACCTTAACTTTCTACTCTCCTGAGTTACAGGGATTCTAGACTTGTACCTATTACAGCTTAGCAAGTCTTACATCCAAGCAGCTCATCATCTCTAGTCCATGGTTTCTCTCTTTTTTCAATTACTGCTCCAGAGGAATGATTTGTATTCTTGACTTGATTTTTTTAATTTTTATTTGTATATGCAGGTGGCAGGGCAGGCCGTGCATGAAGGGCTGCGGGGTGGGCAGTGGGGCTAAATGAGTATGGATGTATGTGTGTGCACGTGTGGTTGTGGCTGTGTGTGTATGTGGGTTGTGTGGTGGGATGGATGTGTGAGTGATGGGGGAAGGCTATGTGGGAGGCTGTTGTGGTCTGGGATGTGCATGCGCAGGTACCCTAGCACACCTGTGAAGATCAGAAAATCATTTGTGAGAATCATTTCTATTCTTCCACATGTGTAGACCCTGGGATTCAAACTAAGGTCCCCAGGTTTGAGGATAAATGCCTTTGCCGACTAAGCCATCTCATTGGCTCCTGACATGTTTTTGAAATGTCAAAAACTCTCTTTAATGTTTGATGCTCATCTCAGGACACAGGTTAGTCTCATATGACTAAAACTTTTACCTTCCTCTTTCTGGTCAACAGCAGTGACTCCCAATTCAGGGTTCAGATTTAGTTGTGAAAGTTAAATACTGGTGCTGCTCTCTAGTCCTGTCTCCCCACTGACCACTCGATTGGCCCTGAATGAGACTGAACTTGTCATACTTCAATGATCATATAATAATAGTGCTCAAGAAGCACGAAGACCTGTAAACATTTAAATACATACTAAACATTTAAACACACCAGCACATGATGTGCCCACCAGCCATACAAGGAAAAAAGCTGCAGAGAAACAGAAACCTTTAGATTTGATACAGTGCTGATGTTCATCAGGAGAAGTACTATATGGGTTCAAGGCCTCTTAGTTTGCTTTCTTACACTGCAGTTTCTAAAAGATAGCTCTTGACATTTCTCTAATTCTACATGTACCTGGAAAATTGTTCCCATGTGGAAACATGAGTCTATTGCAGAAAACTCATCCCCTTTCATATAAAATTGAGAATTCACTAATAGCAAATGCTCACTCACAATCTCTCAAAAATGATAACTCTAGAGCTACCTGGCTCAACCACCTCATGTTGGTGATACTAAAGGCAAATTTCTTAGTGTCTGTTTCTGTTTTTCTCCTCTATTAAATGGTGAGAATAATAATTATTGAATAGTTAACACGAGAATCATAAACAATATATGCAAAGTATGCAAAATAAGGAATGAAGAATAGACAAAATATGTCATATAAACTGCAATTATTATCTTCAACATAATGGGATGTATATACCTCCTATGTAATCACTGCCCTGGTCAATACAAGAACTAGAAGGTCACCAAGAAATATATCCTATCCCCAAAGACATGTGATATATTAAGACTGTTAATAAATAGATGAGTTGTTGCAAGACAAAATGTGAGATGAAGGTGTTCAAACTTTGGATGTTAGTAGAGGCTTCTTTAATCCTTAGTTGGGAAAAAGCATAAAAGGAATGAGGGAAGATAGAGTTAACACAGAGCACATTGTAGAGCAGAATTCAAAGATTCTTATGCTAGGTAAGAGGTCATGGGGAAAGTAGAGAATCAGAAGAGCAACTTCTAGCTATGCAATGCCTATTGCAAGCAGGGCAGGAACAGAAGCAAATGGTTATGATCACAGAATACGTTTCTGAATGTGGCCACATAACACTTTGTATTCTGCTGGATGCTGTACAATGATGAGTCCTTATCTGTGCCCCAGACTCCAAATATTTCTTTATTCAAATATTTCTTTATTCTGAAATCTGCTCTATCTCTAGCCCCTTCTGATCAATAGAATATGGAAGAAACAGTATTGAGACATTTTTAAGGCTAAGCCTTAAGAAATCTACAGACTCAGTTTTTTATTTCTAGCTTAGAAAGCAGGTACTATGCTGTGAAAGGATCCAGTTACTTAAAATTGTACATGTGGGGATGACTGAGGATTCTAACAGGCAGTCATTACTGTCATCATCCAGAAAGCCATCATGGATATCCCAGTCATTCCCAGTACTCCCTTTAACCTACAGAACTATGACACAATAATTTGTCCTAAACCACTAGATTGAGGGCCCTATTTAACAGGAGACAAGCATTTTTTTTTCTTTTTGTTTATTCTTCTCTCATATAATACATGCCAACCAGTCTCCCATCCTTCTACTCTTTCCAGTGACCCCCACCCCCACCCCAAGGGACATTTATGGTCCCATGAAGATAAGATTTGGCCTTCTAAAAAAAAAAAATAAACAAACCAGAGATCAGAGAGGTTAAGCAACTTATCTAGTGTTAGCATACCTCCTATGTGTGGCAGACTAGAGATGAATGTCAATTCTACTAGCATTTGAATGAATGAGTGGGTCATCTTAAGGCCACCAGTCAAAACAGAGAGCAGGTAAGAATGAGGTGAGATAAAGGCAAACAGCATGCTGTTATCCTTTACAGTTCAGATATAAAAGCAAAGCAGACAGGATGGGAAAGACAAAAATGAGATGCCAGAATGAATGCAGAAAGGTGAGTATGGGTACAACCTATTTAACATCTCACTCTACCATGACTAGACAACTCCTCAGAGCTTTGTACAAAATGGAGGTCTTCCTTTACCAGCAGGGCTTCCCCTTCTCTGACTTTGTCTGGAGATTGTGATCCCTTAATCCCCTACCTGGAAAAAGTCAAGTACTCCTTGGAAGACCTACAAGTTCAACTTCCTCTTTCCCATAGAAACTCACCCAGAAAGTACCTGAGATTCCTAGAATGCCTCTCCATTCAAATGAGGCATTCATGGTACTTTAAACTCTAGCTAATGATTTTACATTCATCCTGAAAACTCTTTCCAGTCTCCAAAGTTTATATATAACTCTATTCTACCTCAAATAAAGTATATGCATACAAGCACACTGAATAAAGGTATGCTCACAAGCTAAGATCATCTAAAAGAGCTGTAATACTAAAATCCTCCCCAGAGAAGGCCATCTTCTAAAAGAGCTGCAACACTAACATCCTCCTTGGAGAATGCATTCTTTCTCCTATTAAGCACTCACTTCAGTCAGACTGAGATCCTGTAGACTCCACCTTGTCATCCTTCCAGCCTGGTGTGCAGTAGCATCTGGACTACTGAGAGGGTGGAAGCAAAGGACATGGAACCACATCTAGATCCCAACACACATATCACAGCTGGTGTCCAGTCCATAGGAGCCACAGCCATAGAAAGCACATTCCTGATGCCACAGGTGAGATGCTCAAGTGAGGTAAGCAAGCTCAACAGATTTGGCACATATTTCACTGCCCTGTGGGCTCCTGAACTCTTTAGAAAAGAACAGTCTTGGATAGGTTTATAGATGAAATCCAGACATGAGCGTTTTGCAGTAAAATAGTTCTTCTAGTTGCCAATACTTGTCTGTGACTGGAACCTTTCACTCACTCCATGTTTCCTTTAATAAATAATTAGAATGAGTATGAAGGATGAGCCTGCCCCTGTCCTAGGTCCTGGCTCTTCAGTAATGGATTCCTCAGACATTCTTACAGCTTAGGGAACATTGCATTGTATGTGCTTAGCTGGCTTTCTCCAAAGAACAAAGAGAAGTCACTGAATGGAGAGTCGTGAATAAGAAGGTGACATGATTCTATTGTGTTTCAAAAAGAACATATCAGGTGCATTGTAGGGAATAGGAAACAGTAAATTATAGATAGATACAACTTAACAGGGAATACTTTTAAGTAAAAGATACTGGGAAGCTTCCAATGCACACACATGTATTTTCATATACACATGTACCCACACATGTGCAGAAACATACATACACACAAATTCATACCAGATGCACACATGCAGAAAGAAAGAAAGAAAAAGAAAGGGAAAAAGAAATAAAGAAACAAACAAACGAAAAGGAGAGAGAATTAGGGAACTTAATGAAGACAACTTATTCTCATGGTCAAAAGTATGTTACAGGAATACTAAACACCTTTTTATAACAATTCCCTTCGCAATCATCATTTACCATGGTATGTAATGGGAAATATTGAAGATGGTGATTCTGGAAACCTACTAGGTGCTATGTAATGGCCACCCTTTATTTGCCTTTTCAGCAATGCTATGATATGAGCACCATCAAACCAGTGTCAATTGTTTCATTAATTTAAAAAATGTATATTACCTATCTTCTGGGTACAAGTCATCATGGTGAAGATACAGAGACCAAAAAAGAATAGAATCATGACATTTGTTCTAGAGATACTCAAGTGGAGATACAGTAAAGAGTAACAGGTTGTCACCTCCAGAGTTTTAGAGGGTGTCAGGGGATGAACATTTTAAACGTGGGGGTAAATTTTAGCTTATATTCACCATAACCACCCCCAATTGCTAAACATAAGCTGACAGTTGAGCATCTGAAGTTGAGCTGGCTGTGCTTTGAATAAAGCACCAATATTACCTAACCTCCCCTGTCTTCATGTTGAAATACCTTGACTAAAGCAACTTAAAGAAGCAAGGATTCATTTTAGCCTACATTTCAAGTATATCATGATGGGGAAGACTTAGTGACTGAGGCTTGAGGTGGCTGGTCACATTGCACCTGCAATTAAGAATCAGAAAAATGTGAATGTCTATGAGTAGTTCATTTTCTTCTTTCTATTTGTCTAGCAGTTAGAATGGGTCCTCCTACCTAAATTTACATAATTTATATAATCATCATAGACATATCCACAGGCTAACAAAATCAAAATAGTCCCTCAGAGCACTGACCAAAGTCTTGCTTTCTGAATGAGTCTAGGTCTTGTCATGTTTAAAATGTGGTATTAACCACTACATACTTCTAGTATTAAGAAAAAGGATCAAAAGTAGGAAGTATGATAGTTAACTTGGCCACTGTTGCTTAGTAGGTAGAGATGGCAGAATAAATCCTTGCTCTGTTCACCAAACAATAGCACCCATATAGGTCTAGACCAACCAAAATGTCTTCAATTGTTGGTAAATTCCCCACTTGCATCCCTGACTTTTTCAGGAAAGTCTATGTAGGATTATTACTTTGTCCTCAAGCAAAATTTATCCACTCTTCTGACCATGGATATACACATCATTAGGATAGGTGAGCCAGCACCTCTGGTACCTTTTCATGGTCCCAGATGAATAACTTTAATGTGTGATAATGAAGCACATGGGCTGTTAGGTTAGATATGAAAATACTGATGAACTCTGTTTTTCTCAATTTCACTTCCAAACACACGCCATTCCTTCTGGGAAAATTATTGTGAGCTTCCCATAATTTTTACGTTTCCTACTGAGAAAGAACTTCTTTCAGATACTAACAAGGTTATGTTTGCATGTTTCCCAACTATAAATTCAAAGATGGTGTAATTGGATATAATAAAATAATGGCAAATATTTAAGATAGCTCATGGCTTTTGATTTTTATATGCAATACTTCATAGTTGACAAATAAACCATAAGAAATTGTGACTCACTGAGTGGCTTATATTCCAGGGTTCTTTTTATATAGTAGAGAACTATGGTCTCTGTGACTCTGGATGGATTTGATAGCCACATTTATTTAAGTACAACAGAAAAAAGTTTAAGAGTGTTCTTTCTAGGAGAGATGAGGGGTCTAAGAGAGAACTCAAGTACCCATTAAAAAATCATAGAGAATTTCAAACACAAATACCTTAAACAACATCAGGAGAAAGGAGAACATTGTGGGTGTGAGATGGGAGCCTTCTGCACTTGCTCAGCTTCATTATTAAAAGTATAATTTACACTTGGTAGGCAAACATTATAGCACTGATTAATTCATTAATAATTTTTTCAGGAAAGCAAGACTCCTTTTCTAGCTTTCATTGCTAAATTTTGGTGACTCAGATAAGGAGAAAAATCACTTTTTTAAGGTTCTGAGAAAACCCCCTGAACTTTCTGATTTATTCAACATGTTATATCCCAGAGAGGTGAGGACATTGGCAAAAACTTTCAGAGAAATTCCTGTTTGCCCATATTGTGATAAACTTTGCTAATTAAAGTAAGCAATGTTTGTTGCATTTAAATTTAATGGAAAAACCAATATTGATCCCTCCACCTTCCCTTCCAGTGAATTGGAGGCAATGTTTACTCTCAGTTCAAGCTGGCTGAGCTAGCTGGACTTTCTGAGGAGATGAATCAAGTGAAGTACTTGAAGAAATTTGGATGACAACCACTAGTTTGTTCTTTCATATGGTTTAAGATGTAATCTATAGTGCTTGTTGTGCTCGCCTGACCTCCCATGTCTGGAGTGCAGGTGGCTTTGTTTTGTAAGGATGCCATGATTGCAGAGCGGATGTGAGTGGCATAGGGTTGGAGTTCAAGGTAGTCCAGCATGATACAGCTGGTCAGCAGCATGGCTACAGGGTTGGCAATATTTCTGTGAGCTAACCCTTGACCTATTTCCTTTGAGCCTGTCTCAAATATTGCATATGAATCACCATAATTGGCTCCAGGGACAATTCCTGACCCTCCAACCAGCCCTGTGCAGATACTGTTGATAATGTTGCCATAAAGATTGGGCGTCACCATGACATCAAATTGTTGGGGTTTTGATACCAACTGCATTGTGGTATTGTCTATAATCATACTCTCCAAGGTAATCTGAGGATAATGAGCTGCTACATCCTTACAGCACTGAAGGAAGAGCCCATCTCCCAGTTTCATGATGTTGGCTTTGTGAACAACTGTCACTTTTTTCCGCCCCATCTTTTGAGCCAACTTGAAGGCATAATCAGCAATGCGCACAGACTTGGCCCTTGTCACAATCTTAAGGCTCTCTACCACTCCTTTCACACTCTCATGCTCCAGGTTCGTGTACTCCCCCTCTGTATTCTCCCGAACAACCAAGATGTCTATGTCCTTGTGTCGGGTCTTTACACCAGGAAAAGTCTTGAAATGGACGACACTGGCATAGAGGTCAAGGATGGTGCGAAACTTGGTGTTGTGAGACTTGTAGCGGGCAGGCAGATTGTGGTTGGTTGCAATATTGCCCTTCAGAGCAACACGGTTCCGTCGGATGGCCATGAGAGCATTTTTGACTGCCTCTTCACTAGATGTCGAGGTGACCCACACCTCTTCAAAGTCCACTGGCACACAATTTGTTCTGAATATTCTTTTGACATGAACCATAAGCTCAGGCCCAATACCATCTCCAGGAATCATAGTTACTGTGTGTCTTCCACCATACTTTGGTGAAGGAGGTACCGCATAATATGAGCAGAAATTTCTGGAGGAGGTCACAAGCTCATATACTACCTTCCTAGAATGGCCAAGAAGAACAGCAGGTTGAAGAATTGTTCTCACAGAACAGCTGGATACTGCTAGCATCTTCACTATCATGGCTATCCTCTTACTCTTTCTTAGAAACAGCTTGCTTTGGAGTTCTGAAGAATCAAGCATGATTCTTTCTTGAGTCACAATTCTCTCTCCCCCCCACATTCTGTTTGACAGATATTCTACTCTCATAATCATGATATGGAAAGATAGGGGTCTACACTAAAAGCTACAAACATATGTTGGCTAGTTAATAATTCATGTATCACATTATATGGGCTATGATCTAAAAATATCACTTTTTAAAAGATTTACTTTTTTGAAAAAGATATAATTTTCTTTCATATATTAGATCCCAGCCATAGTTCCCCCTCCTTTCAGTCTCCTCAGTCCATCTTCCCAACATCCCCTCCCACCCAGATCTACTCTTGTGTTTCCCTGTGCCCCTCAGCATAATAGACAGTAAGTCACTCTCATAGTTTTAAAAATTTAGTACGTGTATACATTGTATTTTGTTCATATCTACCACCTCCACCTCTCTCCAGCTCCCAGCAGGATGTCCCAATACATCTCCCTTCAAATTTCATGTCCTTAAAAAAAAGTTAATAACCTACTAACCGATGAGGATTTCCTATATGTGCTTGGGTGAAGGGATATTATTAAATAGAAAGCTTCTAGGCTATAGGGGCGACCCACAATTGCTTTGCTAGACAGTTGTTTTATCAAACTGTATTTTAAATATGTTTATATTCAGAGATTGGTGCCACTGATCCCAACCTTGGTCAGAGAAACATCTTTTTACATTAGGTAGTGATTAATGCAAAGACTCATTACTGGTTACAATATTGAGAATAAGTAACCTAGTAGAGAGCTGTAGATGGGATAACTACATCAAATTCCTCTGATCTGATGGTCAGGAAACATCTAAAAATACGTCAAAAAGACTGTAAAAGTCAGAGTATGGAGAAGAAACCTTGAAATGCCATGTTCTAGACATTACATGACAGCTGCACATATAATTTATGTTTTAACTGGACTTTATTTTCCAACAACTACATAGGCACAGAGGAACTGAAATGAAGACACTGGCAATCCTCACATACCCAGGCATTATATAGACATAGATTTCCCCCTAGTCAGAATCCTGCCTGCAAATGATGCATGTTTAATAACTGATGAATAAACATTGGCAAACCTTTGTGACTCATAACCTATGGTTTGCTTTAGGATTTTCTTCCAATTTTAAACTGGATATAGATTTACACAAATATAGAATGCCATGTATTCATTGTTATAGTGTCATAACTGGATTTCTTTTTAAACACAATCTAAGAAAAAGACTGGGTAGGAAATGCAATTCTTTGGAAATACCTATAATTTTATAGAACGAGCATCCCTGGAGTTGACAGCAAAATATGTTTTAATAGTGTTGGTGCATTCTGAAATGTAAGAGCTACTGAGCTAAGAAATGACCCTAACAGGATGAGCAGCAGCATCAGCGTAAGAACTGAGATACAAAGAACAATGTTTTCAGAGATATTTAGCTTAGTAGTAGGACTAAGCCAGACACGGGGACTGTGAGCATCATTCTGAATGTATTTAACAGACCAATCAATGTGTGTGCAATCAATGAAAAAAATGGGCCACATTTTTTTCACAAGAAATTGGGTGAGGAAAGATGTTCTAAATGAGTCCACTTTCATTATGCTGTCTTTAAAGCCTGGATAACATGCACACAATGACCTCCAGTGAGTGGCTTAATAAATGAGTCGGAAGCCCCGATGAGAGATCATAGGTGAAGATATAGATTCAGGAGTCATCAACATATCAGAGAGATATACAGGAGTGTAAGCAATAGCCTAAAGCAGAGGATCCCTACTTTGTTTTTGCTACTATGAATGACAAATGACATCCACAGGAAATAGTCCCATGTAGGTACACACATATACATGTGCATACACATAAAGTAGTTGATCAAACAGAGCCAAAGGTCTCTAAGTTGCATTGTAGGAAATAGGCACAAAAAGCAAAATTTTACTAGCAAATGATTGTGAAATCTATTATTAGTTTTAAACTACATTACTCTAAGAAGAAAATGCAAATTTTCTAATATTAAAACCATATTGAACTGTATATCAAAAATACAACTCGGGTCTCTCTAGGTAATATAAGTAGAGCAGCATGCAGTAACTCAGGCTAAGAAAACTAATTATAATCTCAGCATCAAAATATACACAAAGTATATTTCTGGGTAGTCTATGTGAATACTATAGGACACAGCTGACTAAGTCTCTCACTTGGATGACTGCTTTACTCTTGATATGGAAGTTTTAATAGTTTAAGAGTATCCTCCTCACTCTTGTTTCTATGTTATAAGGGAACAGGTAAATATATATGCTTTATCGGCCTCTCTTCTTAGTTATCTATGTAAAGTATCAAGGAAATAAATACACATATAAATCCACAGTTTATAGACTGTAGCCTATCAGAATTATTATAACTTTTAAAAAGTAGCTGTAGTAACTGTATAAGAATTACACCTGTTGTCTTTTGAACATTCATATCCTCCCCCTATCTCCTCTCTGATCCATCACACAACTTTATGTCTTCATCTTTAAAAAGCCACTCAGTCCTCTGGTACCACAGGATCTTTTCCAGTGTATGGATATGGACTGAACATGCAGACATAACAAGGGCTACAACATAAACATAACTACCTCTTTCCCTTGGAAGCTATCAATTACCTACAGTTTCTCAGGTAGTGGCAGGAATATGTGCCCATTTATTCCCCTCTATAATGGAATTTTTTTTGCATAGGTCTTGTGTGTGCTGTCATAGCCATTGTCAAAATTGCTACAACTACATTAACAACAGATCATAGATATTTCAAGAAATATGAGCCAATGAATGATGGCCAACCCCCATCACATATAATCTAAAATATCATATTGAAATACTGTTGAAGAAATGTTGCATCCTATGGAAATAACTCTCTGGTGAGTCTGATTCATTGAAAAAGGAACATAGTCACAAGCACTTTCAATTTAAGACATATGGATAACTACAGTGTGGTTGGGCCATAGCTAATTTTGACGTGACGCAGTAATAATTTAATGCAAGTATGTTATGGGAAGATGTCTGCAGAGACACCCTAAGAGATGACAGCAATGAAGGGACTTGAGTATTTGAAGTCTTAGAGGAGGATAACTGAGAAGAAATGCACTGGTATGCTAGATTTACATAGATAGGCCATTGTTTTCTAAGGAGGTGACATTTCCATGGACAGGACAGTCAACCCTATCACAACTCTGTAAAGAGGGACGTATGATCAATAATAGCCACCAGGGGCTCAGTGGCAACCTCAACACTGAAGGCAGATTAATGGTTAACAGCATGGGCCCAGAGCCAAGTAGCCTGCCACATCTAACTTGTGTGTGTGTGTGTGTGTGTGTGTGTGCACAATCATGTAGATGTAGAGTTCTACTTGCCTTCCTTGATCACTCTCTACCTTATAATTTGTTCACTTATTTTTTGCATCTGTATGTGTGAGTGTGGGTGGTATATATCATGTGTGCATACATGCTCATACAGGTAACACCTGTATGAGAATGTACATGTATGGACACATTTGTCTATGTGCATGTGGAGGTCCAAGGCTAATGCTGAGAATTTTTGTCAGTCATTTCCCACCTTACGTTATTCACTAAGGTAGGGTTTCTCAAATGAACTTACACTCATCAATATGGCAAGTATAGCTAGCCAGGTTGCCCCAAGATCTGACTTACTATAAGAGCACTAAGATTACAGTAGAGCTACCACACCCAGGTAACATTTACATGAGTACTAAAGATCTGAATCTAGCCCTTATCCTTCTTTAGCAATGGTTTTATCCATGAAGATACCTCCTTAGTCCTCCACTTTCGTTTTTGAGACTAAAATTAGCTAACTTGCTCAATGAACCTGGATCTCACCAATTCAAGAAAATGAACAATAGAACAAACACCAGGAATCCTTCTGTCTTTCTAATTCCCCAGCACTGAACTTTTTGGTATGCACTTCCATAATTAGCTAGTTACATTGGTGCCAAAGATCTGAATGCAGTTCCTCACAATTCCACAGCAAGAGTTTGACAGACTCTCCCAGCTCTTACCAATGTATTCTCCTCAAATTGTATGCCCTGTGTTAGAACCTGCATTCCAGGGATAAGTGTAAAACAAAAATGGACACACAGATGACAGACTGATAGGCATACAGATCTCTTAATGCCATCATAAAAGTGCTATGAAATATAAATACCTTTCCTTTCAGAATTTGAGTTCTTAGACAGACTTGAAATATACAATATATACATAATAACTCACATTATATATATGTGTGTACATATATATATACATATATGTATTCAGATCCCTAGTACTCATCTAAATGCTAGGTGGGTGTGGCAGCTCAACTATAATTATAGCGCTCTTAAAGTAGGTCAGATCCTGGAGCAAGTTGGCTAGCTAGACTTGCCATATTCATATATATATATATATATATATATATATATATATATATATATATATATGTACAATATATACACACATGTATATATGTACAGTGTGAGTAGAGATGTGGTGCCAAATGGTTTCCTATTGACAGGGCTGGAATGACTTACCTATGTACCTGGTAAGGATGGCTAACAGAGGGACTTCAGTAAAACTATAAGACATGACAAGTAGCAGAAGGAGGAAGGGAAGAGAGAGGCTTTCTGAAATGGAGACAAAATTGAAAGTCCTATAGGGTGCATTAAGTTTTCCTGATTGGCTGCATTTATGGGAGAAAATAGGCACAGACAAAAAGGGAAAGTAATTGGGGTCAGAGTTTAGTAGTTTTCAAC
The DNA here is from genome assembly GCF_008632895.1 of Mastomys coucha. Lineage (NCBI taxonomy): Eukaryota > Metazoa > Chordata > Mammalia > Rodentia > Muridae > Mastomys > Mastomys coucha. Next base: position 41,537,042 of record NW_022196904.1, on the reverse strand, counting down.
GACAAACTTACGATCTCTATGATACCCTAAAGGCAGCATGGAGGATTCAGAAATAAAGGCTTTAAGTGGTGTGACTTTAAAAGGAAAGCATACATTAGAAAGAGGAAGAGACAGGAAACTTCAAGGATTATGGTGACTTCATATAGCAAGACTTACCTTGATACAAGCAGAAAATTTTAAATGAAGAGAGGAGGAGGAGGAGGAGGAGGAGGAGGAGGAGGAGGAAGAGGAAGGGAGAGAGAGAGAGAGAGAGAGAGAGAGAGAGAACAGGGAGAGAGGAAGAAGGGGAGAGGGGAGAAGGTTCTTGACATTCATTTGAATTTGTGAGAACCAATGCATTGATAATATTGCTTTATATTTCTCCAAAACAACACCGTCAATGTATCCCAGGTTCTATGTTGCACATTAATACAATTTCTTGCACAGATCCTGCCTTCATCATTTGACAGCAACAGAAGTTAAGACGCTAAGGATATTAATAATTCCTTATAATGTAACAAAAGTGTTGGGCCTTAGTCTCTTCAGACTAATTTGTATTCTTCTCCTTTATTGAGCAGCTTTCCTTGGGGCAGCGATGTCACCATGGACTACCTCCTCCACCCGGCCATGAGATGGAGAGTGAGAGTCATACTCACAAGCACACAGACTGCCATGGCAGAGTATCAAGTCTTTACAAAGCACAGTGATAATTGTGCATAACTACCCATATCTGCTAACTAGGTAAGGGTCCTTTAAAAGCATGTGCTTGCAATAACTCTGTCTCAAAGACCCACGGGAGTTCTATATTATTTTTCTTGTTTTCTTATTGTTTAAGTTTGCATATATGCAAGGGTCATGAGAATTACAGAGGATAAGAATTTTTGAAAATTAGAAATTAGATAAAAGGATAGTGCCTGCCTCTTCAGACATTGAAAACCAAATGTCAAATATGGCACAAGAAGGAAAGGAAAAAATAAGGTTTACAACACAGAAGGAAAACATAGAGACTGACAGAGGGGGAGCTAACATCTATTTAATAATTATATACCCAGTCAGTTCTTCCTCTTTTTGCCCTGTCAGGTGGCTGTGATCCCAGTAGCCTAGGGGAAGACAAGAGTTTGATCTTTGGTCCTTAGAAACACTGTATACAATTCAATGCAGAGTCAATATTGACTATTAGGAAAAGAAGAAAGCCATACCGAGTGCTAGATATGGTCTATACTGCCCAGGCACACATATTGGAGAGTACTCCAAACTGAAAAAAATCTAAATATATCATATGATTCCCAAGAGAAGGGCCCCACTGAAGTATATGGTCAAACTGAACACCAGAGATTAGAGGTTACACTTTCCCTGCTCAGCTCTTAAATATGAGTGAGAAGCCAGGGGGAACTATTGATGGGAAACATATAAAATAAGAAGTAGAAACCCAAACAACTCAATAGATAAATATTATGAGGGAGGCAGAGGAATCTACTTCATGCATCAACACTAATATCTGAAGACAAAAAGGGCAAAAGGCTCATAAAAAAAAAACAATATGCTCCTGAAACAAAAAACATAACCTCTGAGAACAATGATGGAGAGAAAAGAAATGATGCTCTGATATAGAAAAGGAGAGTGGAACCAAAAGAAAGGAGAAAGTGTTGGAAGTCAAAATGAGAAATTTCCACATATGGACATGCACATACATAAGCATGAAAATTAATAAGAAAGTTGCAAGACTCAGCATCAATGTCTTAATAGTGCTAGTAAAAGAAATGGAAGGCAAAACATGTATAAGCCATAGAATACAGGGTTCACCAAAGTCATAGAGCAAGACAACTGCACATTTAAAGTTTATGAATTTCAGAAACAATCCACTGAGTATCTACTCATCAGAAGAAAAGAAAATGAAACCAGTTTGTTCTAGTTTCATTTCCATTGCTATGATAAAAAAAAAAATCTTGACAAAAAGCAGACTAGGGTAAGAAAGTGTTTATCTGGTTTATAATTCTAGTAGCAGCTCATTGTTTCAGGAAAGGAAGGGAGGAAAAGGGAGGGGAGAGGAAGGGAAGGCAGGGGAGGGGAGAGGAAGAGAGGGGAGAAGAGGGAAGAGAGAGGAGGGGAAGGGAGAGGAGAGATTATCACATCCCTCCATGGTGCATGCTTGCTTTCTGCTAGCTTTCCCTTTCTTATAATATTCAGGACATCCTGACTAAGGAATTACATGACCCACAAAGGCCTGGGTTTCTGTACATCAATTCAATATCTGGATAATCCACTGCAGACATGTCCATGGACTTACCTAATCTGGAAAAATCATTGACTGAAGCTCTCTTCCCACGTGATTCTGTGTCAAACTGACAATTGAAACTGAGCAGTAAACCACATGACTATGTAACCTAAAGCAAAGGGAAGCAGAAATACATTGGGTTTTTGAACTACCATGTCCTAACCTGAAATGATGCCTTAAAAATCTGAAGGAGAAACTGATTCATAGAATAAAATAAATTCTATATCACTAGTCTTAAATGGAAGTTAAATTAATTTTAAAACTTTTACATTTTGCTCACTATAGTCCAGGTATTTAAGCAATGCAGAAATATCCAGTCAACACATTTTTTAGAGCAATAGTTTCAAACCTTTCCCATCAGGCACTTCTATAATGTGTTTCACCAAGCTAGAACGATAATACAAGAAAGAACAGAAATCCAAAATCCAGGGCTCCCTTCCACAGGGAGAGGCAAAGAGCATCCTATGACACAAGCTGTAGAGAGAGCATAGAAATCAGTTGAACTGGGTGTGCAGGGGTTAAGGTAAACAGCTAATGTCTTGAAGAGCATCTATTTCTTGGGTTGGAACTTAAAAAATTATGATAGGTACATAATAAATTAATCAAGAATATGATTATTGATGGTAAGGGGAACAAAAAGGCTTGCATGCAAGAAAATCAATGTTGTGTATCCCATAATCTGCTCATGATCATTTCATACACAGGTACACTAACAAAAACACAGAATAGTGACCCAGCAAGAGTGTAAAGCATTAACCAGCAGCCTAATTAACTTAAGTAGGGAGAGTTGATCTACAAATTGTCAAAATTGGAACTATGATGATGTAATAAAAAGCATACTGTTTTAAGACTCCAAGGGAGCAGCTGAGTCAATCTGTAAACAGAATTGGCCATCATTGTCTCATGGGTAGAAGTCAGACAGGATTCCTGGGGCCCATTTTTTTACTTAAAGCCTATTGAGGTACTAATGCCTAAGAGGTAAAAGTTACAGATGCCCTGGGGCCTGATGCTGGTTGATCCACTCACATCTATTGGAGCCTGACTCTGACAAAACTGCTTACAACTCTTTTCCTTACAGCTATGAATACCTGGCTTGGAGCAGAGTGTTAAACCTTCTCTGTCTCACTTGCCTTTTCTGTAAATGACAGTAATGTCTTCCTCATACAGATTGGCAAGAATTGAATACAGGAAATATGAATGATACCTAGGTCATTGTTCATACAAATACAGTATTTTGGAGCAGCCTCAGTCCAAATAAGTTTAAGATTAAGACAATTGCTATTTCACTATATTTGAACTCAACTTGTACATGTTGACCCAAGTTTAGAATTTAAAATATTCCAAGAAAACAGTATCATTGTAGTGTATTGAATGTTTTCACAGCTGCATACTACTTCTTTCTATGCTCATTTATTATCTATTCACATATACAAAAATTTCCTCCAATTACAGACTATTGGAAGCACTTAATAACCTAATCTCCTTTCACTTAACAATTTGAGAAATTGAAGTAAGGTATTAATATGACTTCTAGAGGGAAATGAATGAGCTTCGACTTATAATTCTCCCCTTACTCTGAGAAATTAAAGATCAGTCTTCATAGTTTGTGAATACTGACTAATTTTTAATAATTCTTGAGCCTGTGTGAGTATGAGCTAAAATTCATTCACCTAAAGAAAATGCGAAAGGCCATTCAATAACCCTCAAGACAAAATATCATTTCCCTCCCGCAGATGAGGACTCTGTCCACTGCATGCTGATTAGTTAGTGCTGGGCATGCCAGCTAGAAGACAGAGCTTTCCTTTGCTTGGTTATAGCTTGGCATGGAATGCTACAGCATAGAAATGTGCTAACCCGAGTGATTGACGAAATATCAGTGTTCCATGTGGCTTTCACTTCCTGAATATCAGAAATTATGTAACAAACAAACAATCAAAGACACCAGGACAATCTGTACTGCCAATAAGCCATGTGTGCACATCTCCATGGCCAGTCATGACATTGTAAGTTCCTTTGCCTGTTCACAGTGACCCCTAATAAAGACATTCTCACCTGACAGGAGTCTCAGGGATGGTGATATTTCTCTTTCCTGCAGCAGCCTAGAATACTGCCTGTCAAAGATAATTACCAGCAGAACAGAGAATCTATCACTTACCCATTACCCTGTTAACACATCCACAATAAGTGCATATGAAAGGAACACAGGATACTGAAGCTTGCTAGAGACCTGGGCTATGGTACTCACTGAGGTCTCTGTGTTAGAGAGAAGATTATGGAGTAAGACTAGGCACCTGTTCTCAGAGGCAAATAAGATGCATCAGGTTTGCTAAAATTAATTTTAGCCACAGGTGGCAGAGTCAGGGTCTCCTCACACCTGCAGACTCTTTAGTGACTGCTTGACAGGACTGTTTTGAAAGTTTTATGTTGGCTCTGACCCTAAGCAAAGGACGTGGACTGCCAGTTTTTGTGCAGGGGAATTACAAGGGGGCACTTTACCTCTATAGTTCCCTCTGGAGAGATGTTAGTAGTTCAGTTGCAACCTCACACCTGATAGTAGAACCTGGTGGAGTCTATAAAGGAAGAGCTGAGTTCTCAGGGAAACTGTGTTCACAGGGTGAATGTTCTGTGCACAGAAGCTCAGGGAAAACACTGAGTGTGATGGCAGGTGCCTACAAGCATAGAACTCAGGAGACTTGAGGCAGTTGAACTACAAGGCTGAGATCAGCTTGGGCTAAGTAGAAAGCTAGAGGTCAGCATAGGTAGCAGTGAGATAACTGCTCAAAAATCAAACCGAGTCTCTGCTGTGACTCCAGATAATATACTTACCTCTGAAGGGTGTACCTAGGGACTTCAGACTGCTGTTGTGAATAGTGGTCCACTCTATATATGCACCACATTGCATCAGCCCTTTGTCTGGTGAAGGATAATAAGGTTGGTTTTTTTCCTAGCTGAGCAAGCATCTGTGGAGTACAATGTCAAGTCCTCCGTACATACACCAAGGAGTGGTATAGCTGCCTCATATGGAAGATTTACTATTTTTTTTTTAACATTTCAAGGGAACTCTCCCCACTTATTTCCATAGTGGCTACACTACTTTGAAATCCCATCAACAGTAAATATTGGTTCCCTTTTGCCTGCATCCCCTTCAGCATTTGTTGGTTGTTTTACTGTCCTTTGCCATTCTGACTGGAGTTAAATGGAATCTCAGAGTTGATTGGACTTGTATTTCCCTGATTGACAAAACAATGAACAAACAATGTGCTAGACACTTCTTAGCAATTTTTATTTCTTCTTTTGAGAACTCTGTTCAAATCCTGAGCTTTGGAGGGATCATTTGGGGTTTTTTGTTTGTTTGTTTGTTTTTGTTCTGTTTTGTTTGACTATTTGACTTTTAGTTCTTTGCATATTCTGCATATTAACCCTCTGTCAGGTGTACAGTTGAAAGCCTTCAATCCACAGGGCTCCTCTTCACATGACTGCTTCTTAGCTATGCAGAAGCCTTTGGTTTTATAGCGCCTCACTTGTCAATTGCCTTAATTCTTGGGCAACTGAGGTCAGGAAGTCCTTTCTTACAACTACAGCTAGCAGTTTCAGTGTCTCAGGTTTTACATTTAGGTCTTTGATCCATTTAGAGTTAGCATCTTGGTAAAAAGATGAACGGCTGAAGTTACATGTACTCATGTTTAGGTCTTTGATTTTGTTCCATTAATCTACGTCTGTTTTGTAATAGAACATATTGTTTTATTACTATGACTCTGTAATAGATATTAAGATCTTGAATGGAAATTCCTCTAGCTTTGCTGGTTTTGCTCAGGATTGTCTTGGCTATCTGGAGTCTTGTGGTTCCATATGAACTACAAACAACTAAGAAATTCTGACACCTGGGGGGAGAGCCTTCCCCAAGGAAGAAGACATAAACTAATTATCCAAGACCAAATTGTAAACCTTGAAAAGATATATTACTGAGACCAGGATACACAGGAAAGAAAGAAGGAAGGAAAGAAAGAGAGCAAGAGGGAGAGGGAAGGAGAGCAAGAGGGAGGGAGGGAGAGAAAGAAAGAGAGAGAGAGAGAGAGAGAGGGGGGGGGAAGAAGAAGAAGAAGAAGAAAAAGAAGAAGAAGAAGAAGAAGAAGAAGAAGAAGAAGAAGAAGAAGAAGAAGAAGAAGAAGAAGAAGAAGAAGAAGAAGAAGAAAACAGCATTAATAGATCTAACAGTGGATCTACCTTGTAGATCTAATTGTTGCCTCTAATATGGTCCCAATGGGAAATTTTTTCTACCTGGTTTCAAATTCAGATCAATATTTTCTCAACCCTCAGTCTTAAGTTCACAAGAAATAAATCACTAAGCTACCACTGAAGGGAAGCCACAGTAATCTCTTATCTTTCTTCGGGTTTCAGCAAAAGACTGTATACAATTATATAAAGGTTGTTTGGGAAAGATAAAAAGTATATACCATGTAATCATGAAGGAAGGAAGTTTGGAAAAATAACTGGGATAAATAGCAATGACAACCTAGGCTATCCACTTCCTGAACATAATTTTATGGTACAGGTGCTGTGCTATGCAAAGGACTATAAGACAGTGATTGTCTTGTAATGGAATCACAGTCTTGTAAGAAAGATGGTGGCACATGTGTAGAGGCAAATGGAACTGAAGGAGGTGTATGTTTTAATGTTAATGGGCCTAAAATGTCCTCAGTGAGGCATGAATCAATATTTAGGTCAATATTTAGGGTAGAGGAATTTTTAAATCATTATGAATGTGTGTGTGTGTGTGTGTGTGTGTGTGTGTGTGTGTGTGTGTGTGTGCTCTTAAATAATGAGTCATTTTTCCATGCCTCTAGAGAGGAAATTTTATTCAAAAATCAGAACTTAGGCAAAACACCATAGTAATGAATACAAACACAGGGAGTTAGAGATAGCATGGCACGTCTACCAAAAGAAGTAAATTTGAAAATGCAGAAGGACTGGTATGGACAGGACCTCTCTGAATATTTTAATAAAACCCTTTCAGAAGGAACTGGGTTAAAATTCTATTGTGTTTCCAAAAACAAATACATAAATACAAGAGGAAAAAAATCTTTTGTCAATCAGGACAATACCCATAGTGCCTGGAAAGGGAATCAGGGAGGAGACAAACCCTGACCACTAAGGAGCTGTACAGAAGGCAGCTTCCTGGAGGGCCAGCCTTCTTATCTAGCTCACCAACCTTATGGAAAGTTGACACCCACCCCTGTGCCTGAGGTTTGTCTGGGCATAATCTTGTCAAATTTCATTGCAATTTTCTTTCAGAAGCTGGTTCAGGGAGGGAGTTTTGCTGTGAAATTTTGATTTTAGATATTAGGGTGATTATGACCAAGCAGAGAGGCCCCTTCATCTCATAGCACATCATAGAGGCTTCCTCAGCATGGCAAATCTGTTCTGCAACTACTCAAAGAAGAAGGAAATGACTTTTCTAGGAAACAGAGAGTGGAGAGCTCAGATTCCCAACAATCTTAAGGAAGCTGAGGGATCAGCTTTAGACAGTCAGCTCTCATGGACATGTGAGATAAATACAACTCTCTTGCAACCTCAATTTGGGAGAACATGAACAACCACTGACCACCTTCCACATGCAGAACACTCTCTGTTGGCTCCACGAAAGGCCTCCAGACAGTCCTTGCAGAATTTATCCTTTTGTGTCCAGTTGGGAGGTGGTTTCCATCATTTCTAGTACATTGTTTCTCCCTTCCACCATCTTGTCATTTCAGAGCACATCTGCTCCTTTTGCTTCCCTCACTCGCTCCTCTTCATGTTGGTGAAAGGTAAAGGAAGGTACTTCCGGAAGGCTTTGGGCCTTGCTAGTCACTCTGTGATGTCCCTGAGCTCCGCAGTGGCCATCTCCACACAGCTGGGCTTGTTTAGAGACAGGGGAGAGATGTACTATGAAGAGGAGGGATGGGGAAGCTCACCAGGCAAGCAGTGCAGTTCAGCCTATTGGTCTTTTCATCAGAGATTGCTGGCACACCTGCAACCTCCCCAGACAAGGGTTAGTGGTGAAGTCAGCCCTGGCTAGAGAGCACTGATACCACTGGTGAGCAACTTAATGGACCTCAGCTCCCTGTGGCATATGTAGGCAATCCTTGTGTCCAGTTTCAAAGCTCCTTCTGTACCCACTGTCACCCCCGTCACAAGCTCCCCTTCCCATAAGCAGTACAAATGTTACTTTAATATTAACCTTACTCATGATATTTAATTTATGCATTTGTTTTCTGGGCATTGGGATTTTTAAAGTCATCTATTAATTCATTCTGAAGGCACAATTTCCATAATGTAATTTCTTGGGTAGAAAGGAAATGGCTTTCTTCCATCATTACATTTCTTCAGGTACCAATATGAATGTTCCATTTAGCCTTGCAATTAGTCTTATACTTAACATATGCCGACTGCTCAGAGACACATTTATTATTTTCATTGCCTAATGCTATAAAAAAGATGCTCAGTATAGTTCAGTGCCTTACATTTCTCAGGAAATTTTGACAGCTGAAGGACCAGACATATGGGAAGGGAATCTTCATACATATGCTCTGCTCTTTCCCACAACTGGCATATAATGTTCCTGCTACAGGAATTCTTCCCCACTCTTCAAATTTCCATCTTCAACTCTAACATCTTGTTTATTTCACATATGTCTATTCATCTTCAGTAGTCAGCATCCTCAGACCCTCTACCTCTATTTCTTAACTAAGACACACATTGAGGTTCCTCTCTCATGTTCCCACAGGCCTCAGGCCTTCTCCAGTACAGTATAGCTGCCCAATGTTGTCATTGCCTGGTTTAGAGTCTGCAGCCATATGAAACTAGTCCTTTTTGTATCAAAGACTATGTTTTGTTTCCTTGGTTTCATATCATATTTCTACTTTAAACATCTGGGGTATTCGTAAGTGACTCTAAGCTTAGGATAAATAATACAATTGCCAAATACCCCACCTGTTTATTCCATATGGAACCACCAATGAAACCATTAACATCCTTGACCCACTCTCAGAAGCACTGTGAATGAAGGGGCTTAACATATGTGCCACTAAACCAACATTTTTTCTGTTTTTGCTCTAACCCAGCAGTTCTCAACCTGCAGTTTGTAACCTCTTTGGGAGTCAAATATCAGATATCCTACATGTCATATATTTGCATCATTATTAACAACAGTAGCAAAGTTACAGTTATAAAGCAGCAATCAAACAGTTTTATGGTAGTGAGTTATCACTATATGAGGAACTGTGTTAAAGGGTCACAGCACCAGGAAGGTTACTGCTCTAACCCCTGATGTGAATGGTTGCTCTAATTCCTCCACCGCATGCTCCTGCCATGATGAACCTCCATGCTCCAAGCTCAGCTTAAGGATTAAGCTGTTCTGGATTGAAACCTCCAACACTATTCACTCCCAAAGCCTTTTCTCTTTGTCAATTTGTAATCTCAGATATTTTGTCACAGTGATACAAATTTAACACAAACGTCTCAGCAAGTCTTTCTCCATGCTTCCTGACTTATTGAGAACTTTCTTATTCTATTGAAACAAACAAACAAACAAACAAAAAAAACGAACATGGAAAAGAACCTCACAATGTACCTCTTTGCTCAAGGCATGAGGAGCTAACATGAGCAGTTCAGATCCTATGTCCCCTTCAACTTGTTCCAGAATTGCTCTGAAGCCTAGTTGCTCAAAAGAACCACCCAAAGCCAGAAATTTGCCTGTTCACTGAGTGCCCTGACTTACAGGTCCCATTCATCCTGATCCATTTTGTCACCTTGAAACATTCTTCTGCTGCTGCCAACATATTTCTAGTTTCCTGGATGCTGAATTTGCTCACCAGAATCAAAACTCCTTGGCAGTAACTGTGGTTCCCTTAGTCTCTGATAATTTCCCCCTACATTCTATGCCTGCCAGGTAGAGATCATGCCAACCTATGTAAACAGAGTTTGGTGCCTGCTTGTGATAGGGGATGGTATACTGGCTGGTTTTGTGTGCCAACTTGACACAGGCTGGAGTTATCACAGAGAAGGGAGATTTAGTTGGGGAAGTACCTCCATGAGATCCAGCTGTGGGGCATTTTCTCAATTAGTGATCAAGGGGGTAGGGCCCCTTGTGGGTGGCGCCATCCCTGGGCTGGAGTCTTGGGTTCTATAAGAGAGCAGGCTGAGCAAGACAGGGTAAGCAAGCCAGTAAAGAACATCTCTCCATGGCCTCTGCATCAGCTCCTGCTTCCTGACCTGCTTGAGTTCCAGTCCTGACTTCCTTTGGTGATAAACAGTAATATGGAAGTAAGCTGAATAAACTCTTTGCTCTCCAACTTGCTTCTTGGTCATGATGTTTGTGCAGAATAGAAACCCTGACTAAGACAGATGAGTAAATAGGCTACTGGACTAAAATGCTTCTTATTTTATGTGATGAACACATTTCTTGGTGGATGTTAGGTTGGCTAATTATGTATATATTATACATATATATGCTTCCAACTGGCTCTAAGAACCATTAACTGTATATTTGCATGATGGTCTATATAAATATGTGTTGACTTTCAGAGAGGCTTCATTGTTTTTGGAGAACATGAGGCCTTAACTGTTGCTGTTATCTCAAACATTCTATGGATGTGCAGGGATTGGGGAGATGGTTCTGTGGTTAAGAGCACTTTGAAAGGGTCCAGGCTCAGTTCCCAGCATCCACATGATGCTTCACAATTATCTGTAATTCCAGTTCCAGTGTATCCAGTACCTTCTTCAGACCTCTGTAGGTACTAGGAATATATTTGGTACACATACAGACATAAAGACAAAGCACACATACACATAATATTAATAAATCTTAAAAGAAAGTCTTGTGGTTAGGCTGTTCATTTGGCTCAGGTGCTGCATGTAATACACTGTCATCATAGCATCATGAATAAGAGACATAATTTTATATTAAAAAAAGAACCTGAGCAGTAATAAAATTAAAATAGGCTTCTTGATGTTTTATGATAAATACTCAAGATATCTCATGAACCTATGACAGTGTTCTTTAAATGTCTGCTAAATGATTCTTAAATTTGAACCACATTTCAGATGCCTCACAGAAGGATTAAAAACTTGAAAACCAAAATGGAAAGGGGGAACATACCATGTGGTATGCAAATCAAAGTATTTTCCCAAATGAGTACCAGTAACAGGGTAAAGTGGGTTGAAAAGAAGATACTTCAGTTTAAGCAGGTCAGCCCCAGCAGGGAGAAGCTCCATCCCATTTGTGCCAATAGAAGATACATTTCTACGTGTCATGACATAAAAAATATTGCCGGTCAGTTTTCATTCCTTAATCCCAATATTTTTAACACACCATGTAAGAGATTAAATGTTTTGCTCAAAGCAATACAATTTCTGGCATTATCTGAATATAGAGACACTGGTTTATTCTTGCCCAAAGAGTTACTCATTTGAGATTATTTGTGATCTAATTATTATTAGTTAGCTTCAAAAGATGGCAACTTTCTATCAAAGTCAGTAGCTCTTAACCTTCTTAATGCTGTGACCCTTTAATATAGTTCCTCATGTAGTAATGATCCTCAACCATAAAATTATTTTTGTCACTCCTACATATTTTGTAATTTTGCCACTGTTATGATTTGTAATATAACTATCTGATATGCATGACATCTGGTATGTGACCCCCAAAGGGGTAATGATTCACAAGTCTGATCTAGGAGATCAAGCTATAGCCCTTCGAAACCAACTGACTAGGAAGCAAAAATGCATCATTTTAAGGAAGAGGGAATTGAGAAGGAGGGAGCCTGCATGGTGTTAGGATAGTATAAAGAAATAAAATGGCAAATGCTTTACATCCTTAAACTGAAAGGTTCCAGAAAACACTGGAGAAAAATCAGAAAATAGCTACAAAATACCACATAATTAACTCAAACAATAAGCATATTTTAAATAAGAGTTTTCAGGAATGTATCTGTTAAGATAGAAAATAACAATGCCTGAAGTACACAATGTACTGGTTTGTAGTAAAATATGCCAATTATTCTTCTGTCCAAGACACTGTTTTCCATTTGGCTTGGTAGAAAGAACCTTGGCCAGCTGGCTCTTTCTAATCTTTTCACAAAATACATTTTACTCTCGTAAAAGTACAATGACTCTCTCAGTATTTAGAATCTCTTGCTGCTTTCCTTCATAAAGTTGAGTTAATAGGCCAGCAGTTACCACTGTGATCAAAGTGATACAAGCTGTTGAGATGATGTTTAGTAAACCTAGTTCTCCAGACTTGAAGACATCCCTAATGTTGAAGTCTAATCCCACAATAACACCATGGACAGATGGAAGGACCTTCATTGAGTTGTCTGGGCATTAAGAAAGTCTCATCTCTTAACCTTCCCATACTCTCATCTGCTTGCTTCATGGGATTAAGTTAGTTACTGTGAAAGAGTTTTAACTTTGTCTCTTTCACATGTGATCTTAATCATCCACTTTCTTTTTCATCTTATATATTTTGTTATAGAAACAGAAAAGAGGTTGAGCCAGCTTCTAACCAAACAGTTAAGCTCCATAAGCTATGATCTTCATCACTCCATCCTCCTGCCTGACTGTGGACTCAGATGTAGTCTGGATGGGATCATGAACAATCAGCATGACAAGATAGGGGTGGTTATGTTTATGCCCTCTATGGGTTAGTGCTATTTCTTGCATATTCCTTGGGCAAGAAAGCAAACCCAGAAAAGGATGTGCCATAGATGAGATGACATATGGTGCTGTTGGGATTTAATTCCAAGAGTGTCAGATTCAAAATCTGTTTGGTTTATGATGCCTAGGGATTTATCTAACAACTCAATTTCTGTGAGACAGTACAAATTCCAAGCTACCAGAGGCTACCTTAATAAAGATTTATTATCTGTAAATTCAGGAATGATCCCAGTAAGCCATGTCTTCAAGCATGCCAGAAAATTACCCACAAATTGCCATGTACTCTAGCCTTGGGAATGCTAAGAGGTTCTCTGCTGGGTAATGGCTGTACTGTAGGGTAGCACAAGATGTCACTATTTAAAGTTGATAGACACTGCCCCATGAGCTGGTCTTTATGAAAACATTCTGCCTGCTCCATTATGAACTCTCTGTAATTGAAATTGATCTTGAAGTACAACAAAAATGGACGCTAGAGTCTCCATCCCCTTCTCCTTCCTCTGCTTCCTCTTATCTTGGCATAAATCTGGGTTTGAAGAAGGCTGCTCATTCTATTCAATATTTGACCTTCTGGTGAAATTCTGCCATGAGACAGGAAATGTTACACTACAGTAGGAATTAAATGGCCTCTGGTACATGGATTCCAGCTACCTGTCTCTTTAATAAATGCTATAATGCTGCACTCTCAACACATTACCTTTCCCTATTTTAAGGGCACTGTGAACTCTTCAGAAATCTTCATTATATACCCTGGAGTACAGACTAGCAAGCATACTGTGTCCTCCTGTCACTGATGAAAACCTACCCTGGATGTAACATTGCTACTGCATTGGTGACTGAGTACTCATAGCTTGTCTAGTGTGAACTGAGAAGTATCACACTTCTTTCTTGGCTAAGAAAACTTTACCTTACACATGTGGCTCATGTTACGTTTCTCCTGAATGAAGCTGTTCTTGAGACTATACCTCTCCCCAAACTTTCGAGCACAAATCACAGAAACTTCAAGACACACACATACTTGCCTAAGTGAGTGTGGTTTGGCTTTGTTTTAAGAGCACAAAGAAACTCTCTTCAAGTGAGTACACTACACCTCCCCGGTCAGCCACAAACACAGTCTTCAAAGAAGTAATGTAATTCACAATACCAAGGTTTGGGCTAGTGGGACAGCTCAGGGGATTTGAGCACAGATGCCTCTTGCAGAACTCCTGAATTCAATTCCCAGTATCCATATCCAGAGGCTCACAACAATCTATATGTGGAGCTCCAGGAGAATCTAATGCCTCTGACCTCTGAAGGCACATGTGCTCACATGCACATACATACACATACCCAAACACATACTCATATACATTATTTAAAATAATTTATTTAAAGGTATCAGAGATTAATACAACTCTAGAACACAGGCATTGTGGTCTAAACCTCCCAAATTGTCTAGGTTGGAACTATCTAGGAGACTGAATCCAAATCATCTTCCTTCCTCATCATTTTATATCTGCAACTACCCTACTTTTTGGAGAGTGATAAAGAATGCATTCTTCATGTTTGCCTGCTCATTATGGAAAGTATATCTTAATAATTGCTTATTTCTTTTGTCATATCCCTGCCCAGGATCTTTAAAATTGTCATGTTAAAAACTGCTGTTATAACAGGTAGAAGTACATGTATTTATAGACCCAGGACTGAAGAGGTCATGATTTGGAAACAAGCTTGTCTATATAGATTCTCTCTCCACTGGCTAATCAACATTAATAGTTCATTAAAATAAAATAAAATGTGATCAACACAAATGAGTTAGGTGATCTATCCAAGAATGAGATTAAAATATAACCAATACACTTCCAACAGGAAGACAGGGCATCAAATGAGGGAGTGGGGCAGCATTCCACAGTCACAACTCTGACCCATAATTGTTTCTGTCTGAAAGAATTACAGGGATGGAAAGGGAGAGGAGCCCGAGGAAAATAAGGTCCAGAGACAGGCCCAAAGAGGGATCCAGTTCAAGGGGAGCTCCCAAGGCCTGAAGCTATTATGCAGGCTATGGAATGCTCACAAAAAGGGACCTAGCATGACCACACTCTGGAAGACCCAACAAGCAGCTGAAAGAGTCAGAGGCAGATATTTGGACCAACCAAATGACAGAATCAGCTGACCCCTGTTATTGAATTAGGGAAATACTGAAAGAAGCTGAGGAGAAGAGCAACCCTGTAGGAGGACCAGCCGTCACAATTAATCTGTACCCTGGAGATCTCTCAAACCCTGGACAACCAAACAAGCAGCATACATCAGCTGATATGAGGACCCCAACACACATATAGCAGAGGAGTGCTGGGTCTGTGTTCATTCAGAGATGATGCACCCAACCCTCAAGAGACTGGAGGTCCCAGGGAGTTTAGAGGTCAGGTGGTGTGGGGGATGAGAACATCCATGTGGAGACAGGGTGTGGGAGGAAGTATGGGATATGGAGCAGGCAGAGGCTGTATGGGGGGCAGGGAATAAAATATGGAGTGTAAAAAATTAATTAATTTAAAAAATAATTGCTTTACAAAAAAAATAAGCAATATAACAGGTCTTTCTTGCAAATCTTAAAAATGACACATTCACCAAAGAAAAGAAACAGTCAAGAAGCACAATAAAAGGAATCACTTGTATAAACCGAAAGCAAGCAGCTATGGAACTAAAGAGTTCAGAATGGTACAGGGCTCTGGTGTCTTTTCTATGTCACCTGCAGTTCCACTTAGAGGTCATTATAGATTCAGAGCTCTTCACACTATTTTCAAGTGACCCGCAGAGGATTTTCTCAATTTACTCTAAAACTAGGAAGATCAAGAGCATCAGCAAAAAACTGAACTGCCTCAATTTAATTGAAGCCTGATAGAAGTAGTGACGATGACAACGATGATGTGGTTCAACCAACAAGAACAATCTTCAAACCATGGATATGCCAGTATTCCTTATGTGAGCACCTACAAATGACCATCCCAATGAACCAGGCCAAATGGCTTCAGAAAGCCACCCACGCTCTTATGTAGCTGGCAGCACTGCTCCTCTAAGACTACTTGTGTCCACAAATAGCTATGTCCTTCCTCTTGTTCACAGGTACACAGACATTTTGCTCCAACAGTATATAATGGCATGGAAAGGGTTCTATCAAATTCAGTGTGAGCCAGTGACAGGTGCTACCTTCAAGTCTGACCCATAAGCCACCTGGGCACAACCTGCCATCTCTCTGCTGCTGGAGAGATGCAGGTGCTGAAAACCATGGACAGGTGACCTCCCTAGGGAAGACTCGCTGCAGCCACACCTGGTGAACAATGGCAAACATGAGAACAAGTTACTAGGCATCCATCAGAGCTCTATAATTTCCTTACTTACAGGCAGATTGACACATGCTGCCTTATCTAATACAGGTTCAATGAAAAGAGAAAAATGGGGTTAGATGAAAGTACCAAAAACAGACTTTCTGGTCCAAGTGGTTGAGTTAGAGGATGTTACATTTTCACAATGAGGTTTTAAGTGACAGTTGCCAGGGCCTGGAGAATGCTGCCATGCACACAGCTAACTCTATTACAGAAAGCAAACAGAATATGCTCTGAGTTGAAACACAGAAATTCACAAACATGTTTTGGATTAGATGAAGTAGAAACTTGAAGGCAGGTAAGTGCAGACCATAAGGTGGTGTGACCAGTCTTAATTATCCATTCCACTAATATTCTACTGAAGGAAGTGGGCAGTAAGCAGGACTCCCAGATTATATTCGAAGTTGTATACTATGTAATTGAGTAAACATTACTCAATTTGTCCTTTGCTGCATTTGGCTAAATGAATTAGTGATAAAAACAGAGTCACCAATATGTGTTGGTGTCATATTCAAGCAAGAAATCAAAGACTTCCTTCTGAGAGTACAGAATGAACTCACATCTGAATTCTTTACTACTCTCATCTTCACCTCAGTATCTTCAATCTCTCGGTAGCATGTGGTTTCTGGTCTATCTGCACTCTGTTGTGAATCTGAGACTACCCAAATACTGTCTCGTTAATCTGTCCTTAACAAAGGCCTTGGCTCT
This sequence comes from Mastomys coucha, assembly GCF_008632895.1. Classification (NCBI taxonomy): domain Eukaryota; kingdom Metazoa; phylum Chordata; class Mammalia; order Rodentia; family Muridae; genus Mastomys; species Mastomys coucha. Next base: position 41,520,032 of record NW_022196904.1, on the reverse strand, counting down.
CTCTTTTATTGGACAACACAAAGCATCACAAGGGGGAGGATTGAAAGCTACTTTACAGAAATCTTTAATCAAGTTTCCCACGGGATTAAGTTACTGACTTCAACTGACCCCACATGACTAAGATTAAGAAACAAACAGAAGCTATCAGGCAATATCCAAATGCTGCTTCTGGTGTTTATGGTGGATATTAGTTTTATAAGATTGCTTTTAATATATTTGCTGTTTCGAGCATTTATTTACCACTATATACAAACACACATACATTACTTAAGGTTAGGGTTAGGGAAAAATACATGACTTAAAATTAAAGCTATGCATTAAATTAGGTTTTAAGAGCTGAAATATGGGAGACCAAAGCAAGGAAGGCTGGCTGGAACATTGTTCTCTTAAAGACAGGGTAAGTGAAGAGAATAATAGGCTAACAGTCTTAAGTCTTTTTGAGGTCCAGGAAAAGTTTCTATCTCTTAGAATGTAAGAGGAGATCCTTTAGTAATAATTGCATCCCCATGCTTTGCTGCCTGAATAGAGAGACCTGAACCAAAGAAACTTGCTAAGATAATGGTAAAATGTATAATATGCAGGTAGACCCAACAATAGCATTCATCCCAGACTCCGGACCACTTAGCTCTCAGATCCTACACAAAACAGTGTTAGGTAACACAGCATGTGTGACTCTGCCTATATCCACTAAGAAAATTATATAGAGTTCTAACAGATGCCCAGTAACCTGTTCAAGTGGTTCCCATTGTTCACCAGATGTGGTTGCAGAGTGGCTTCCCAAAGGGAGCTCACCTGTTACATGGTTTTCAGCAGCTGCATCCCTTTCAGTAGTTGCATCCCTCCAGCAGCAGCAAGACAGTAGCAGGTTGTGCCCAGTTTGTTTATGGGTCAAACCTGAAGGTAGCACCTGTCTTTGGCTTACATTGAGTTTGATAAAACCTTATCCATGCTATATATAGCATTAAGATTAAAATTATTTGTGCCTGTGAAGTAGGGGAGGACTTGGCTATTTGTGCATTCATTAAAAGTTAATAGAACAGTGCAGATGTGGTGATTCATGCCTTGAAACCTACCACCCAGGAGATGGAGACAGAGGCAGATGGATTTCTGTGAATGTTAAGCCAGATCATCTACATAGCAGGGTCCAGGACAGCCAGGGCTCTATAGAGAGAGCTTGTCTCAAAAAAGAAAAAGAGAAAAAAAGAAAAAGAAAAAAGGAAGGGGTAATAGTTCTTAAATGCTAATCTTGCCTTAAACATGGTCAAAGTAAAGCAGTTTTTACTCTCTGTGCACAACCTGGCCCAATACAGATGCATCATCAGCTGCTGTTCTATAATGGTATCCATCACTGGCTGATTCTCTGAGATTTATTTTTATTATTTTTAATTATATGTACAAGTGTGCGTGTTGTGGAGTTCAGAAGTAGCCAATATCCTGACGCTAAAGTTACAAGTGATTATGAGCCGTGTAATATCTGGAGCTAGGAACAGAACTCAAATGCTTTGCAAAAGCAGTATGTCCCCTTAACCGCTGAATGTTCTCCCCAGTGTCAGTCACTGAATAATTGGAGTATTTTGTCAATAATTGCTCAGCAGCACACATCACATTGCAGCACTGTACCTGGACACTGACCATGGCATCTCTGAGTAAAGCTGTCTAGGGGAAGTTTTCTGGTCCTTTGAAAATTGTTACTTAGGAAAGGAAGGCAATCTTGTCCCAATGGCTCCATAGACACACTATGCTTAGTTGCCTGTTTTAAAATAAAATGGACTGATGGGTATTTATATTGCTATGCTAATCTTGTAAGTCATTTACGCAGTGACAAGTAGGGTACCAACACCTGTGAAATTCACCCAAGTGCAGCCTCAGCTTTGGAAAGAGTCAGCACTTGTCAACACATCTTATTTCCACACCCTCAGAGAGTCAAGCTAGCTTAGGATGCTTCCTTTAAGCCTCAGGGGACTCCTTTACTGTCTTCCAGGCTGGGAGCCTAAAACAGTAAGTGCTGACATCGCTTAGCAGTGAACTGTGATTTAAACATATCCAAGAGAGTCTTTCTTTTCTCTCCTATTGGAAAAGCAGTGGAAGGAAAGAAATATTAAAGGCCCAGAAAAAAGCTACAAGAGCTATCTTAACAAGCCAAGAAACACAACCAATGGAGGAGGCTTTTGTCACTGAGATTGGCTTCTGTCTTCATTGGTCTGTCAATGTTCTCTTTCCTGTTTTGGGAGGGCATCCTAGCTTTCAGTGTCCCACAGCCCTTTACCAGATGTACAGGCACACATGTCTCTCAGTAACCGAGTATGAGAAAAATCATTTCTATTTTCCAGTTTCAGATACATTTTCAAAAAATGAATTGCTGAAGTATTAAGCATCATAACTTTCTTTGGGCGTAGAGGCTTTTTCTTCTCTCGGAGTTAAATCAGTATTATAAAATGCTTCCTCTTTTAGGCCCATAACAAGTTGCTTGCTGGCACATTTGGTAGCAGTGCTTGCTGGTAAGCATTTGTCTGTCAGGAAGTGTGCAAATCCACCAGTACTGCTTATCAACATCACCACAAACAATGGTAGTACAGGTGGGAACAGGGGGCCTCTCACATACCTTCCCAGCCTCCAGGACAAAGCAGTCATAGAAAAACTGCTTCAGCTTTCATTGTCTCCCCCAGGAAACAGCACGCGCTGCCTTATAAAGGAGCATTTACTTGGCAAGCCTGATGAAGTCTCTGTCCTGGGTTCCTTACACTGAGCCACAGTGAGGTCCTCAGAATTTCCAGTCTCTGTCTGGCCAGGTTTCTGCATCCTCAACTACAGCATCAGCCCATTGCATTAAGAAGGGATGGAGGTCATCTCTGAAGTATGGTCCTGCTGTCTTATGTACTCCAAAGGCCACTGTGCTGTCCACCCTGTCCCATAACTATTCTCGGTTGACTTAAACCCGCTGTGGCGACAGGAAACCTGTGGCATCTCAAGTTCCAACATGTGGCAGAGTCAGCTCCTAATTTTTATGGAATAAAGTGATCTTGGGTTTGTCTGTGATTGAGAATTAACTGGTTATGCTATGTGGGGTCACATAAAGGTTGATCTCAATCCCAGGAATAACTCTTAGTTACAGCAAGGAAGGGCACACATGAAAGGACAATGTCACACTCAACAGTACACACCACACTTAGGTAAATTTTTATGACCCTTCGATCACAAAGAGACATTTCTCACTTTTGTTTTCTTAAAATATATATTGAAGTAGCCAGTCCAGCCTTGTAATAATTAAAATAGGAAATACATATGGCTTTGATGCTATTAAAGCATACTTAATATTAGCACAATCAATACCTTGAACAGGGACAGAGATAACTGTTGAATGCATGTAATATACATATATATGTATATATGTGTATATATATATACATATATATATGCCTATGTTTGTGAGAAAGCTCAGTATATACAAAGGAAATTGATTTTACATGGTGATAATACTGAAGATCATATAAGAGCTAATACTGGGGCTGGAGAGATGGCTAAGCAGTTAAGAGCACTGACTGCTTTTCCAGAGGTGCTGAGTTCAATTCCCAGCAACCACATGGTGGCTCACAACCATCTGTAATAGGCATCTGATGCCTTATTCTGGTGTGTCTGAAGACAGCGGCAGTGTACACACATAAATGAAGTAAATAAATCTTTAAAAAAGAAAGAGCGAGCTAATACTGATTGTCAACTTGACAGGATCTAGAATAACCTAGGAGTCAAACCTCTGAGCGTGTCTATGAGAGATTATCTTGATTAGCTTAACTGAGGTGGGAACACCCATCATCATTCTATGAGCTAGGGTCTCACTAATAAAATAGGAAAAAGCAAACTGAGCACCACCATTCATTATTTTCTGCTTCTTGACTATAAATTTTTTTGACTAGCTACCTAAACTCTCTCATCATGGCTTCTCTACCAGGATGGAATGTCTTTCAAACTGTAAATTGATATAACTTCTTCCTTAAAAGTTGCTTTGTTCAGTATGCTGGTTAGTTTTGAATGCCAACATGCTACAACCTATAGCTATTCAGAAAAAGAATATTCTTGAGGGTTTATCAATATCAAGTTGGCATATGAGAGACTGCCTTGATTGTTAATTGATAGAGAAGACCTAGACCACTGTGGGTGGCACCATTCCCTATACTTGTGCTACTAGACTACATAAGATGGAAGAGAGCTAGCATGCATAGATTGTTGTTTCTCTCTGTTCTTGACTGTAGGTGTGATGTAGCTGAGTCCCTGCCTCAGTGTCCCTACAGTTATGACTATAACCTGCAATTGTAAAATGCATACACCCCTTCTTCTTCAAAGCTGCTTTTTGTCAGAGTATTTAATCACAGCAATAGAAATGATATTAGGACAGTATAGTATTCTATCACCGCAAAAGGAAAAGTAACTAATACAGATGGGAAGGCAGAAATGTCCAGTGATGTTTTAATCCCGTTTATCTGTGTTGTTTTATTTAAAATCATATAATCACATGAAGCAAGTACCCTTGGGCCCCTGTAGAGACAGGGACACTGGTTTGAAGAAATGAGCATTGTGTGTTGCTTTGTCATTGATAGCCTTTGATAGAGTCATGGCCATATTACTAGTACCATATTGCAACACATGAGCCTGATATGTCTACCTCCAAAGCTTACAAGCAGGACACAATTCTCACATACGAGTGAGTCTCACACAACAGCTCTTTTCTTCATCTTAGCTGAGTATCTCATGCTGTACACTCTGGCAATGGCTGTGGGGTTTTTTTGAAATTCTTTAATCTCAAGGGAAAAAGTTACTTTTTGGGTTTCTATTTCATTTTAGACCTTTTCCTCCCACCAGAGCTCATTCTACCTTTCCACCAGCCTGGCCCTCACTGCTGTGGCTGCTCATTTCTTGAAGCACCTCTTCTTCTCCATAATTTCAGCATCTATCCTAACTCTCCACTATTCAATCTATGAGAAGATAGAAGTTGCTGTGTATGATCCCTGCAATCACATATGTAGTTTTCAAAATCCTAGCCAGAATTCTTTCTAGTACGTACAGCAGTGAGGAGATGATTGTGGTTTAAGCTATGACAGAGGTCTGTAGTGGTAAGAAATTACTGTATTGTCGATAAGGGACTGATGACAGATTTGCTGATGGGGTGGTATATAACATAAAAACAAGAAACAAAAGGAAACATCTAGGTCAGGTTTTAAGCAATCTGGTAAGACATGACCCGAGTGCCCAGTTATGGAAAGGCTTAGAGGAAGAAGTAAAGCCTCTGTTTGCATTGTACAATTTTGGGATACGATTGCCTCCCCTACTTTCATTTTTATTTCTGTAGTATGCTTAACCACAGACAATATCTGAAAATGTTTACATGGAAAATTTCAATAAAATTCATAAATTTCAAATTGTGTGGCTTTCTGGATAGCATGATAAGAACAGTTATTTTGTCCTATCTTATCTTGGATATGAACCACACTTTTGTCCAGTGTATCTGCTGTAATATAAACATATATACATATATATATATATATGTGTGTGTGTGTGTGTATATATATATTATATATGTGTGTATACATATACATATATATTTGTGTGTATATATATACATACATATGTGTATATATATATATATATATATATACATATACATACACACACACACACACACAACAATATAGATACATACACACACAGACACACATGGTTTTAGCTAATTTTCAGGTATCTGTTGATAATCTTGGAGCATATTCCCAATGGACAAAGGTGACTACAGTACCTGTGAGAGACTCAAAGAGGTGGTTTAAGATGGCTCGTGACCTTAGAGTTTGGAAGTAAAGGCATAAATTTCATTGCTTGTCAGAAAATAAGTGTTGTTTAAGCCTTTATGTTTGAACATGGTTACTTAGGAAAGAGGAGGAGGGAGAAAATGTTGAAAGGCTAGTCAAAAGTTTACCAAAGAAATCAGAGTATTTGTTGAAATAAGAAAAAGTCAAAGACAGTGAACTTTCTTGGGGGAAGGAGAAAGTTTTTTTTTTTTGAACAATTAAAAGTAGTTGATGATTTCAAAGGCTACAGGAAGTTGAGTTATAGTTGAACCAAAAGCTAAACATTTACTAGTACTTACAATAGTGCAAAGCTCACAGAGTCTGCAGTAAATATTATTCAATAACTTATATTCTAGTTGCCATTTATATCACTGATTACAGCAGGAGAAAGTTCTTAAGGCAGAGTCATCATTGAGGATTCCAAGAAAAAAGGGATGAAATTGCAGAAATACACAGAAAAATATAACAAAAACTCACTCTGCTTAGTGGAAGAAGGTACTATACTTCTTGGGAGTCAATAGAGAGTGCTGCTCATTGCTCAGAATATTCAGCCTAGAGGTTTATTCAGCAAAGCTGAATTCCCAAGGGTGTCTGCAAAGCTATAGGATTAGGAAACACTGTTGCAAATTTATGGTTGTTCCTCGCTGCCTTGATATCAAATCAGATCCTACATTCTCTGTGTTAGTCTATATTCAGGAATGACTCACCCATCATACTATAAGAACAGAGCTGACCTTTGTCAAGTGGTCCAGCTTATTGCAACTGCTTGGTAAGTCATCATCATACATAGGGTCTCAAGGCAGCAAGAAGCTATGTGTGAACTGCTTGGTTTGACTAGACAATAATGCATTGAAGAATACATCAGAAGGAAGAGGGATTTCGTCCATCCTGACTGAGGAGATGAAGGGAATCAGCAACTTGAGCTGCACTGAGGTGTGTGAACAGAGAATTAATGGGCAAGAGGAGGATGTGAGAGGTTATTCTAGATCATGAGTTGATTCTCAGGGGGAGAAAAATCACATGAAGCTAACTTGTCTGGACATGGATAGTCAGTGGGCCTTCAGCATGACTATGGAGGAGGAGGAAAAGACAGTATGCTGATAGATGAGGCTCAAAATGTCCAGAAGAGGCAAAGCTTTACAGGACAAGGGGTCCTATAGGAGTTTAGGTGTCCTCGAATAAGAAACAGTTTGTTTGCTTGTTTGTTTGTTTAGGAAGAAAAATGGAGATTAATTACAGGGTGGATAGAGATGGGTAGACAGACAATTAGATACACATAGACAGACACACAGATTTACTGTTCTGAAAACCACTTCTAAGGTCTGAGCACGCTTAAGCATATTTTGGGTCTGCACGTTTCTAACAAGTAGTGTTCTGCCACTATGTGTTCAAATGCATGTCCTATGCTATGCATGTTTTCTGACTAGTTGACTTAATTGAAGTGGAGTTTTCCTCATCCACATTTACATCAGTTTTGTTTTTAATGCAACTGACTTATAGTCAAATTTCTTAACAGTCCTATGTTATTTGAGAGTCCTATTCCTTTCAGTAAACTTATTTGACCCAAGAATGTCCATATGCAGCTATGGAGATTCTTAAACACTAATGAAAGGGGATCCTCTTGTGTTAACATCCACACATAGAAAACTTTAGGTGACCTACAAGATATGCAGGGGTAAAGATGGAGCAGAAACTGAGGGAGTGGCCAACCAATGACTGGTTCAGCTTGAGACCTATGCGATGAGACGGAACCCACCCCAACACTGCTAATGATATTCTTCTATGCATGTACACAAGAGCCTAGCATAATTGTCATCAGAGAGGCTTCACCTGGCAACTGATGGAAACAGATAACAAAAACCTACAGCCAAACATTAGGAAGAGCTTGAGAAATGCTGCATGCTGTAGAATGAGTGGATGAAGGATTGTAGGAGCCAGAGGGGTCAAGAACACCATAAGGAAACATAAAGAATCAACTAACCTGGGCCCATAGGGGCTCACAGGGATTGAACTGCCAACCAGGAAGCATGCATGGGACTGACACAGGCCCTCTGCACATAATGTTACAGTTGCGTAGCTTGGTCTTCATGTGGGACTCCTAACAGAGGAAGCAGGTCCTCTCTATAACTCTGTTGCCTGCCTTTTAGACCCATTTTGCCTAATGGGCTGCCTCATCTAGCTTTAATGGGAGAAGATGCCTAGTCTTGCTGCAATTTATTATGCCAGGGCTATTTGATATCCATGGGAAACCTCCCCTTTCCTGAAGAGAAATGGAGGAGGAGTGGATGGAATGAGAAAAAGTGGGGGAGAATCTGGGGAAAGAGAAGGCAGGAGAAGCTGTGGTCAGGATATTAATTAATCAATTTAAAAGATTTTTAGATTGCTCTATTACAAGCGTGTTCCATGGGGCCAAAGAGGTGGATAAGTAGTTGAGAGTACTTGCTGTTCTTGCTGAATACCTGCGTTCAGTTCCTAGCCCCCAGATAAGTAGCTACAATCACCAGTAACCCCAGTTCCAGGAAACCTGCCATCCCCTCTGGCCTCTGCAGATATCTGCATATATTGGGTGTTCACACAAACAAGCAGGCGCACAAACATGTACAAAAATAAAATGAATAATCTTAAAAAGAATAATCCATATAAAAAGAATACTTCAAGAGCTCATCTTCCTGACTGCCTTGCTGGGCTACCCCTAATCTATTTGTTTTCTACCTTTATAAACCAGTCTGAGCTGGAATAAAAATATAGTATCCTTCCTGAGCTGTTAGGAAATTGTTCTATAAGTATAGGTGTACATACCATCCTTACCCGCTTATGGTGTGGGTGTGCTTTTACAAATGGACTAGTCTCTGGCTGGGTCAAGATCTCTTATTTTATCAGTCAATCTTTTTCATCATCATTCTCTTCAACATTCTGTCTGCAACCCTAACATTGGAATTTCAGAACGAAGCCTTCCCAAGTTCTTCCTCGTTACATTAACCACGTTTCAGAACTCTGTCTAGAGTGCTATAAGCACCTTTGCCAAAGGCTTCCCATTTCCCTTGCTATTTGCTTCAAAATCTTCAAATTTCATCTACTCTGATTCACAGCCCGGCAGTTCATCAATTTTATTATTTTCAGTGATAGCTTGCTATAACAACTTACTATTCTGTTCCCTCTCTCCCTCTCTCTTCTTCTCACAGTGCCTATGAGCTGCTGAAATCATCTCTCAGCACCTGCAAGATGTCTGCTTTCCTTAGAATATCTGCTAACTCAAGATGTCAGTGGCATTGTGAGTGTGAGCTGTCACATTAATTTTTCTATGCCCAACCTTCCCTAGCCTTCTGTTTCTGGCCTCCTGCCATACAGTGAGAGTATCCAGACTCCCATCAAATAGATGTTTCCAGGAAGTAGCCCTTCTATGCAAGTACTCTCTGCAAAGTGCTCATAATATGTCACCTCCGAGAACTACCAGATTCTTAGAAGCCTTAGAAGAAAGTCTCACTTATGTGCCGAAAATTTATACAGTGAACATAACTAGTGTTTTTCTTTGAAGCCTGTCTCCCATTAGCAGCCCAGGCTTCACACTGAGATTGGTTTGTGTATCTATTTCAGGAAGCAGTGGTCTCTCAGATGGGGATAAGCTTGTGTGACCCCTAACTCTTCAGAATCCAGACAGACTTGCTTTCTTATAGAACCTTCCAGATACCTGAGTGCATATTCCATTAGAAAGTCATATTTGCCTAATGTTCCCTCATGAGGAAACTTCCAAGGTTGATGGTACACTCTACTTTTGCTAAGCATTGTTGCAGATACATTAAGCCAACAATGTACAGGAAGCAGATGCGTAAAGAAACAGGTGTAATATGTGGTGGTACAGGCAGAGATGGCATTCAGAGAGCTTTTTGGGACACAGATGAAGGATAATCCCCCAGCCTAAGGCATCAGGATGGGAATCTAGGACTTGAAATGTTACTAGGGACATCTGCATCTCCACATGTTACAGATCGTTAAAGTGTCCCCTCAGATACCTGAGAATAAACCCCAGGAAGAAGAAGATTAATTAATTCACTTCTATAGACAAAGGAAGTATAGGTGTAAAAAGATACCACAAGGATGTCACAACCTATCAGCTTCTGAAATGCTATCAAGATACAGAGGCAGTAACAGTAGTCTGCACTTAGCCCCTTAGCTCTGATTTCCATGTAAATAATTACACATTTTGTAAAAAAGACTCCTGACATATCTCACAGATCAGAATACCAGTGGGAGGGCAGACACAAATATTTTGCCACTTCTTAGTGATCATTATTTGAAGTGTGTTCAGGAGAAGGTGCTGACGCACACCATTTGACAGTCCCTCCTGAGCAATCCCATCTGGCCTCTAGACTTAACCTCACCCTGACTGCAGGTGAGTTGAAGAGATGTGGACATGATGGACGTTTGCCTCCCAGTTCTTTCTTCATCTCCACACTAGGGATCAGTGTGCCCATGGGATCACCCAGTCTAAGTTTTCCTCCTGCCCTGAGGAGTGAGAGGAAGCTTCATGACAGCACTTCAGCTTCTATGTACTTGACTTCCCTTCATTTGCTACTGAATGGAAGAGCCTACCATTTCTAGTCTCTTCTCAAAACCACAACTGTTCTCAAAATTAATCAACCAATTACCAGTTTCCCAAACAGATCTGCTATTAATCAGATCCAAGAGAATGGCCATATCAAATTCCCTGGTCAAACCTGGTGTCTGAGACAAATAGAATCCCAGTGTGCAGTGAGAGAACAACAACAACAAAACAGAACAAGCCACAAGGAAGTGTGCACCTCAAATTGTACCCTTTGGAGCAGTTATCCCCAATGCCAGGCTCCTTTCTGCCTTTGGGTTCTGTGATATTCCTGGGAAATCTTTTTTTTTTTTCAGTAATCTCTAGTTCACACCATGCAGGACCAACTTCACAAGTAGGCATCACCTAGGAGGGCTCCACACTTGGGGCCTGGCATTCTGTAATCACCACTGCAAAGTTCTTAAGAACTTCAAACACATGGATTTGTTCTAAGTAGGATTCAGTAAGACCCAGACTGGGTGTTCTCCCGGGCACACCGATTCTTAGTGCAGACAAGAAGAGTAAGAAAGGTCACATACATTCAACATGCCTGTGTCTCCTCTCACTTACTCACAAGCTCTTGGATAAGACAAAAGTCTGGGTTGGATGCCCTAGAAAACTTTAGTTCAAATGCAGTCCCTCCAGATGTCTCTCTGCCTTTTCATCATACCAAAATAGCTTAAAAACTTCTACTAGCAGAGACTGAAAGGGTTGGGACTGAGCAAATATGTTGTGCTATTTCCAGAATAAGAATGATGGCACCCTCCTGGGTGCTGGATGTCAAGGACCTGGTGCACGATACAGATATCCAGAGAACTGCTGTAGAGATCATCACATTGTTGAGTGCCTTGTCTTCTGTGGATGTAGGATATGAAATCTTAGGAAGGGAGGATGCTTGATTCAAGTTCTCTGCTCAAGCAAGGTCGGGTGTGGGAGATGGGGGCATATCCATTTGAGGATTCCATACTACAGGAAAGATCTATAGCCATCCTATGGGTCAGCAGTCACACAGAGACAGTCCTCCATACCCAAAGAAGCAACACTGAACAGTCAATTTCAAGCACAAATGAGGATAAATATTTGTGTACATTTAAGAAGCAAGCCTTGACTGCTTTTGTAAAGGAAGCCTAAACTTATATTTGTCTCTTGGCTCTCCAAATCACAAGTCTTCATTTTTGGTTCCTGTTGCTTACCACCAAAGGAATCCTAATATGTACACCACATAGCACAAGGCTCAATGTTTTCAGACTTCTCATGAACCTCTTTTGTATGAGCCAGTGCTGCTTTGTAAATTTTACCACTTGGGTTGGAAGCATTTGTTCAAATTGTTTTCCATTTTTAAATGATGAATCCTCTGAGGCCCTGTCTCACCTCTTTTTTTTTCTTTTTCTTTTTCTTTTTTTTTTGGGGGGGGAGAGGGGAGGGTTGTGGTTGCAGAGGGAGTTCTGAGCATAAAATTTACACTCACTGTGTGTTTACAAAATAAATGCCAATATTATCAGCCACTGAGACAAGAATGCTTTCCAGGATCACCAGATTTTATCCAGCTAATGACAGATAAGAAAGGAGGCTTAGACTATCAGCTACATATTGACAACTGCTTAGTTAAAGCCCGATTTCCATTCCAGCACTAATGCCAGGTTGGCAAGGCAGATAAACACTCTTCTATTCAGAACCTTAACCCTCAGGTCAGGTTATGCTAATCTCATTTAGAACTGTCTGCAAGCATTCTGTCCATTTAACCTTAAATGCCAAGATATTTAGCAATATGTATTGCTTGGCTTAAAGTGCTTCAATCTGTTTATCAAATATGTGAGCACATTTTTTTTCTAAAAGTTACACACTATAATTACAATTATCTTTCCTTTCTGCTTTTGTTTTAATTTCTAGTTAGGGGAGAAGGAGATGTAGGAAGGGAAGGAAGAGAAGGAGGGAAGTTGTGTCTCTTTCCTTGTTGATTGATTGGACTGGTTATCACGTAAGTAATGAATTGCTATAGTATGCCAGGCACATTCTTTACTTAGACATTAAGCTGTGAGGATATGACAATGTGCTTGCTACCCAAGGCTTCCACCCTCACGGCAAGGCAAATAACACAGAGACAAGCACAAAGATGTAATATAGGGTGTCCAGTCAGGCTGCTTATGAAAAGCAGTTCAGCAGGTTCGGTCTTAGGAACACTAAGGGTGCTTCTGTGATATGTGGACATCAGAGCAGAAACATAAAGAAAGTGACCCACCCATGAAGGGTGAGAGAATAGCCATGTCCAAGGACTGGCTTCTGTAGAAAAAGAGTACATGGATAGTAGGTGGCCAGTTGGGAGGCCCCACATTCTCATAGGGCTAAAGGAAGGAAACGAAGATGACCATAAAATATATACAAAGTCAGACCACTGGCTGAGCTGTAATCAGCATTCTAAGGGTAAAGATTCTCAGTCAAGCAGTCAAGATGCCCTGAGTGTGAGCACAACTGGTGCCTACTTATCCTCTGACCACAGCTCACATGGACCCAAATTCATACCAGAATTGGATCTTCCATCACTTGTTCCAATTTTCTCTAAGAGGCCAAGCTGGAGCAGCCCATTCAGATGTGGAATTGCACCAGGACCCACATCTACAACCTCTAAACTGCTAGGGCTTTTTCTCCCATGCACAGTACCCTGGCCAACAGATAGAACAGAGGCAGAAACCAGCTATATTCAGCTCCCATAGTGATAACAGGAATTCTGCTCATGAACAATCCAATGTCAGGCCGGATAGCAGGTGGAGGTGCCCCACAGGGCAGCAAGCAAACCTACCTTTGCAGACAGTGCCATTTCCCACATAGCCTGGCTGGCAGGTGCAGCTATGTCCCTGGACTGTGTTGGTACAGATGGCATTTTTGTCACAGTTGTGTTGTCCGCTGCCACAATCATCATGCTCTGCAGGGTGGGAAAGGAGGAGAAGCGATGCCATTACAAAATTAGGAACAGCTAGACTGGAGAAGTGCGCTGGTACTCACCCATAAGAATGGTACTGACTAGCCAAGCATGGTGAATCATGCCTTTGACTCTAGCATTTGGGATGGGTCTGAGGCAAGACGATATCAAGTTTGAGGCAAACCTGGAATACTTAAGAACTTCCTTTGTATATCCACTGTCTTTGTCATAAAGAAACCATGGAACCTATACTGTGTTAATATTTGAGTCTTAGGGGGATGATCCTCGATCATGATGCTGATGAAATCTGTATTGGCAAATTTCCTTTGTGACCAACGCTCATGATTCTAAACATCCTGGACACACAATAGCAAGCTAAAATGGCACTCCTTGACCCAGATCATGACAACCAAAGTTGCCTCTTCAAAGATTCCTTAGTGCTTCCAGGAATGTAGTACAGCATAGCCACTCCTGAAAAACAGTGCCTTAGTGCAACATGTGGCAACTGTATAACAACATAAATTGATTGGAAATGCTGAGTGTTTTGTGCTAATCAGACACCAATCAGAACATAGGAGAGAAGTGATACAGTTTTAAGTTGGTGACTATATTTCATCCAACCATCTGTCGGGACACATCAAAAGCAAAGGATACTCTGTTAATAATGGTGTCGTGATAACAGGCACAATTCTGAATGATTTGAACAAAGCAGTATGTGTTGTCATGCTAATAGGAGCACGTACAATGAGAATGAGAATCCACGACAGAGAAGTCATTGCATCTACAGGAGAGAAGATACTTCATACAAGAAATATATAACCTTTCAAGAGCAGGATGGTCTTCTTAGCCAGAGTTGATTACAAAGAATACTCAAAACAAAAGATTAGTGTGTGTGGAGGGGCAGTGGTTATGAAACATTCCCAAGCCAGGTCTACCCTTGTCTACCTGCTCATGTCCCTTAGTACCCTAGAGGACAATTCTTTTATGCAATGACCTGAGACCATTGCTGTCTTGGCAATACAACTTCATTCTTGCAGTTCAGTATTTATTTAGCATTCTCTTGTTTTTTCACATTATTTTCCTGACTCAAAATACTCCCTACTCCATATGGTTAGAATAAATATAGCCCTGCCTTGCTTTACATGTCAGTTTAAAGCCACATTAAAAACAACCTTTCCAAATCTGTTCTCTTAGACCACGTGAATTTCACCCATCTTAGTGTGTAGTTTATTGTTTTATCCCACTGTGAAAACAACCCTGCAATACTGCATTGTGATATTTTCATTTTGTCATCAATGGCAATTAACTTTGAAGAAACTCATATCATATTTGAGGGATATTTTGAAGACTGCACTTTACCAGCCTTTTAGATAATGGTATTGAACCAAGAGAATTCTAAACACTAAAATATATTTTACAAGTGTTCATCTATTTAACTCACCCAATAACATAAGAAGTTTTCTCATTTTATAATGAAGGGAGTAGGAAAAAAGACACGTTAAATGACTTGCCCAGCATCAAAATATGGGTGAGTGGGGGAATCAGATTTGAGAACATTCATACCAGAAGAACATTCCCAGCAATAAGCAGTGTTTGGAAGCTACCTGGTTACACTCAGAGCAAAAACGTGACAAATAGAAGTGTGCTTATCATGCCAGTGATGAAACAAGTGTCTTCTATATGGTTCCCGATTCCCATGGATCTCCCAATACTATCTGAGAGTCTGGTTCTAACCCAGAGAAAGAAGCCTGTGAAGCCCAAGTCTACAAAGTAACTGGATCTTTAAACATGTATCTGACAAAGAGGAACAAGTGATATACCATTCCTTCTAAAAATATCAAATTGCTTTTCCAGATGCTGCAAACAATGCCAAAGGTACAAGATAAGTAAGGACTTATGAAAGGTAGCAAGATATGAGGGTGGAGAAAACAGATTCCTGAACCAGACACCCCAGACTGAAGATCTTGGGTTTAAATAGTTTCTAGTTATGTGCACTATCATAAGTTGTTCAGTCTCTGTGTGTTGTATTTACTAATAGTAAAATGTGAATCAGCAGAGCCTATCTCCTCAGATCGTAGTGAAAGTCAAGAATGAAGGTGGAAGACAGTATATTGCTGCTAGTAAGTGCTCTAAGAATAAATTACTTTACTTCATTGTCATAGTACCTCAACTACTTTTGGACTTACTTATTAGATGGCAGTTAAAATTAATAAAATGTTTTCTTTCCCTTAGTAGTCACAGGTTAGAAGACTCATACAAAGTGCTCACTGTCAAACAATAGCAGAAGAAATAGCCAGGGAGTCATTATTGGCTTTTTTATAACTTCTTTTATCATAATGCTTTATAATAATTCATCCCTGAGTCATGTAAATTTCTCTTTTGTGGAGTCCCCAAGATAAGCCCCCTGTCCAGTTCCCACCACTGCAGGGCTCCCATACCACTGGCCCTCTCACCACACCTTTCCAACTGCTCTGCTCCCTCCCTACCCCTGCTTTCCCTCTGACAATTTATTCTTCATGTGTCCTGTAAGGAAATCTTTTCAAAAATAAAATCTGATTCTCCTGCCATTCCTAGTTAAAGACAAACAAACAAAAGTCAACCACATCCTCACTATTCTTAAGTAAACATTTTATTTTAAATCATCAGACAGAGCATGATGTTGTTTCTGCTCCTTTCCAACCAAAACTGCTTTGTTTTCCAACTAAACCTTTCAAAAGGTCCTCATTTCTTCTTGCCCATAGGCACTTTCTTCTTCCACCTACATCATAGTATTTTCTTGTCCTTGAGATCTCAATTAAACCTTTAACTTACTGCAAGACAAAAACCAGATTCCCTGGGCTGGAGCCATTTTCCCCGGAACATTTTCACATCACGGCCAGCACTTCTCCTTCATGGGTTAATCACATTTATATTTCTACATTCATTAATGTATGATGGATATCTTCCTTCTCTACTAGAGCATAAATCTCTTAAGAATAGGAATTATATCTGTCTGTCTTTCATTCTCCCCAGCCTCTGGCAGAGCTTCTGAAATTTAAGTGCTAATACAAATATGAGGCTGGGGGAAGGATAGAGACAAGGGAGGGAAAGGAGGAGGGTAGAGGGAGGGAAGATAAAAGCTGCAAAGGGGTCAAGGAGGATTAAGACAAGAAAGTGTTATTGAGCTGGTTGAGGAGATTGAGAGGAGCAAAGCTAAGCAAGGAAGCAAGCTGATAGCAGCGCGGCCTTGTGTTTGCTTCTCATGGTGACTGTGAAGATAGGCCAAGAAGAAATAGAATACAAATGCTATTGAAGACATAATCCACAAATTGAAATAAAGTATTTTTCAGCTATGTATCTGTGAAGAGGTTTGAATCTAGATTATGTAAAGAACTTTTTACAATGCAATACTAAAACATTAATCGTGTTGTAAAGGGGCACAAAATATTCAGTGGCCATTTCCTCAAAGAAGATATACAGACAGCAAATAAATACATGAAGAACTGTGTATATATTAGGAAATTTTAAAACAAAACTTAAATGTTACTTCAAATACATTAGAATAACCAGGATTTCAAAGACAGAAAATAATAAACTGGCAAATTATGTAAAGAAATTTAAATCACTTGTACATTGTTAGAAGCTTTATAGAATATTTCAGCTACTTTGGAAATTAATTTGGCAATTCCTCAAACTATGAAGCAAAGGCTTATCATAACAACTCCAGCAATATATCCAAAAGAAAAGAAAATCTATGTCCACACATAGACATATCCCAATGTTCATAAGAGCTGAAAGGTGAATAGGTGGTCCGCTGATGAGTGTACAAAGGAAATGTGAAATCATCACAGAGTGGATTGTCACCCAGTGATGATACCCAACACAAATGCCAAAATCATTATGTGAAATGAAAAGAGGCAATCATAAAGGAACACATGTTAAGGGTTTCAGTTTTATATAAATATCTAGATTAGGTAAGTTTATGAATACAGAATGTTGGGATCATGGTTAGTGATAACTAAGTTTAAGTGGATGGGGGATGACTATTGATGGACGTGAGGTTTTCTCTTCTAGGTGATGGATACATAAAATTAGATCACAGAAATGATATTGTGACTCTAGCAAGATGAGTCAGCAGGTAAGAGCACTTGATATCTCGATTTTGATTCCTGAGACTCACATGGTGAAACGAGAAAACGGATTCTTCTTGTTTATGATTTGACCTCCGCATACACTGTGGTATACATGATTCTCCCACACACAAAATAAATAAAATATAACTAGTCTAGAGGAGTGAATGCCATTCACCATAAACCAAACATCATTAAATCCATTAAAAAGATCACATGAAATGTTTTGTCCATGCATTCACAGAAATATAAAATCCCACTGGGGTGTAGACCTAAATGAAATGGACTTCAGAAAGTAAAAATTCTTTATGCTGATTACCTTGCTAATGACCCAGATATATTCTGTTCTTCTCTAGTGGAAAACCTTGTCTATTTCGTAGTGGCATACGACATGAGTTATGTACAAAATAAACACTTCAATTAAAAGGCATTCCCTAGTTTCTTAGATACAAACTCTAAGATCTGGGCTTAAGGATGTAGGTTATTTATAACACAACACAATACTCTTTTCTTCAAGTAGCATTTTTCTATGTCAAAATAAAAGCAGCTCTAGGATCACTATGTGCCAGGATGGAAGACTAAATCATGTTCATTACTGTATGCCTTTTGCCCATCAGGGTCCCAGCACAGTTCCAGGACTCAGACAAAAACTCTTGGGACAGCTACCCTTGCCTCACAGCAGGTATTGGCCTAGCCAGTAAAAGGTCTTAGAGGCTAAAGCCCTGCCGATTCCCTGCTGAAGTCAGGTGCTAAAATCTAAGCCAATTCTCCATGGGGAACTGGTCTCCTTGCTTGGGGAACACACCAGCATAAGAACTATCAGGCCTGTTTTTTCCCTCTCCTGAGACAAAATGCATTAACTTAAACCACTTCCAAAGCTACAAACATCCATCCTGGCTCCCTTAGGAGAGGCTGTTCCATGGAAGGGGTATAACTGTGAACTAATAGAGCTGGCCTCACAAACAAAGAAGTAGTTCTTAAAGCTCTGAGTAAGGTGACAGCCAGGAAGGATATGGCATTAAGAGGCAATGGAGACAGTGGGGGAAATGGGTAAAAAGACTCACTCTCTTCCTACCTAATTCCTCAAAAACAGGAGGAAGAAAAATGCAAAGTAAAAATGTTATCTTGTACTTTTGACATGGATAAGTGGTATTATGTAATAAACATAGCAAATTGTATACACTATAAAAACTATACTTACACATGACACTACTGCATATGTAGAGAAAGCCTATATATATATATATATATTATATATTCTATATTATAGAATATATATTATATATAGAATATCTATATTATAGAATAAATAATATATATATTATAGAATCATATAACCCTATGTTAAACCATTAACAGTGATTTGTTATTTAGTTGGGCAGAGGACAAATGGGAGATACTTGTACTTCTTATTCACTTCAGGTTTTTTGAAATTTTACAACCAGCAAGTGTATTTTATTCCTAAATAAAAGAGTTTAGGGTATTTGCAGCTGGAACTAAGAAAAACCAAAATGAATTTCAAACACTTCCAAAAATTCTCTGTGAAGAGGCAAAGCTTTGGAGACTAGCAAAGGTGGATGGGGATGTCCAAGCTGTCACCTGCAGGATCTTTAACAAATGGTGCTCCCACTCGCATATAAAATGAAGTCAGTACCAAGAAAAAGACTTAGTCTTCATTTCCTCAGATTCAAACAGATTATTCCACAAGACAGATGTTTGAGAGACATTTATTTAATGACTACTCATAAAGTCTATAATGTATACAGTATTGTAAATGGAACAAAGTAGTCACTTTTAAATGATAGAAGCCATCAACACTGTCACCATCATTAGTGTCAGCATTGCCATCTTTATCACACAAACATCATCACCATTATAGTCACTCTGTCACCATAGGCATTCTTACTACACCAATACTACTATCATCACACTGTCACCATCACCACAAAGCACTTCTTAACACTACTACCCTCACCACCACCATCATCACCACCACCACCACAGCCACCTCAATTACCACCATCATCATCATCAGTACCACCATTAGCGGTGCCAGCAACATTAGCATTTAGGTCTTTTCTCCGATCTCCAGGAATCCATGCCCAATAAAGTTTTTACTGATTATTTGTGTTTCCTCTATATTCCTGAGTTTCTAGATCTCCTGAAACTCTGGAAAGCCAAAAGGCCTGAATTCCAAATCAAATCTATCTTTCTATATAATTCACTAACTTCATGGTCTTAGAAAGCATGCACAATATATTTCAGTCCCTTTGTTGTTACCCTGAAATGTGAGCAATAAGGCCAGTTCAAAGAGATATTGGGAGAATTAGCAGAGGAGGGTATGCAAAAAACGAAACATTTTCTAGACACAACAGGAACTCAGAGATTTTAATAGCATGCACAAAACCTGCAGAAGAAACTCCTGGCACATGGAAGAAAGAGAAATTAGACATGAAGATTCCACACTGAGTCAAGAAGATATTTGTAAGTCATAGCTCCTGGGAGAGGAAAAATCAGTTTTCTCTAAAGGAGTGTCACTTGGTCTATCAAGCACACTCCAGGGCAAACATCCTGTTCAAGAATATTTTGCCAACACAAAAGAGAATCTATGTTTTTGTTTTGTTTCAGGCTTAGATTTTGACTGAGGGGGAAAAAAAAAGAACAGGAAACTGGGTGGGTAGGGAGGGGGTAGAGTAGGATATGATCAAAATATGTTGTTTTAAAAAATGAAATAAACAAATAAAAACATAAGAAGTGCTAAGCAGCTTCCTAACCAAGTGATACAGATTCAGGAATCATTAGTTACTGTACCACTGGGATAATTTAGAAATGCACCATTAAACTATGAAATTAATGAATAACTGGTATCTGTGCTTGTGTCATGGGGCTTCACTTAAAACATCCAGTCCAACAGGGATACTCACAACTAACACAAAAGAAAGACGCAAAGCGGCTTGTTTGACTTTAGTTTCTTTTAATGGTCACATGCCATGCACATCCCCAAAGTGACCTTTTCCCTGAGCACTTTTATCTGTCTACTTTGAAGAAAGCACTTCTGATGTTTCCCTTTGGTTCCACAGCTACCTAGAGAAACTGGAAAGGAACAATGAAAATAAAATATGGCAAAAAAAAAAAAATAATAATGCGAGGTTAATTTTTTTTCTTTATCACAAATGTTTGCTTCCACTTTGGGGATTGTGCCTGAATGGATTGTTCTTTCTCCTCTTTCAAAATAAAAGTGATGGAGCATAAACTACTTTCTTCCTCCTTCGAGGGTGACCATGAAGCTACCCAGAAGCTCTGGAACTCCAGACCTGTGAAATTCCAAAGGAAAAGAAAGTAAAGTTGAAGGCTTGCAAGAGTTCAAGAACATGCTATCGGCATGACCACAGGTCTCGGACCATCCTTTATTCCAGCTGAATCCTTTGACCATACCTAAGTGTAACATACTGAATGTCCCCTAACATTTTCTGTGGCCTAGAACCTCAGAATGTGATCCTATTGGGGAAATGGATAGCTAAAGTTAATTTGTGTAGGGTTCTTCAGGATTAGAGTAGACCTCAAACACATTACAAATATCCTTACCAGAAGAAATGACATGCACATACATAGGAGAAAAAAGATCAGCCAAAGACATAAGCAAATACTAGACACTGCTAGAAGTCAAGGAACTCCAAGAGCCTCAGAAGCCAAGAACCCCGGACACTGGGAATCTAGATGACTAGAAAAGGCAAAACAAGAATTTTTCATTGAAGTCTTTGGAAATTTTGTTTATTCTTTTAGTTTAGAGTTCCAAACCTCCAAAGTCTAGAAGAGGGAGGAAAAAAAAATCTGTTGGGAAGCTGTTGGAAGCCATCCAGTGTGTGCAGTATGTGTAGCATTCAGCAGCATATGTATAGCAGAGGATGGCTGTACTGGCTGGTTTTGTGTGTCAACATGACACAGGCTGGAGTTATCACAGAGAAGGGAGCTTCAGTTGGGGAAGTGCCTCCATGAGATCCAGCTGTGAGGCATTTTCTCAATTAGTGATCAAGGGGGGTAGGGCCCCTTGTGGGTGGTGCCATCCCTGGGCTGGAAGTCTTGGATTCTATAAGAGAGCAGGCTGAGAAAGCCAGTAAGGAACATCCCTCCATGGCTTCTGCATCAGCTCCTGCTTTCTGACCTGCTTGAGTTCCAGTCCTGACTTCCTTTGTGATAACAGCAATGTGGAAGTAAGCCAAATAAACCCTTCCCTCCCCAACTTGCTTCTTTGTCATGATGTTTGTGCAGGAATCGAAGCCCTGACTAAGACAATGGCCTAGTTCATAATTAATGGCAGGAGAGGTCCTTGGTCCTGTGAAGGTTCTATGCCCTAGTGTAGTGAAATGGCAGGGCCAGGAAGCGGGAGAGGGTAGGTTGATGAGCAGGGGGAGAGGGGAGGCAAAAAGGTTTTTTTTTCTTTTTTTCAGAGGAGAAACTGGGAAAGGCGATATCATTTTGACATGTAAATAAAGAAAACATCTAATAAAAAACAATCAAACAAACAAAAAGAAGCCAATGCAATCATTGTAATTGAAAACCTCTGTGTAATTCCTACACCAAAATGTCCTGTGAGAGTAGTAAGGAGTGAAGCCCTGTGGGCTTCAGTGCTTGCTGGAAAGACCACAAAACAGTGGGGAAATACTCATGGGTATGCATGTCCAGTGTTTGAAGGGAAGAGAAAGAAAATGGTGTCACAGGCAGACACACTAAGCCTCATCCACAGCCCCAACATGAAGCATCTATAGGCTACAGGAAAATTTCTTGCTCCCAAGTCTGTTTCCTTATATGTAAACTAAATAAAATGAAAATAGAATTACAGAAAAACAGTCTTTCAGTGTAGTTCCTCCCATGTTTAACATATCTGTTCATTTCTACTGACTTTATCCTCTAACCCCACTGTACTTGCTTGAATAGTGTCCTCCCAAATCTCTATCATTTTCCTTGGTAAGGACTGTGAGAATTAAGTAAAGTACAACTAGGGAGTGCTGACCAGAATTTAACATGCAGTAGATTCCTGATTCTTGTCATGTTACCCTTTATATAACATTTAGACTCAACTTAGAAATGACATTGAAGGAAAGCTTAAAGGAATTCATCTCTGGCACCCATGCTGTCCCAACAGTTTATATCACAATAGTGAAAAGAAAGTCCCATGGGAGCTGAAGTCCAATTCAATAGAAGAGTAAGTACTCTTCTATTCCCTTCCTTGGAAACTCAAGTTCTGGGTTCAATCCCCAGTACTCTAAATAAGTAAAATATCTGCAGCATGCTAAAGCACTGGTTTCTCTTAGTCAGATAGTCTGGGGTAATCTTCTTTATTGACTACCTATAAATTGGAATCCTTTTCCATATTTTTGACCCATAGAGTCTAACTGGGGTCCAGAGGTCTAGTAAGTATACTAAAGTGATTACCTCCATCAAGGAAGGAAGAGGAGAAGATCAAAGAAGAAGAATATGGAAGAGGAGAAAGAAGAGGCTGAGGGGTTGGGGGGAGGGTGGTAGTGAGGAACAGGAGAACAAGGAAGAAGAGGTGGGGTTGTGTGGGAAATGAGAAGGAAGTACACCATTATGATATATTTTTGGTCTTTTTCTTCCTTGGGTTGTCAAGTTTAAATTCAAAAAATACAAGGGAAAAAAAAACAGACAAAAAAAATAAATAAATTTCAACACTGTATCAATCACAAGGGATATGATAAGAGTGTGTAGACATGGAGCATGACTTCATGGATTCTACAATCCAAAGATACAATGACCATTTTTATCCCAAGTGATACAGGCTAAGCCAAGAGTTTAGCAAGATGCCACAGTAACACACAGCAGGGGACCATAATTCAGGGCTCTGAGAAGTTTACTAAGATAAGTGACATTTAATTAAAAAACTTGCAATGAAAGTAGAAATGTGAAAGTGAGTTAGTCACTGCCTAGATGTACACACAATGTGACCACATGGTGCATCTGGCTTCCCACAGTGATTCAGCTCTTGTTGCTCACTGGCATTTTCCTGTGTTAGGGGAAGGATAAGCTTTCCAAATTTGACTTTATTTGCTTCCCACATGGTGATCCTCAATATAATTTCATCCACCTCTATCCAAAGGTCTAATCTAATCATATTCTCTTTGATTCAAGCCTAGTTTTAGATATCTATAACTAATAAAACAGCATGAACTGTGCTACTTCCAAGGCTTTTGGGAAGCTGATTAGCTTCTAGGATAACCCATGTCTGTAGATTTCATATTCAGGTATCATGTCTGAAAACCCAACTACCCTGGTGTCAGAAACTAAGAACATAGAGCTGTGATCATTGGAATATGCCAGCCAATATGCCCAAATGAATCCAGCCTTCAAGGCATAGAAAAATGTTCTTGACAGCTGAAGAAAGACGCCTTCAGTAGACTCTGCCTCCAAATTTTGCTAGCCCTTCCTCCTCCCTTGAAGCCTTCTAGATTGGGGACCAAATATTAAGGAGGAACAAGGGTGGAAAGAAGAGATGGGAAGAAAGAAGGATACAGGGGGAGAAAAATAAGAGAGACAGAAAAGGAGGGAGAGAAAGAGAAAGTAGGAGATGGAAGGAAGAGGATGAAGGGAGGCAAGGAGGATTGGAATCTAGATCCTAAACACAAATCCTGTGATCAAGTTCATAGCTCAACTGTATGAAATCTGAACAGTCATGTTAGTTCTTACCTTACACACCAACTGTCACAGGACTGAATGGGATTTTGTGATGTCAGGCTGGGAAGTCACTATAGTACTCAGCATTTGCCTCAAATGCACTTGCTCTGTTCTAAGAGGTACTAATGAGTTAAACATCTTGCTGTTGTAAAAAAAGAGTTCTTATTTTAACAAGAAAAGCAGCAAATGCTAGGTCAATAAGCACCATGTCTGATTTGAAAGTGATATTTAATCTCAAGAGAAATGGGACAGAGCCAGGAAGTGAAGCTATGAGACAATCATAACAGACTGTCTGGCATCCTATTCTCAGCACCCCTCTGACTGTACTTCTTTGTGAAAACCCTAGCAGGATGACAGGAAACTATGCGCAGAAAAACATTTGACTGGAACAAAGTCCCTGAAAAATGAGCTCACTGAGGCTTGGACCAGGCTATACTTTGTCTCCAATCCAAGATTTATACCTACTCTACCCAACAGGTCAATGACTAACCACAAGTAGCTATCAAGCCTTCAGATATGGTAAGCATGAACTGAGAGGCACTGCCATTACAATATATTCCCTGGATTTCAAAGGCACTCCAAAAAAAAAAAATCTCATTAATAATTTTATACTAGTTATATATTGAAACATTTTGAACATTTCTACATTCAATAAAAAAGATTTTAAATTTTATTTCACCTGTCTCATTTTACTTCCTCAACAAGGATACTAAAAATTTTAAATTATATATTTGATGATACACACACACACACACACGCACTACTCAAACAGAGGCAGTACTTAGTAAATGTGAAGAAAAGAGAACATCTTTGAGATTTTGCATTTTGAATCAGAATGGTAAATGGGATTTATTTTGAAAGTCAGGTATTCATGGTGCGATAGTGGTTGCCTAGAGTATTATGTTTTAAAAGACTGAACACCAAACACCAGCTGCAGAAGAAGGCTGCTTTCCTCAGTTAATTTTAAATATTTGGCATGGATACCAGAGGAGAGTGCACCATGTGTTGATTAGCCTCCAGCCACCTGCAGTGAACAGGCATTCCTGCTGGAGGCCTGAGCTGGGAACAGGAACTCCTGCTGAAAGGCCACCTTCCAGGGGATGCTGACCGCCAGCATGGACCTTAATGATCCACTTGCTCCCGGTGGTTGACGTCTCATCTCATCCTAGACTTGGGGCTATTTCATCCACTTTCTGGATGGGGAATGTACCCTCAGCCTCTTTTCTCACCTTTAGGGGTGAATCTAGATGGTATTTCCCAAGCGTTGGCATGTACCTGAATTGTTTGGAGGGCTTAAGAAAATGCAGATTGTTAGGTGCTGCCTGTGTAAAGTTATTGTGTACAGATAAACTGGTTTGGCGCTGGAGGAGCCAGATGCCAACAATTTGCCAGGTGGTGCTGTTATATTTGGTTTATGAATTTATAAAAATTTATCTTGGGCAAGCTCCCTGACCTTGTCTATGCATTTAATAATCTAGGTTCTTTGAAAAGAAACCAGTGTGTAACTGAACACAAAACCAAATCACAAACCACCCAACTAGTAATTTCAATGTGTGGGTCCAGACACAAGCAGCTAGCAAGTACTAGGTTATTTGGTCTTCCTGTTAAACCTTCTTTCTAGGTGGTGCAAATGACAAGATTGGGGTAGAATGAGAACAACTAAACCTACACCCATCAAAGAATCCTTGTCTGGGTCCACAGGGTACCAGAACCAGGCCTAGGCTGAAGTCTAGCCCATCGATTGATGGGTAGGAATCAGAACGGGGCACTATGTGTGAGGCCACAAGCTGGTAGCACAGCAGAAGCCTGAGTTCCAAGAAATGCCACCAGCCAAAGGGATGACAGAAATTTACAGGGCAATTCTTTAACAATATTTTAATGGTAACTAAAGGTCATTCTATACTTATTCCCTGTCATTGGCCTCATAACCACTATTGCAACGTGAAGGACACTGACATTATAACCATCAACTGGCTCCACATAGGTTAAATTTGATAGACTAGAATAATTAGCATTCATAAGGGTCCCCACATAGAAATCCCATGCAGCTAGCCTCTAATTATAGAATATCTATAAAACTCAGAATTCCTAGGACCAATGGAGCTGAGGGGTTTGCAGCCCCTTAGGACAAACAACAATATGAACTAACTAGTACCCTCAGAGCTCCCAGGGTCTCAACCACCAACCAAGGACTGCACATGGAGGGGTCTGATTGTTCTGGCAGCATGTGTGCAATAGAGGATTGCAAATTCGATCATCAATAGGAGGAGAGGACCTCGGCCCTGTGAAGATTCTGTGCCCCAGTGTAGGGGAATGCCAGGGCCAATAAGTGGGAGAGGGTGGGGTGGCAGGCATGGAGAGGGGGGAGGCAACAGGGGTTTGTTTTTGTTGTTTTTGTTTGTTTCTTTGTTTTTTGGAGGGGAAACTGGGAAAGGAGAAATTTACATATAAATAAATAAAATATCTAATTAAAAATACAATAAGAAAAAAACACTAAAAAAAAAAAAAGAGACACCTTGGTCGACCTCTGACCTTTGTCTCCACACCTGCGCGCGCGTGTGTGCATGCGACACACACACACACACACACACAAATTCACCACACACACACATAAATCCACCACACACACAAAAGGAAAATAGAAAATGAAGG
>NW_022196904.1:41408608-41493244 GCF_008632895.1 Mastomys coucha | reverse complement strand
AAAAAAAAACCTCAGAATTTCTGGTATAAACATCATGAGATGGTCCCCCCACACACATAAAAGTGGGACAAATCTTTAGCCTCTGAAATCTGATATTGACTTCTTCTGCAGTACCTGAAGTGAAGCCTGCAGACAGTCTTTAAAACGTGTCCTTTATCTCCATCACTCAAAAGAGAGAGAAAGCTCTGAAACATCAAATGAAATGACTTATCTGTGCAATTTTCTGGCACTTGGTAACTGCAGAAACACAACTCAAAATTTCCCAGCATCTACCTGTCAGAAAGTTCTCAAATCTCTACATCTACTTTAGATTTACATACAGAATTATTTTTGCTTCTAAGAAACAGTATCCCTCTTTTTAAATGATTATTTCTTATTGTTTGTTGGCTATGGGAACGACGCTAACTGCCTCTGAAAATAGATTAATTTTCAAATATTTATAAATTTTATTCCACAAGATGTTTGTAACAAGATGCCTCATGTTACACCATTTCCTCTGTAGGGTAAATGCACACAGTCCTTCCAAAAGCATCCTCTTCCCACCCATTTTCTGTGGCCTGTCAGACAATGCTCTCATTCTATTCTTCTGATGGATCTATACCAATTTGTATTGATCAAAGTTGCTAACCTTTCATATGAAACTTCCCAGCTCCATTCCAACTTTTTTTGAGATGAACCCTATTCTTGAATATGTAAATCAACTATTTACAGCATTGCAAACTCTTCCATTTATCGACCTGATCAAAATGTTGGATTTTGACATATTAGCTATATGATATCCTTCCCTGATCTTTGTGTTTAGAAGAGAAGGCTCACCAAGAAATGAATAGCCAGCATTTGTATTAAAAACATATCACTGTTAACCATGCACACTGTATAAATGGTTTTCATTCATCAGGAACCAATAATGTATAAGCAATGAGTAGATCTTACCAAAATCTGATTATTAAAACTTGCAGATACCACCCATAACAAAGTAAATACATATATATTATGACATGTATATACATACATATATATGTATGTACAGAGAGTTCACCCCAATAGGAAATCAATCCATCTCAAATGTTTGACTTCATGTGACTTCTACTGACAAGACTATATATTTATGCATAAAAGTGTGGCCATACCTTCTCCCTGGGCATTCTGTTGAGTTTAACTTTCTCTTATGCTCCAGGATAGAATATAAATAAAAGTCTACATAAAATCTCCACAGGAAACACTGATTAGAAAATAATAGCACTACAGAATGTGCTCTTTAACTGTGCCCAGGAGTCAACCGGAAAATAGGAACATGAAATAAGCTGTCTGTAACAGTGTTTATTGCTGGCTTTGAAAAGAGAAATAAGCAAATATATTGTAAGCTAATGTTTAGTCTTTAGTATGCACACACACACACCCATGTGCAAACACACACACACACACACACATATACAAACACACACAGTGTTACTATTTGACCCAAAATAGAATCATTTTAAAAAGCAAACTAGGTATTAAATCATAATTTCATTTGCTTAAACTTACTGATTTAAATGTGTATCTAATCAAAATTTAAGATAAATATTTGTGATTTGCTTAATTATTGGCATGCACTTCAATGAGAACTTTGCCATCCCAACTACTAATGAACAATATACCTTTGAAAGCTACCAAAACATGCTATGAAGTAAGATAATTATCCTGACCACACATGTAACCTCAGCTGAATTGAGTAAATATTATATTTGCATTCAAATGTTATAAGCAAAGGTTGTCATTAAATAATAACTCATATCTCTGAGGTTTTAGATAAATAGTAATTATCATTATATAAATGGAATATGTAAATTCTATAAAACCAAGGTATCTTAAAATAAAAAACAATAAAAAAAATATGTCACTTGGGACCAATACTATTGATTACCTTAGCACTGGTTTCTATAACTGAATGATAATGTGCTATAGTTTCTCCTTTTTGTGTGCCTTTTATAGGTATTCTAATACGTTCATTTGCTATATAAATTAATTCACAATGAGACATTACATCTGATTAACACTTTAGTTAATGCCACACCAACATTCGCCCCTCCAAAGGTGAAGGAAAACTGCAGAAAACAGACCCTAAGAATCTAAGAGCTAGATGATGTGAAGAGGGCCACGGCATGCTGTCTTAAGTGCATGGCATCCTCACCTCCTCACAGCTGCTGAGATTACCCACATGGGGCCTGAGCAAGACTGAGCCTGACAACAGGTAGAAGGGGGAGAGGCCATTGGACCCTGCTTCACATAGAAAGCCAATAGCAGAGTAGCAGTCACTGTCTTCAATAACGTAGCCACTGCTGAGTTACTCATGCCCCAGTAGATAGCTCCCCACTCATGAACACATGGGAGGCCCTAGTTCAACCCAGTCCATCACAAAGCCAAAACTAACTAAACTAACTATAACTAACTAATAACAAGGAAGTGTGGAGGGTAATATGATAAATTTGATCAGAGTAAATTGTTAAGATGCACTAAATATAAAACAATAAATGGCTTTTTTAAAAAAGCTAAGCTGATTTCATTTGTATCTCAGGTCAATTTTATAAGAAAGCCAGGAAGTTGACTTTAATAGCTGTAGTACACACATGAAGAGTGGCCCCTGGTGTGGTGATGTTAAGGAGTGGACTGGGAAACTTTGAGCTCAAAGTGAAGTTCCTCAGACAATGCTGATGAAGTAGCTGGAGTATCATGATCTGCATCCTAGAACGAAATCAAGTCTCAAACTATCTATAGCCACCAGGGCTCTGTCTTGGTATCTGAAGTCTCTACCATACTCTTGAAGGTATACATGACAATATTCCTTATCCTACACCCCCTCTGAACGCTAAACAAACTTATGATTGCATGAAAGTATTTATTTCCTGTGAATTTTGATTGATGATATAATTGCTGATTAAGGCAGACTTGTCCAGTTCAACCCATGAGCTGCTTTCCATTGTCCACCCAGAGTCATCATTCTTTCAATGTCAGTACTGCCAAGCAGAACAAATAAATACCTAAACTCAACTCAGAACAAAGAAAGTCTTTTCTCTGGTAACAACATCTCTGTGCAGTTAATGAAACACCAGTAGCCTCTACCTACAACAAAGCAACAAATCCTAAACAGCTGGAGGATGTGGTTGTTTAGGTCTGATCAGGAGAGATGCACTCCAAGGCTCAGAGCAAAGCGATTAAAAAAAGATCAAGACATGTCAAGAAATTTGCATCCAGCAGGCTTAAAGACAATTCAAATGAATCACCATTTCCCAGCTTCCTGAGTCAACATTCACAGGATCACAGACAACAGTAACTAACTACATAGGCTTGTTGACCACATATAATTGGAAGTTTGTTTACAACAGATTGCCCATCTTTCTGCTAAAACTGAGCATGTGATGTATTCCGCATGGGCGAAAATAGAGAACAGTTAATTTGAGATTTTTCATCATTGCTCAAGTTAACAGGTCATGATTAAATAAATAAGCCTAGGAACAAGCCATCGGAACAGTGGTTTCCCAACTTTTAGCAGCAATTTGGCAACTTTAAGGGAAGTTAAATATGTACAGGCAGGAGAGATTTCACCAGGACATTAATTCCAGCATTATTTTCCATTGTAAAAGCTAGTCAGCAAGAAAAGGGCTAAGTGAGATGTGGACAATTCACACAATTGATTAACATACAGTGATTAAGATGAATGAGGTAGGACATATGCAAGCCTGGATAAATGCCAAAATTCCATTGTGAAGGACTGAGGAGAGGGCTCAGTCTCTCAAGTCCTTGACACACAAGCACAGGTACTTCAGTTTGATTTTTAGTCCCCATCCCCCCAAAAAAACTTGCATGGTGGTGTGTGCTTGTAATCCTAGCCATAGTGGGACAGAGAAAGGAGGGTCCCTGACCATCTTTAGTGAGAATCAGTGTCTCAAAAAGAAAAGTGAATAGTGACTGAGGATCAAAACCTGAGCATGTGTGTCTGCATACACAAAAACTAGAACATATGAGTACGCATGTACAATTAACT
Organism: Mastomys coucha; assembly: GCF_008632895.1. Lineage (NCBI taxonomy): Eukaryota > Metazoa > Chordata > Mammalia > Rodentia > Muridae > Mastomys > Mastomys coucha. The sequence continues at coordinate 41,489,220 of NW_022196904.1, read as the reverse complement.
CTGTGTGTATTCACAACTGTAAAGACACACACACAACACTCATACATATGTTCAGTAATAAAAGCAAGCATCAGTTCAATGTATACAATATGGTGTTATTATGTTTATGAAAATAAAACATTTTAAGCACAGTATATCATTTGCAGGCATGTAAACATGTAATAATAGTATTCAGACATACACGGAAATGATAAGCTTCAGGTGCAAGTAAGAGATTAATTATGGGAGGAAAGAAGGAAATCTAAGATCGACATTTGATAGTTGACCTTGACTGGCAATCTGACTGGGTGGCAAAGATCAGAGATAATAAAGTCTGTGACTAGTGCTCAGTCTGTCAGTGAGGTGCTTCCAGAGAGGATTAGCTAAGATAAAGGAGACCTAGACTGAAAGTAGGCTGCACCATCCCATAGGCAGGAGACCTGGATGGCATAAAAGGAATAATGGATGGAGGCAGCTACTACAGGCATTTCTTCTCTGCTTTCTTCCCCTGATGGTGTAGAACCTCTGAAACTGAGTCAAAATGAACCCCTCCTCCCTTGCTTGTGTCAGACATTTCTCCACAATGGTAGAACGATAATAGATATGAGGCTCTTTAATGCTATGTACAGGTATTTCTCAAAGAACACATACACATGGAAACACGTTAAATCAGGTACAAGATTGCTTATCCCATTACTCCTGAGTTTCCCTACATTATTACAATAATCTGTGGAACTATTAAAAGTTTTCCACCAGGCGGATGTGCTTCCATGAAGCACATGATTATTGACTGGTATACATCCAGCCATGGCTTCAAACACAAAATAAACAAACCAGCAAATATTATGCACAGAGTGACAGAAAGTATTATGCCAGAAAGGACTACAGAAAAGAATGTACTATCCTGCACCCCAGATCACACAGCAGAGCTACATCCCAGCTAAACAGCACCATGATTCTAGACCAGGATCCTTCATTTGTGTCTCTATTCTATTGCCACTGTGCTTTCTGGTATCTTAAAAATCCCTTCCTCACTGCTAGCTCTTGTTAAATGAAAATGAAGTTTCAATGAAAGAGGAAAATCCCACTTTAACATTCCCTCACTTCTTTGTGGCTGTAACCTCACTTTACTCGAAGAACAAGTAACAGAGAAAATGGAGCAGCAAAGCTTTCTGAAAGTCTTGCTGTGTCCAAGCTTGAAGGAAATTGTCTACATATACATCCCATATGAGAGCAATATACATTTGCAGAGCCATGGAGGCTGCAGAGCAGTTATTTTTAATGGAAATGATGGCCATCTGTCTCAGTCCTCAAATGCCAGCCTACATTCCAAGTCGGATCTTGGGGAGGATCCCAGCCCCAGGCACAGTGAGGAGAGAGGAGCATGATCCTTCTTCCCTCAGGGATACGACTACTAACTAGAAAAAGATCAAAGGCCAAACCCAGATCCACTCACAAGTGTGCAGTGGTTTGGCCTTTGCCCCTGGGATTCTTCTGTGGAGGGGTATTATCATCCACCATTTAAATTCTAGAACTCAAATCAGTCCAAGAGGATGGAGAAGGGGTCTGGCAATTACTGAACCCATGTTCTGCAGGCAGCTCCTCATTTCAATCCCAGAGCCACATCTAGGCAGGAATTGTCTGTGTTATGGTAAGAACCTGGTACGATGTCCACGTTGATACCCTTTGTAAATCACAAAATGTTCACCCATAATCCCTATGTGTACTTATTTTTAACATGGTGCTTCCAAAGTCATCATTGGCACCTTATGCCCTCAGCACTTCAGTTTTTTTTTTTTTCCAGCTGAAAAGTAGGTGGGGCCAGGTAGCCAATCTTGAGCATTCTAGAGAAGGCCACCTTAGAAGGACAGACAGGGTATATAACTCAAACACAGAAAAAGTGAGAAAAAAAATCAGAACCGAAGCTGTGGCAAATAAACCATAGCCATTGTATGCTATGTGAAACTTTAAAATTAAAACGTTTGAAAGCATCCATGATGTAAAAGACTAGTCAATCTAGCCTGGCACAGGCCAAGGCATTGGGTGACTTAATCACATTAAGTGTCATTTTGATTGCTTATGATTTAAGTCCTGAACCACCCCAACCAACCTCTAATCTTCCATCTTCTTGGCAAAGCAGTTATCCTACTATGCTCCCCAGGGAGAGGGGACAGATTGGGTACACTCCCAGCTTTCACTTTTGGTTTTGTTGGTTTGTTGGGTGGTGTGTGGCAATGTCTCATTTACCCCAGGATGGCTTCTGAACTATCTATCTGAGGATGCCTCTATCTCCTCAGTTCCTCGCTTGGCTCCTTAGTGCAAGCATTACAGACAAGAGTTGGCAAACTTGGTTAAATTATCTTATCTCCTTCATTTTTATTCTTCCATCTTTTTCCCTGTAAGGTTTGCTTTCCTCCTTTGAAGGCCAGCTCGAGGTACCCTCTGTTGCAGTCTCATCTAAATCATCTCAACAGGACCCAATGATTTGAATTACTTCACATCTCCTTGTCTCTCTGGTGCCTGGGGAAGAAGAAATTATATTTTTGAATTTTATTCCTACCATGTTCCAGATATTCAGCCCTAACAAGTATAATTGCATACATCACCCTCAACCAGAGTCTGCTTGGCATGGTTCCTCACTCCTGCCTCACTGGTGACACATCTGAGATGCAGCAGTGTTACAATGACTCTGCAAATGCCTTAGGCCTGTTCTGAAGTGACTATCAAGTTAACCTATGTCTAAGCCCCAAACCTACAGACAATACATACGTTCATTAAGATAAGTCCACTGGAGTGCGTAGAAATGTAGATATCTGTTTAGTTTTCCTTTTATCCTGGATGAGGTCAGATTTCTCCTATCTTGTTCTACCCTTTTGGTTCTTAGATGTAAATCCTCTTCTATGCCCAAAGGCTTGCATTGCTAGATGCCTAGTTGATATAAAAATAAAACTATTTTATTTCAATAGATATCATTCCTTTGACAGTAGATAGCAGGCTTGAAAACAAATGCATTAGTCTTCCCCTGAAACCGACCACAGTGCACTAGCACACAAAATTGCCAAATCTAGTTGCCACAGGTCAATAAAGACTTAACAAGAATTGGCGATGGTCCAGAAGTGATTAAAACTCCCCGAGAGATAGAAAGGCCCGTCTTAGAAGAACAAACCAGAATCAATCAAGACCTACAAGTTCACTGACACAGACTGAGAACTGTTGCATCTGAGGTCTGTAAAAACATGCTGACAGTCACATTTCCTGTATGAGTGGCATACAGCACTGTGTCGTCCCTTGATTGGCACCTGGAGTTCTTGTGGTCTTCCTAAGGGTCTCCCCTGTGGAGAAGGGAATGTCCTGAACTCCCTCACCACCGAAGGACAGCAGGGAAAGGAGCCTTCTTTTTTATATGCCCAGTAAAGCCATGTCATATAACTTAAAGCCATATCATGTAACTTAAAGAAATGACATATGAGTTAAGCTCAGCCCATCAGATATCTTTTTTTATTAAGCTAATTTGTAACACACACATACACACACACACATATATACTATATTTATCATTTGCTTTCTCCTATCCAACTCCTTTTGCCCACCTCCAATCTCTATCAAATACATGGCCTCTTTAAAACTACTATTGTAACACATACCAATATTTATATATAATTATGCAAAGCCTCCGATTAAATTTCACCTCAGAGGGTTGTTGTGTGACTCCAATATATAAATACAACCTGCTAGACCCATTTAGTGTTGCTTGACTGTATGACCACTTGGTACTAGATTGTTGTCTCCCCCCAATGCTGCTGGAACATTGCTGCAGAGTTCTGAAAGCGAAAGTGAACTGACAGCCCCAGCTGAAGCCGGCCACCTGTGGTGCAAGACAATAGCCCACACACACTGCAGCTCCTCCTGAAATCAAAAGATGGACTTACAACTAACTTCTGCTAAGACTCCTGTTTGAAGTCTCTCCTCACCTTAAACAGACTGGTTGCCTGCGATGTGATACCACTGAGAACCCAGCCTCTATATGTCTGCTGTTGTATTTACGTTATGCATATACTATGTTTAGGTATTGTGGTTCCACTTTGCTGCCTGGATATAAAAACCCATTTCACCCCAAGTAAAGCACGCTTTGATACATTTACTTGGCATCTGTCTTTTGTTCTCGACTGGTTTATTCCCACAGGTCTGGTCCAACCTCCAGTTCAAAGTTTCCCACGACCCAAGTAAATCTGCTGGCCAGACTCTACACTAGATAACCAATTAGGGAGCCCATCCATGGGAAACACTAACTCTCTCAACAGTAATCAACTGCCTGGGGCCCCATGAGGATATACAAGCTGGGCTGGACCTAGAAATTGGGTATGGTGCCAACCAGTTAAGGTCAGGTAGACACTATGCTCCTACTTTAACTTTGAATCTTCAGAGCTCTGCGAGCTCTGTGAGGTCAGTAAGCTCTGTGAGGTCAGTGAGATTTATGTATCCAACCAACCAACCCCTGTGGACAGCATCTCTTTCCTCCTGTTCCTTCATGTAATGATCCTTCTGTGTCCTGGTATCTCTACAGTTTCCCGTCCTGTCAATCAATTAATTATGATTTCATGAGAACCTTGCAGTAACATTCATTAGTCCTTTCAGATCCCTTTTTCCTTAGGAAACCATCACATTCATTAAGTCCCGGGTAGGGTGTTAAAAAGCAATAGGACTACAGTCAGCAAAGTGCAGGCTGACACCACAGGGGAGGGAAGTAATCCATGCTGGAAACTCTACTAACAGCTTTATGCCTATTAACACATTTGAGTCTCACAAGCAACCCTCTGAGATAAGACTTAATCTGAGGTTTAGGAAGAAGCTCAAACCAAGTGGTAAGGAGTGAGTATACAGAGAGTGAAATGCATGTCCCCTGGCAAATTATCAAGAATTCTGAATTGAAACAATATTTGGAGTGTTTATTTATAACTGTAGAAGGCTTCAAGACAGGAGATATTCCTTATAACAGAACTGAATGACAAATCCTAAGGGCAAATATATATAAAAGACTTCCCTTCCCAACTTTCTCAATGAAGAAAATATAGGCTACATTAGACTAGATTAAAATCAGATAAATGCAAGTTTGTTAGGTACTGCTGTTGGGCGAGTTCATTAGTACCAAGGAAAGGGGCTGAGGAAGCCACATACCTGGGCTAGGACAGAGACGCTTTATAGACTATAGGCAAAGGAGGATGATGTGCCAGCCACAAGGTAGGTGTGTGCCCAAGTAAGGTCAAGAGCTGAGTACTTAGGAGGGGATTTGTGTGGCTGGCAGCATCAGAAAAGGAGGTTGTGATGGTTGTAAAGAGGTGGAACTGGGCCCTTGGAGCCATTCCTTTGTTAGGAGTTTTTCTATGTGGGTGGGGTTGGGGAAAGGAGGACACATGGGGTTTCCTAGTTTGTGTAGAGGCAAGCAGGGACTCCAACTACACATCCCAACCTCATAGGGTATATGGGCACCAGTTCAGATCTGGCTACTTCCTGTTGGCATGGGACATCATGTGGATGGGGAGTTGGGAGTCCGTAGGCTGGTATTCAAAGGGAGGTATGGGATAGTTGGTTAACTGCTATCCTAGAGAGTTTTCAAATTTGTTCCTGGTGGAAGAGGAGACGGCAAGGGGATAGAAGAAAAACAGAAAAATGAGAATGAAGGATCCCATAATAGGTTGAGCCTGGCAAAAGGGAGGACTGCTATCAGATTAAGGGAGAGAAAGAGGGTTGGTTTTGCCATCTCAAGTTCTCCCTCTAGTTTCTGGAGTGGCTCCATCTGGGTCTCCACCAGGCTAGACTTGATATAACACTCTTTTTGCAAGAATAGGCAGGTGCCACCTTTATCAGCTCTGAGGAAGTCAATGGATCTTCAGTTTTGTAGGTCCACTGAAGCTTACAGAAATCTTTTTAATTTGGCAAAGAGATAAATTTTAGACATGGTAGCATTATCATTGCTTGCAATCTATAATGAGACTGATATTATAGAAAAGGCAATAGACTTATACTTTTGTGTCATAGTAGGGGGTTGGGAAATGATTTGGAGTTAAAAAGCATGAACATTCTTTAAGATGGGCTCAGGAAATACAAACCTGTGGAGCAGAAGGGGCAAAAGCTCAATTGATCTTGATTTTTAGTCTCACTTTCACTACAGATTGTTTTTGAAAATTTAATACAACAGTAGAATAATGAGGGTAAGGAATCTGAAACATTTTTTTTATTTCTTTTATATATCTTAAATTACCTTTTTGTCATTATTTAAGCCTTCACAGCCTCTAACTTTCACAACCTGCATTTATTAACCTTAAAACATCTTCTTCGACCCTAAAACAGTTTTAGATCCTTTATAACTTAAGCTTTTATGTCTTCAAACCTTTACAAACTTTATATGTTTTGTGAGGTTTTGTTTCCTGAATCTAGTAACAAGGAAAACTGTAAGACAGACATGCAGCTTTAAGAGAGTGAGGTCTGTGGCCTGAATTTTACACATGAAGAGATCTGAGAAGGCATCTTACACCTTGCTTGTTGTTAAATTGATAAATCTTTTATTAGTCTAGTCTTCAAACCCATCAGAGACCATTTATCAGAAGGATAAATTTTACTTGAGTAAACAAGATCAAGCAGTTTCCAAATCTATTAAAAATGACAGGTTTACACGCTACCTAGATGGTCATCATAGGTTCTTCTGTGGTCAGTGGGGACAACTGTCTTCAGCCACCAGGCTCAGATGTCCCAATAGACTTTCCTGTAGAGTCAGAACCTAGGGAAGACTGTCCCACCTTGTTTTGGGGAAGTGGGGCAATCAACTCTCCAGTGTTCTGCTTGTCTACAATCTTGATAGCATGCTGTCAGCAGTTGAGGTAAAAGGGCAGTTTATAGCTTGGTCACATTCATAGCAAGCCCCAGTGGAGATTCTTCTGTCCCTCTCTTCTTTGGAGGAGATTAGGGGTGTTGTCATGAGTCAAATGTGTTTCTCTTATCATGTAAAGTGTTTTTATTAAACATTTTAAATGCTGTATTCTGCTTATCTCTGAAGTGTTTGAGGACCATCTATCTATATATAAAATATATCTAAAATATATCTAAACAGACAAACTCTGCTTGTTTTTAGTTACTTAGGCTTAATCTTGAACATGTATACAGGAGTCTAAGGCTTATTTCTGTAATTAATTATATTAGTTCTTAGTGAGACTATAAGTATAGCTCTGAACAGAGTCAATGATTTGATCATTTATAAGGTGACTGAATATTAAGGTGTATTTTTTAATTATCCTTAACAGTTTATAATATGTTAATAATATCATTGTGTTTATATGGTTAGATTTAATTAAAGACAGGATGGAAAGTGTTAATATGTTGGGAAACCGGTAGGGACCTTGGCTGAAAGAATTGTTATCACAAGGTTATCTACTGTGCTGAAGCTTATTTGGTTGTCACCAGTGAGAATTTACCTTTAGGAAGAGAACAGAGTGGCAATTGGCCTGAAAGGAGGGGGATACTTTGGAGCCTTGACAGCAAGGAGGAGGTGGCATTCTTGGAGTGGTACTGCTAGAACAAGTTTGGGGACCCAGGGCAGGAGAAGGATCCAGAGGTTGGGAGGGGCATTGTCGAAGTAGCCCTACATGAGCACAAGGGAAAAACTGTTGCTGTGGCCCAGATATGGGCCTAAGGAAGCTGTAATTCCAGGAGGCACTGGAGGGACTATTTGTTAAGAAGCATTGGAAAGACAATATGATCCATACATGAGCCAGGCTGCATTGTACAGAGTAGGCAGGGCTGATGTGGATGTGAGTGTGGCCTGGCCCAATGGGCAAGGAGAAGGAGTGGTGTCTACCTATGCATTGTCAGAGCTCAAGCAAACCAAAAGGAAGTGGGATAGGAGGAGGTGCAAGAGCCAGAGTCATGTAAAGGGCATGGCAGACTGGAGAATAAGACTCTAGAAATTGGAATTTTAGAATTTTGAAGACAAATGATCTATACATATTTCAGGAGGGTCTGATTATCAGCTTGGTTTGTAAAAAACCACTGCAACTGAAACAGGTATGTTCCAGTTGAGAAGGGAGAGGGGGCTCAGGCAATGGAGGGGACTCAGATTTGCTATCTGAGTTCATGGAGGCAAGGGTCTACCTCTGCCAGCCTGACCATTTTGCTAGTGGGACCTGAGCCAGAAAATAACGACTATAGTGGGGGAGGGGTGAGAGCACAGTTCCCCAAAAAAATGGACATAAGGGGTTCAAAATAACTGCCATACACAGGCAGAAACTATTGGCAGGGATTAGGGTAGCTGGCAGCATCAGAGAAGGAGGTTTATGATAGCTGTCCTGAATGCAGAACTGGGATCTAGAAGCCATTCCTTTGCTAGGAGGTTTTCAGTGTGGCAGGGTTGGGGGAAGGAGGGCAGGTGGACTCTCCAAGCTTGTGCAGGGGTGAGCTGGGATTCCAACCAAAGAATATAGATAGATGGATGGGTAGATTGTTAAAAAGATTACAGTTGATAGGATTCAAGGGAAGACAATTCCTCTATGATTAACTGTCAAGTTACCTCTAACAACTGGTAGTAACAATAATACAGAACAAACCAGTGTCTAAAGTTGCTGTTTGAAGGTATAGTATACACTGACTTGACTGCCCATACAGACTGTCTTTTTTTTCTTTAATATTATATTTAAGAGAGTTAAGACATTTACAGGCAACTTTCCAGCTTTCCATCTCAACAGTTAAGATCTGAGGCAAGAGTCGTCACAACATGACGAACCCTTTTCAAACGAAACAGACCACATTATATCTTGCTATAATGTCTCATAAACTCAGTTCTTTCCAGTGTTTTGGCTGGGGTAGTAAGTTCTTTCCTTCAGAGATTGGTGTACATCTTGCAAAGCTAAGGATCTCTTCAAAATGGCTTCATTTCACACAATGTAGAGGAAAATAACAGAACAGAGAATATGGCCATAGGAGAGGAGACAGAATTCTTTCCAAAGAGACACATTGTTTCTCCAAAGGGGAAAACTTGTTTCACAAAAGGAGAAACACAAGCTGGTGAAGTCAAGAGATTTACCCAAGCTCACAAAGCAATGCTGGCTGATGCTTGCCTTCCTGGATTAGGACTGGGGCCCTGCCTTTCTGTAAGCCTAAAAAATTATATTGTGGATCAGTATGCAAGGAGACATGGAAAAATATTTTTCCTTTTTGAGTCAAAAAGGGGATCATAAGAATAAAGTGGTTGTGTTTCTTTCATTTTGGACTAATGGAGTTATTTCCTTTTCCTTCCTTCATTTTCATATGTTGTTTGCATTCAGAGATATGATAGACCACCTATCCTTAGTCAGTATGGTACCACAAACCATATTCCAAACATAGCATTTCTAAGATGAACACAAAGATACTGGGTTGCTATTTTCCCCAGTAGAGGCATCCACTCTTTTGAAATACAGTGTCATGTTCCAGAAGGCTACCATCATGAAAAGGGAAAAACATCTCCATCTACTCACAGGGCATGGACAGGTTATTGGAATATCACCAAACAAGTTTAGATCATCCCTCCCTCTCCTCCTCCTCCTCTTCCTCCTATTCTTCCTAAATTAATAACCATCTCATCAAGAGAGAAGAAGTAGGAGTAGACAGACAGTCCCTGGGATTCCCTTGAATATTCAAAGAGGCTTAAAAAGTTTTCTCCTGAATGATTTGTTCATTTGTGAGACTAATTCTGAAGCTAACACTGTTTTCAGATGTACTGAATCTATGAATATTTAATGCTTGCTCAGACAGTTACATGAGCAATGATCACTTACTGTGTACCTCCTATACTTACTAGGCTAGGCTGTGCAGATAGGAAGCCTAAGTTTTCTGGACAAAATCTTCAAGTTGTTGGGAAAAATGACACTCATAGAAAGTCTAGGGTCACAAAATATGACTCCTTAATAATGCTTCCCCCCACCCCACCCACATTCTTAAATAATTAAGATTCTGAAATCCAAGGCTCTATCTGGCCAACTGCTTCCTGGTAGGTTATTTGTGTCTAGAACCTATCAATGAGGGTGTCTTTTGCTGTGATAAAACACTATGACTAAAAGAAACTTGGGAAGGAAGAAGAATATTTCAACTTATAATTTGTAGTTTATCATCTAGGAATGTCAGGGCAGGAACTCAAAGCAGAAACTTGGGAGCAGAAAATGAAGCAAAGATCATGGAAGGATGTTGCTTAATGGCTTGTTCTTCATGGCTTTCCTGGCCTGCTGTCTTATAGAATCAAAGATCACTAACTCAGGGCTGCCCACAGTGAGTAGAAACTTTCCACATCTATCATTAGTCAAGAAAATTTCCAATAGACTTGCCCACAGGCCAATCTTATGCAGGCCATTTCTCAGCTACATTCTCACTCCCAAGATATGTCTAGATTTGGTGAAGCTGACAAAAACCTAGCAGCACAGACGTAGCAGAAGGTTTATAATCCGTGGGTAAAGAAAGAATCTCATTCTAGGCTGAGGAAACTGCTTGATCAGCAAAGTACTTGCCTTGCAAAGGTGAAGACCTAAATTCAACTTTCCAAAATCTATGTTTTGGTTTTGGTTTTAAAGCCAGGTGTGCTTACTTATACCATTGAATATAGAGAAATTAAGCTGGTGTCTAACTAGAAGCTTTACCCCTGTTGACTAGTGTTCATGCTAATGAAAGAACTATACACACTCTAGGAGGATAAAGGTAATATCACCAAGCTACAAACACTATGACTTATAACAGTGACCTGCCTGAAAGATATGCTAGTGTAATATTGGCAAAGATGTTGTCAGAGCAACCAGCCACTTACTGAATTAGATTCAAGGCCAATTCCATGAGATAGAACCTACAACTGACGCTTCTAAAGGGGCCAAGAGTGTGAGACTACATAGTTCATGGGCCTAGAGGAAAACCTAATACTATTATTCTACTAAAGAAATATAGCAATAAAATGACATATTGCTATGCTTATAGATTACTGCCTCACTTTGCCCTCATCAAAGAAGATCCTTCTTGTGTTATGCGAGAATTAACACAGGCACAGCTCTGTCTCTCTTGTCTTTTGTTTCATTGGAATAGTAGATGCATAACCTTCAGGAGCTTGATAAGAGAGTTAACTGAGTTTACATATGGATAATCTTAGACCAATGCTGACCGACAGAATCATCATTAGACTCTGATCTTGCCAGAGAAAAATGTGCAGTATTCAGAAATCCTGAGTTCCTGAGGCCCTGGTCCTGAGTATAGAACTGAGGGGACTCTTTCCGCTGCAGTAAGTTCCCACTTTTACCTGCTGTAGGTTTTACCTCCCCCTTCATACCACAAAGAAAAGAGGGACAAAGTCTCAATATAGCCACAGCTAGTAAGCAGTAATTTCCGTACCTGTGCCCTGAAACAGTTAGAGGGTCCTACTGCATCTGTTTCCATGCAAGCAATGTATAAATGCTTTACTCTCAATAGAGAAGGGAAGTCAGTCTCTTAGGAGAAAGTTCTTGACCCAAAGAAAATGTAGTCCCCATTAGGGTCAGTGTTTTCCCACTTCTGTGGCCTCCTCTTCCTCAGCCCAGAAGATGGTAATGCTTGTCAAGAAACTTGACAATAAACTTGACTTTTATATTTCTCTGAATGCTGGTCTTATCTCTCAACTCTTTAGTGCACGGAGGAAAAGAACCTTTCATCTAGCCCACATCACCAGTGAAGAGTTACAGGGAAATGATCACACCAACTATTTGATGCATTTCCTATTTAAACGGAGACTTGAGGTGTCTGGAAGTTTGCTGTGGTCCAGTTTAAACGGTGAGAAAACTCACTTTGCTATAAGAGACAGAACACAAGGGAGTGTGTTAGTTAAACAAGAGCAGCATTGCTGTCTCTAGGGGCATGCAAATCCAGATACTTTGCTGAGCCAGTCTCTCCCAGGGGAGGGGGTGGGGGTGTGTATGTTAATTCTATGCATGGAGCCAAGTTCTAGCTCCAGCCTTGCCCTGTCCTGAGGTAAGGACATTTTCCTGACACCCTGGAGGGACATAGAGAAGGCTCTCAGTGGGGAATTTCTTTGCTTCTTTGAATAAAATAGTCTACAATAAACTCAACTTGGTTACTGGGTTTTACTTTATGCTTCTCCTTAATAATACAATATGAAAGTATGGCTCATCCTTGTTTACCTGTCAAATAAAGCGTCTGAGTTTCAAGGATGTCTAACAAATTCACTTTAAGAAAACTGTAATTGTACCAACTTCTGCTAGGCTACTTCAGGGAGAGAGGGGGCAAGAAAGAGCTGAGGGAATGGAAAGAAGTGAGAGAGAAAAGAGGGAAAAGAAAGAGGAGAAAGGAGGGGAGAGTAAAGAGAGGGAAGGAGAAATGAGAAAGGTAAAAGAAAGGGAGAAGCCTGAAGGAGAAAGATGGAGGAGAGAGAGACAGAGGGGAAGAGAGAGGGTCACACAGAAGAAAGGGAAGAGGGAAGGGATAGAAGGAAACAGAAGGAAAGGAACAAACATAGAAACAGAGGAGAAAGAGAAGGATGGAGAATAAGAGGCAGAGAGGAGAGACACAGAGGAGGGAGGGAGAAAGAGAAGGAACAAAAGAAAACAGAGAAAGAAAAGTATAAAGAAGGGAGAGAGGGAAGGGGGAAAGAGGATGGAAAGAGAGAGGAGAGAAGTGGTGGTCGGGAGAATTCAGCTCACCTAATACAAACCTCACAGAGACTTATGCACAAAGTGCATATCTTCATGTTAAAAATACTTCTCTTATTTGAGGCCCACTCTGCCCAACACATCAATGATGAGATGCAAGAAAAAAAGGAGGGATAAAGGATCCATCCCAGCAGTGAAGATTTTTATGCAAAGATGTCAGTTTAATGAGGGAATTCTTGAAGTGTCCTTAAAGAAATTAGAACCGGGATTGGTGGCTTGTCTATGTAATCTCAGCACTGAGAAAGCAGAGGTAGGGGTTTGGTATGAGTTCTAACTCAGCCTGGGCCACATGATGAACCTCTAGCTGACAAACAAATGGAGTAATTACTGGAATTTTAGATAGAAGCTTGATAAAACTGCTTCAAGTGGCATGAACCAGCCAACCAGTGAGCTGTGGTCCAAGGAATGGGGAACTACATATGAGACAAATAGGAGACTGCGTGAAACTCAACTGAAAATCTCCTAGACAAAATTTAGACAGACTGCTAAGCCCAAGTGGCCTTTTCTCAGCAAGAGGAAGAACAAATCTTCGTCCTAAATTGGATACTAAACGTTTCCCGGCTGTAAATAAATAGAAACGGATGACTCATTTCTATATTAATTTGCCAAGTCATTTTTCTTCCACAGAAAAGAAAATTGTCTACTCTTGATCTTAAAGTATTTTGTGATTGCTCAGTCAAAGACAGAAGAGAGTCTCTGTGAAAACCCCGTCATAAGAATCCAGAGCAGCATGATTGTGTACCAAGAATCCAAGTAGAATCCAGCAGGAATTACTAATCCAGATCGCAGCATGCATCAGACATCTAAGAATTTATTTTCCAATTAACACTCAAAGACTTTTACAACAAACAGGAATTATGTTGTAATAACCTCAGCTTTGGAAACAACTGTGGATTTGGTTTACTTTGTTTCCTGGTAAGAGGGTATAGGTTAGAGGTTACACAGCATGGGTTAATTTAATTCTATAAGAATAGCAAAATAACATCTGATATTTTGGAGGGGGAATTTACACAGCATTGTCTGCTATATCACATTCCTGCAAATTTGTAACCACAGGGCCAAATTCAGCCCTCATGTTCAAACCAATTTCAACCACCTGCCTTGCTATAAATATAGTTACATGCCATTATCTGCATAAATATGCCTACTGCTTTCCTGCTATGGAGTCAGATTTGAGCAGACACCCAAACAGTAGGGTATACGAAACCAGTGATACTTACTATCTGTTCTTTAAAGCATAGGATCATGAATTTTTGTCCCAAAGAAATACTTTTCAGTGTTTCAATTGCAAAATAGTCTAGGACACCCAAACTGTGAAAATCATAGGACTGCATTATACAGATGAGACTCCCCTATGTGACTGGTGTATGTGAAATTGAAAGTCAAGTTTCAGTGTAGTCACATACCACCTCAGACTCCGGAAGCACTGCAGTGCCTTGCACTTTGACTGTGTACCAGCCACATGACCAGTTTCTCTTGCTTTAACTAAGGAATCTTTTGTCAAGAGGACCCAAGCAAAAGCTAAAAATGTATGTTCTTATATTGAGGGACCTGACTTCCTGTTGCTCCTTTGTCTCCCCTTGTCTGTTACCCCAATAAGGATTCAAACTATTCAATGGCAGAGTCCCAGAATGAAGGAGAGCCACACCAGCCAACTGCAAAGTCATTGAAAATTCTTTTTTCTGTTTAGTGACTGGCTTTGAGTTGGTTTATTAGACATCACTGTTGTGAAAATAACTAACAAATACACTCTAAAACTACTCCTCAGAATAATCCAATTCCTATGCAACTGGATGGCTGCTAACCTTCCCCCTAAACAATTCTCTTTGTCACACCCTTGCCAAAAGATATTGTATTTTCAGGATTAAACTCCAGCCCAACTCTTGCAAAAAAGAAGCCATTAATGGATTATCTAATAATGAGAATGATTATTTATTATCTCCTGGTTACTTGGGGGCTAGAGTTCATCAGCAATGAATTCATTGTTCTATAAATCAATAGTCTACAGTTTGGAATAATCCAGATTATTTGACGATATCTTTTAAGTGCCTATGACAGTGCAGTCTATTCTCTTCCTCAGGATGGTTGAATCCATCCAGTCCATCAACACTGCACAATCTCAAGCACTTGTAACATCATGGGCACTCCTTTCCATCCCTGAAAAGAAGCTATTTTGTACTCTTTACCCTGAAGTCAAAGAAGTACCTACTATCGTGTATTTGATACATTTTCCTAAATTGAATATTTTTCTTTTACTTACTAATACAACCAATAGGAAAGTTTAGAATTGAAAACAAAGTTTTAAAAAGTGAAGTAAGTTTTTGTTATGTTGCCATAACTCACACTGTTCACTAAAGTAATAGTAAAGTTCTCTCAGAATATTGTAGCACATTTTCTTTACTTTGGGAAGAAAGCTGACTGATTTTATAGTTAATTTTTATCTGCTCAGCCAGACACAACTTCCTTGAAGATGAGGATCAATTTTTATGAAATGCTTGGTTATTGGTGGCCTCAGACTCAGCCAAGGAGAGTGATACTATAAAGAAAAGGGGGCTGGGCAGTGGTGGTGCACTCCTTTAATCCCAGCACTTGGGAGGCAGAGACAAGAGGATTTCTGAGTTCGAGGCCAGTTTGGTCTACAGAGTGAGTTCCAGGACAGCCAGGGCTACACAGAGAAACCCTGTCTTGAAAAAAAAGGGGGCCTTTGTTAGGGAAATAAAAGCATAGAAAATTTCAAAATACTTTTCATCCCAAATCATTAAATTACATAATTCATGTTAATGCTTAAGAGTCAGAGAATTTCACATAGCAAAGGAGTGAAGAAGTTCAAAGATTAGAAAAACAAACAAGCAGAGAATCAGTTTGGAAAACACATAAGGAACTCACACTATTTAGTAAAACTACAAAACAAATGACTTATAAAATTAACAAAGGATCCTAAATGGACTTTGCTAAGATAAAGATGTACAAATGACAAAAATCAAAGAATGTCCAACACTAGCCATTAATAAATGGAAATATAAACTAAACCCACAATGTCAACTCACACAAGTTAGAATGACTGTGATTAAAGGAGGAATGATGATAGTAAGTGTCCAAAAAGACGTGGAGAATCTTGTATAGGGCTGGGGAGGGAGGAAGTCAGAGTTGCCATACTGAAATCAACATGTGACCCAGCAATTTCACCAGAGAGCACCAATTCAGAAGAAGTAATATCAGTATTTCAGAGCTCTCTGCATTCCTGTGTTCACTGCACTATCATTAATGGGACCCAGTCTTCAATGAGGTAAGAATCTCTGACAGACAGCAAATGGAGAAAAACCAAAAGGACACTCATTTGCAACAAATCCTGGATGACCCTAGGGAGTAATGATGTAATCTACAGAAAGCCAGACACAGAGAGGCAAATATTCATGATTTCATTTGGATTCAAAGAAATAAAGTAAATGGGGATGACCAGAGGCAGTTGTGGCAAGGATGGAAAGAGGAACGAAGGTGGTTGGAAGTCCTGGTGTTCTGCTGCACATTGTGATACCATAGATAATGGTGTATTATACAATTCAAAATTGCTAAATGAGTGAATAGGATACTGATCTAGGATGCCTTAACTTAAGGTGTTAAGATTTAATTGGGTTCCCAGTTCAGATGAAAAAGGAAACTAAAGGGTTCTTTGGAAAGTCAGTTGTGTTAGATGGTGTTTTGCTGGGGCAAACATGTGAAGGAGTGTTTTCCTAAGTGGACACAAATGAAAAGATGGTTTGCAAGCAGATACATAAAGCAATGTTTTGCTGAAACAGACACAGGTGAAAGGATATCTGCTAAAGCAAGCACATGAAAGGACACATGATGGAGGAATCTTTGCTAAGGACATGCATGTGTTGGTCTGCTTTACATTGCATAGCAGAGTTCCATTTGTTGGGACTCCATAGAGAGAAATGAACCAAAACATTTGTGGTGATGTGCTGCAGATTCTTGCCACTTCTATGGACTCGGACCAATTGGTAGAGTGATGTCAGCTGAGACAGACTCACATGGAGTTTTGCTAAGTCAGACTCACATGCTGAGGCAAGACACAGGGTCAGGTAAAATCCATGGAGGACATGTGATGTTTGGAGAGATATAAATAGTACTCAATGAACTATGAGAGGAGCGTGGCTTGCTAAATACTTGTTTGTCTCAAGTCTTTGCTGATCTTTGCTTCAATGAGAGGCACAGCCAGGCCATGAACTTTTCCTGACATTTCCTGTTAGCCCTGGTCCTTACTGCTGACTCATGCTGATTTAGCTGAGGCCTGGCTGTTTCTGCTAGGTTATGCCATCTCTGCTACTATCCCAATGCTACTGAACTGGACTGCTGGTATATCTGTGAAGTGTTTATGAGTGGATCAAGCTGCTATTGCTTACCCATGAACTAAGCTGCTGATTTCATGACCATGCAGATGGGATTTGCTCCAAAGAACCATTTCTAAACAGGTCCACTTTTCCTGTATCCTTTCTTTTTCACTACCTCTGGTGGGTGGTGGGCTAGAAAGGACATTAAACCCTTTAAGAACCATCATTAAAAGTAGACTTTGAAAAAAATAAAGTTACAAGAAGTTCTTTGTTTCCTAGCAGATCAAGAAGCAAAAAGATCAGAAGCAGAGCTAGGCTATAAGCCTCAAGTCCCACCCTTAATGGCCTACACTTACCAGATTCATCCCTAAGTTTCCATGGCATTCAGAACAGCACCATTATCTGCGGACCAATGGCTCAAACACATGAGCCTATGGTGGGCATTTTATGTGGATAATAACAACAAATGAATTTCCAAATCCTTGGATTTACTACTAGGTTTCTCACTCTGGGAACCTGTCAACTTATTCCCAAGCATTGGAGTGTTCAACAACCGATGGCAGGAAAGTCAGAGGTCTCCCTCAGCTCCAAGCATTGGAGTGTTCAACAACCGATGGCAGGAAAGTCAGAGGTCTCCCTCAGCTCCTGCATTATCAGAAATGTACATTTGGGTTATCACCTATGCTTTTTTACATTTTGTGGCAGCAATTATTAGTTGTACAAAACAATGAGTTTCATTATATTTTCATGCATGCACATAAATGTGTTAGTATACCTATGTCCATGTTTTGTTTCATGACTAAATTCTGCATCTGAGAGAAAACATGTGGTATTGATGTACATCTGGCTAACTTCGCTTAACATAATTTTTAGTCCCACCCATTTTCCTATAGATAAAATAATTTCATTCTTCTTTATGGTTTATGCTTCTAATACTTCATTATTCATGTATTATTTTGCTAATGGGCATCTAGACTGACTGATGAAAACAGACAATGAAGAGAGAGACCAGTGCTTTGAATGAGACACAAAGATAGGCCAGTGATTGTCTGATCACAGATATATATCCTATCTATCTATCTATCTATCTATCTATCTATCTATCTATCTATCTTCTATCTTCTATATGTCTATCTATCATTTATCTACTTCAGACAAAGGGTTTACTTTAGTTTACAATTTTAAATAGTTTACAATCCACAATGGTGGGATAGGCATGGTGGCAAGAACATGACTATCTGATCACATTATATCTGTAGGCAGGAAACAAAAATGGGACAGGAAGAGATGGCAATCTAACAAACCTTAAGACCCTCTCCAGTGACCCAATTGCTTCAACAAGCCCTACCTTGAAGTTCACCACACAGCTGGAAACCAAATATTGAAGCTTGTGAGTCTATGGGAGAGTGTTTACTTTCAAACCACAAAATTCTACTCTTTACCCCTGTAAGATTATGGCCATCTCCTAAAGTGAAAGACGTTGCTTTGGACCTCAAAAGTCTTTCTAGTCTCCAATGATCCCAACAACATTTAAAAGTCCAAAGCCTCTTCTGAGTCTCAAGAAGATTTCTTTCTTTCTCTACTTACCCTTGGCTGTCCTGGAACTCACTCTGTAGACCAGGCTGGCCTCGAACTCAAAACTCTGCCTGCCTCTGCCTCTCAAGTGCTAGCATTAAAGGCATGTGCCACCATTGCCCGGCCTCAAGAAGATTTTTAATTTTAAGTCCCTATATCAGTGTCTTTTGTGTTCAGTAGTTATATGATTTGAGTTGTGTAGGCATTAGGATTTCAAAGAGCAATGATGCCTTGATTTATTTTTTTTACTTCTATGTTTTTGATTCTCAGTCAGTGAGTTTGGATATGTCTTCTGTCCTTCATCCTATTAAGGATTCTATTCTTGAAGGTTTAATACTCCTCACTCAGCAAGGAGAAAAGAAATAAAGTACTGGAGGAATGGAATGCAGCGCTGAGATCATCTACATGCCTGAAACTTCAAAGTGAACAAAGACAGGTGACTCCAGAATTTGATATACCTCTGACATCTTTATAGCCCTACCTTCCTCAAATTTGTGACATAATTACAGTATAATCATAAATTAAAGCCCAGAGAGGCAAAGATGAATGTTCCAATTAAATAGAAATGACTATTTGGTCTAGTCTATTTGGACTTGGTAGAAGCAGTCCTCCTTCTGATAACTGTGTTCAAATCCTTGGGAACTCCATATTGGATTGACAGTTGTCAAGACACCCTGTGATTTAAGAAAGGTGCAGGTAATCCTTCCATGTAGAGAAGAGAAGAAACCTCCAGAAACAAGGTTATCCATAGTTGTTGCAACCTCATCTTGTCCCATCTTATTGGACAGGCAATTTTTTTTCAATAAAAGCTCCGAGCAGAATCCAGATAGAAAGACACTGACATCCTGCACAGAATGGCTCAGTGGCCCTTTACAACTTCATTATTTTCTTGTATATGCTACATACCATGTGATGTGCCAATTTCTGGTTTCATTGGAGACTCAGTTTGTGTCATGTGGTGGTTTTCTAGAAGCGGTCTGGTGAAAGACCATGTGATGTTTTGCTGGAGCAGATACTTGAGAGGACACGGGATGTTTGGAAAGAGTGTAAGTATAACCTAACAGACAGTGGACAATGTTCTGGCATAGGTTTCTTTGCTGGTCTTCATTGGGCTTCACCTCCTGGCATTCAATGTCAATGCTCTGACCTTGGTTTACCTTGCTTTCTTTGCTGATCTTCACTTGTGACTTTGTATTGAGAAGCACACCAACAAACTTTTGGTGGTGTTCCAACTGCTTTTTTCTGCTTTGGCAAACTCCTGCCAACAGGCGGAGCCTCACAGTTTCTTCTGAATCAAGCTGCTGCTACTGACTAGTGTTTGCTATTTTGTTAGTGTACTGGACTGCAGACAATGAAGATAGAATCACCTCAAGAAACTATTTCTATACAGGTCCACACCCCACGCTACTGCCCTTGCTGTATTAGCTATTATCCTACCCTACCTTTGGTCAGTGGGCTATAAGGAAGATTGAAGTGTTTAACAATTTTTATTAAAGTAGGTTTTGAAATACATAAGCCTACAGAATGTGCCAATGTACATCCTTTATATAGGAGTAGTTTATTTAAACACAAGCAAGAGAAGGAGATGTTCTGCTTTCTTATCACTACAATCCATTCCCTTCTAAGGCACAGATATGGACCAAGGCTATCATGAACAATGCAAAATATATGCTATCAGAAAGAAGGGAGTCTGTGGTAGGAGTCCTAGCTACTGATAGGTAGTAAAGAAAGCAAAGATGGTGTTCCATGTAAGAAAACGAAGATATTTGAGTTAGGGAGACACCAAAAATCCAGCCTGCTTCTCAGAATTAGAGTAAAGGGATCCCAAATTTGTCTCAATGATTATAACAGCAGTGATCCCAGAAAAAAATGGTATTTTAAAATGAGATTCCAATTTTTAGTTGTGCTAAGAGACAAAACATTACTGTTTAGATAAATAAATGATGGTCCACTAGGGCATCTAGGAACCATTTAATCATCTATTTGTAAAAAAACTAAATGAAGTAAGACCGCTGTCAACTGAGTACTCAATTTTTTTATTTTACCTTACAGACAAGAAATGCATAGATTTAAAGTCAATGCCTACACAAATTATTCCAGTGGACTAGTTTTAAATACCAAATTGGACAAATTAAAGACATTTTCCACCTGATTAAAATTCATTACAAATTTGAATAACAATAGGAAATATTTACAGCGATTAAGTACACTTTGCCAGAAATCCATACTTATATCATTTGGTATCAGGATATAACATGTGTGTATTCGCAATGAAACTGAATTCTAAAACTGACTCTGAGTTAGAAAATAGTGAGTGAGCAAACAAGAAACTGGACAATGGTTAGAAATGGAAACTCAGCCATGAAGAAGGGCCTAGAAGGGAAGCAAATGAGACAATGTCATCAATAGGTGTTAATGGAGCTCATGGCTCACAACCCTCCATGAATGCAGACTGGTCCTGAAAAAGCTGAGTGTACAGAATCTCTCCATGGGAAATGAAAGAGGGTCATGGTTACACTGCTTATGGTTTTAGACAGCAATCCAGTAAGTTTGCTCTCACATAAGCCACTTTAATCTTTGTCTTAGAGATCTTCAGACATTGTTGCATGGTTTGAATAAAGACAACCAAGTAATTTATGATCATTTATAATTAAGGTTCAGAAATGTAGAGTGATTTACTTGTTACAGTCCATAAGAATGACACAGGATCTCTCTCATTCACTTGCTTTTCAATTCTAGAGATGCAATAGGGGTCAGGTTTGCTGGTGGCAGATCAGTTGTTCAAGCACTTACTACAGAAGCATTTGGATCCCCAGAAGTTACATAAAGCTGGATGTGGTGGTATGCATGTGTAATAGTATAGAGAGATCAGAGACAGAGATAGAATCCTCAGAGACTCATGAGTCAGCTGATCCAGAAATTTAGGAGTTACACCTGAGTTTGTTCTCTGATCTCTCCATCCCTGCCATGGCATAATACTCCCCAGCACCCACAAAATATACAAGAAATGAATATAAATGAATAGACATAATTTTTTAAAAGAAGAGGGGTTAGGTTACAGACACTTATTGTACAAATGGTTGCTATTGTACAAAACGGGGAATGACGTAGGGTTCTGAACTCTAAACATGTGCAGAGAGTTTATTTACCACATGACCTGTATGTTGTAGTTTGAATAATAATACTCTCACAGGCTCATATATTTGAATGTTTAGTTACCACTGAATGGAACTGTTCAAACAGATTAGAAGGATTAGGAGGTGTGTTACTCAGGGTGGGCTTTGAGGTTTCGAAGTCTAGAGCAAGCCTAGGAGCACTCTTTGTCTGTGGATCAAGATGTAGCTCTAAAGACTGCTCCAGTACTTTGCTCATTACCATGACGATAATGGACTGAGTCTCTAAAATTGTAAGCAAACCCTCAATTAAATGCTTTCTTTCAAAACAGTAGCCTTGGTCGTGATGTCTCTTCACGTTCAACAGAACAGGGACCAAGACACCGTGCCACAGGCTAAGACAAAGAAAGAACTGGAACCTTAAAGCAGTCTTATCCCCACTGTCCCTGCATGGACAGAATGAGTGACCCCTGTTCCTCCTCTTTCATCCCGTACTTCTTCTTCCTCCCTTCTCACATCTGTTCCTGTCTGTGCAGAAAGGACACATCTAACAAGTCATTTTATGACTGAGGTCACAAGTGGTGACCCCCTTAAATCGTTTGATCCCCTTGAATTTCATTTCAAGACCATCAGCTCTTTATTTGTGTTATTTGTGGTAAATTCTATCCACTGCTGAGAGTTATACATGAGAGTTCTGAAGATTGAAAACTGCCTTGAAAGGCTGAGATTGTAGCATAATTGGTAGAGTGCATGCCTAGCATGTAGGAACCCCTGGGCTCAGTCCCCAGCACTGAACTAAACCGAGCATTGCTAGTCAAGCCTGCAGAAAGTAGAGACAAGATGATCAGAAGTCTGAGTTTATCCTCTGTCCTTAGCTACATAAAATGTTTGAAGGCAAACTTGTCACACATGATACCCTATTGTATAAAGGAGAAAGGGAATGAGAAAGAGAAATGGGGGAGATCTTGAATATGTATCCAGTCCTAACGCATATTGAGTCAGGACTTCTAGTTTTACAAGAATATATAAATGAAAACTACCATCTCTAGGAATTAGTCAATTACCAAAGCACCTCTGAGTAGCTGACTGAATTTCAATGATTAATACCCACCCTGCATAAGGGGCAGCACCAAGCAGTGCCTTCACCTTCTCTTGCACTTGCTTCTTCTGGAAGAGAGATGATGGGTCCTGTTCATTTTGCCTGCGACACAGCTTGCTTGCTAGAACCTGCTGAGCTAAACTTAGACAAGAGAGAAGAACTTGCCCCCTTCCCTCAGACAATGAGAAAAAGGTTCAGGAAGAAAGCCTTTGTAACATGTAGATGGCTGTGACAGGCCTGGGAAGACATTGTTCTCGCTGTGACAAGGCATGAAAGCTGTGAGATCACGAAAAGAATCTGAGAATGATATATAAAGTGAAGAACATGAGGGCTTCTTGATTACAAGCAATCATAGGACTGGGGATGAGGACAGTATTTCCAGAAAATCTAGCCAAGACTATAATTTGCCCTTTCCCTCACTGAACTCTAAATTCCAGCTTGAAATTTACCTCATTTGCCTCTGGCTGTCAAATAATTCATCAAAATGAGGAGACCTCAAGCAACATGTCTCACGCCTCAGACCTGCTTTGCATATATCTTTCTAAGAACTTGTAGGCAAATCAAATTTCTCCAGTCCAATCCAATTTGAAATGCATATAAAGAGTTAGGGCCATCCCACAACAAGATCTTCTGTAAAGTGAACTAAATGTATTAACAGGCAAATCCCACGCTTTAGCCCCTATTGTTTCTGACAGCACTCTCTCTCTCTCTCTCTCTCTATATATATATATATATATATGTATATATATGTATATGTATATATATACATATGTATATATATGTATCTGTGTATATATATATGTATATATATATACATATATATACATATGTATATGTGTATATATGTATATATACACACATATATGTGTGTATATACATATATATGTGTGTATATATACATATATATATACATGTATATGCAGAGTACCCTAGCATAAGAGCACACATCTATACATATGCATACATCTGCACATGTGCTAAGTATACATCCACACATCTGCACATATTCCATGCTTCATGAATAGCCAACATGGACATTAAAGACCCAGTTTCCCCATTATACTTACCTGGGAATATATGAGCTAATATAAGTTGTTTCTAAGTTGAACTGATATACATTTCTCATACATGTGCAGAAACATCCTGAGCTTCAAACATGTACATAACTATCGAGAATACTGTAAAATGTGGAGTCTGATACTCTGTAAGTGATCTTCATTATCCCAGTACATAAGAAAAGATACATAATCAGGAAGTGAATACATAAGAAAAAGGTATTTTAAAATAGATTGGGTTAGTTGCTTTTCTATTATACCATGACCAGGGTAAATTATAGAAGAAAGACTTTACTTAGGGCTTAAAGCTTTGGCGGGTTAGATTCTGTACCATTGTGGTAAGAATCATGGCAGCAGGCAGGTAGACACTGTACTGGGGCAGTAGCTGAGAGTGTACATCTTAAGTCACAATCATGAGGGAGGAGAGCTAACTGGGAATAATTTGAGTCTTTGAAACTTCAAAGCCTTCCCCCAGTCACATGCCTCCTACAATAAGAATATACTTTCTAATCTTTTCTAAGCAATCCCACCAACTGAAGACCAGGCATTTAAATAAATGAACCTATGGGGACCATTCTCATTCAAATCACCACATATACTATGGGGGCTAATCCCTCGGGAAAATTTAGAGTATACACCCAGGACAAAAGATGTGCAGATGATTCCAGAATTATTATCATTTTCCCAAAGCCAGGAAGGGGACAAGAGAGTACACTTGGGACAGATTAGTCATATGGTGGTACAGAAGGTGTACATTCCAAATGAAAAACACTAATACAAAGGCAGTGTCTTGGCTGCACCATGGGCCTAGTTGGCCAAATGAATCACTAGTCTCTACTATTTCCCGTCATGGGAACCAGAAAACACTCAGAAAGTCAACAAGCACTAAAAGACTTGAGCTGAAAGTTAGTAGTCCCTTGGCCTACCAGTGTAAAACTGTCCTTTGATGGTGCTACTAGCTTCAAATCTAATACACAATCTAGAATTTTAACTTCAAAACTAACTGAAAACATATATAGGCCAGATAAGCATTAATGAGCATGAAATATTCAAAAGGTGATCCCCAAAAAGTAACCCTTGGGGTACACTTTCAAACTACCCTTCTTGGGTTTTCACAACTACCTTCACAGCAGCTGAAGGCAGGAAGAAAATTTCAAATGCAATTGTTCAGCCTTTTGAAAACCAGAATACTCTAAAGAACATTCCACCAGGTTCAAAGAAAGTTCAGAAGCATGCAAATGTATTTTCAATTGCAAAAATCATGAGGAAAAAATACTTTATTTTCCTTAGAATAAAAACATCCTTCTAAAAAATGGATCTATGCATAAACAATAGCAAAGCAGTAAGGAAGTGTGATCTAGTTTGGAGAAAAACTTGGACAGACAGGAGAAACCCAAATCCACAGCCTGTGGCCCCAGAGGTATATCATAGAACCACAGGAAACTTTCTCAAAACTTTCTTGAGGGAAGAGTCATACTAGCCCATATATGATAATTCCAAATGCAAAGAGATGCAGTTGTGCTGAGACCAAAGGAGAAGTTAGAATAAGGACACTACTTCTCCTAGAGGTGTGCACAGACTCCATGTACACTAGGATAGAAAAAGTCTGTGATGCTACAAATGCTGGCAGCAGACAGAAATACAGTGTGTTCAGTAAACAGGTCTACCATGTGTGGTAAAAAATAATACATAGCTATATTTATTTATTTTAGGCAAAAGAAAAAGAAAAGCATAAGATCCCAGAGTTACCAAGTTACTTTCAGTGTTCAGACTAAAAATAAATTCTGCTTGCTTTCATATCTATTTATATTACATACCAATTCCACAGTCAACTTGTATTGTTTTACTGTTACAAGAATAAATGTGAAACAGCAGGATGCCCAATCTTTAGTATCACTAGAGTCAGAAATGTATAAACAAACACTGGATATATTTGGACTTGCTCACAAAAAGAAAACACTGTAATAAAAATCCTGACTTAAGGTGCGGAGCCTATGTGGTCTGAAGATGACACACAGACAGAAAGCAATATGTGCATAGGTAAAAGAGTACAAGTGGAGCTTGTATCCATTAATGTTGCTGTCACAACCCCTTTGAGCTCCTATGTGTATCTGTCCTACTGTGCCTGGAAACACTTCCTTGTACTCATGCACTGCCTCTGGCTCTTACGCTACTCCTTCTGTCTTCTTTACCATGATGAACCCCCCGACCTGGGAAGAGGGTGTTTGATGTAGGTGTCCCATTTTGTGTTGAGGACATTCAAGGTCTCTTATTATTTGCAAACTTAAGCCAGAAAAAAATAATCCCAGCATAGAGGCAGGAACAGTGGAAACAAAGTCTCACCCTGAGTTGAATAGCTCCTGGCATCAGACAGTAGCTGGAAAAGGAAAGTCCATTTTCCTTAGGGATAAATCTCTTGGTAGGTTAACCATGCTCCAGTGGGTAGCACAAACTGGAATTGATGGGGTTTGTTTATTTGTTTGACTGTTCTATTTTGGTTTTAATGAGAACACAAGAGTTAGGTAAATAGATGAATATGGGAGCAAATGGGGAAAAGAGGTGAATATTATAAAAATACAATGTATAGATAACCAATTAGTAGATTCCTCCCTGGAGAAATGGCCTGGCCTCCCAGATCCTGCTCTCAGTGTCCCTCAGTTGTCTATAGTTCTTTGCCTATAAATGGGGATAGGTGAGATTTTGTCTTCCACCTTAGCATGTCTATTGGTGTTATCCTTGTTGAAATCTTGTTAGGCAGCCAATAATGACCCTGCTGTGTATATGATGAGTCTCTATAAATGTCTTATATGTTCAATGGAATGGTAGTTACATTGGTACATACATACATACATACACACACACACATGCACACAATATACATATGTAAAAACAAATTAGATTGTTTGCTTAGATCTATGGATTTAACTGTTTATAGATTTTAACAAAAAATAACCTGTAGTCTACAAAAAATACAATGCACGCAGTTTTCAAAGAATAAACTATCTTTAGAAGAAACCAATAGAAAAAATGATAGAACACACATACCAAAGAATGATATCAAACAAGTGCCACGAAATGTTTGCTATAGACATAAATGTAAACTTTCCTCATGTGTTTTATTAAGTCAACTACATATATTTTATATAGCTATAAACAGGTACCTAGCTATAGGCACACATTGTGTGTGTGTGTGTGTGTGTGTGTGTGTGTGTGTGTGCGTGTGTGTGTGTGAACACTGACATCCTCCACTTTGCAAAGTATTTAAGGAAACATAAAATGTATATAGGAAGAACTGGGGAACATAATATATTTTAGGTAAATAAGATAGAAAAATTCATTATTTTGGAGGAGTAATAGGAATCTATCTTTGGCATATAACTGTGGCATAAGGGATTGGTTCCTTTTCCAGTCCTGGATGGACTTCAAATTATATCTTTAAAATTCACTCCCCTGGGCTAGAGAAATGGCTCAGAGGTTAAGAGCGCTAGCTGCTTTTCCAGAGGTCCTAAGTTTAGTTCCCTACAACTACATGATGGCTCACAACCATCTGTAATGGAATCTGATTCCCTCTTCTGATGTGCATAAAAAAAAAGAAACATTCATATACATTAAATAAATAAACAAATAAATAAATAAATAAATCTTTAAAATAATTCATTCTCTCCTCTCTCATGTTCGTAACAGAAATAAGTAGTGTGCAGTTCTTTCATGGTATTGTGTGTGAACCCAAATATAACTCCCTAATATTTAGCAGTTGGACAAAAGCATGAAATCACAAAGTTATCTTAAAACAAAGTTATCATGAAATCACAAAATAATAAGTCAAAAGAAATAATTCATTTTCTTCATTTGATACAGAAAAACTATCTCTTATGTCTTCACAACAAAAATGGGGCTGTTCTGTAGCATGCCCTTGAAGTTGCTAATTCCACCCTTACAGTACCACCAACACCTTCCCTTTGGTGAACTCTAACACACTCTTAAGCATTAGTTACTAGACTAACTTTGAAAATCACTTGTCAAAATATTCTGTAAAGAGGGACACCACTTTTTGGAACAGATGCTGTCCCAGTAGTCTGTCAAGACTGAAAGTTATAATTTAGAGCATTTGGAACTGGTTCTCAACTGTGGATCTTCACTCCTTTGGGAGTCACAGGGGTCATCTAAAACCATTGTAAATATAAGATTCATAACTGCAGGAAAATATAGTTATAAAGTAGCAACAAAAATAATTTTATGGTTGAAGGTCACCATAACATGAGTAACTATATAAAAGGGTCGCAGCATTTGGGAAGAGTGAGAGCCACTTATTTGGAATGACTGGTAGACTAAACAGCCCCCTGCCAGTCACATGTTCCAGATAAGAATTGTGTAATAACATCAAGTCTGATCCCTCCAGGGAATGGGTACAGAACATTGCAGAACTGAGTCATGGGCACTGACATCTTTCTGGGAGAAATATGGCACAAAAGTCATTTGGGGGCAGTCCAGGAGTCTAATCAATGTGCATCCTGAGAGGCCATCTGATTTCCTCAAAAAATGATCTCAATAGACAGTTCAGTGTCTTCCAACAGAAAGGAGGAAAAGCATAATTTAATTTCACAAGTAAATGCACCTGAGGCTTGTCAGCCCTTGGGGAAAACTTTATAGAGTTTCAGCTGGGTGCAAGTTTCCTGTTAGTCTATATCCCACACATAAGAAGAATACAGTCCTGTAATATCTAAGAGAAAGTGGGTAGACATCCTACTTAGCAGACCTGAGTAATAATGCCTGCATCACTAGCAAGGCCAGAAATAGACATTCTGAAACATGCTAATTGATGAGTCACCAAGTTGGTGAGGGATGTCAAAATCTTGTTAGACAAGAACAGATGGAGACCTTAGGGAAATCTAAGTTTAAAGGCAAGAAGACACAGGAGCAGAGGAGGATGTGATAGCTGCCTTCAATATCATAAGACAGTGTTAAACTCAAATTGGACTCTCGGGAACAGAACTATGTAAGCCTAACTAGGTCATGGTGAGATGGTATTTTTTTAAACTCAGTTAAAAGGTATATGTGTGTGGGGGGGGATGATATTCTAATGAGTCAGTGTTGGAATATTCATTCTGGGGAGATAGTAAATTTAGTGTCACCAAGATTGGTCTGTCAGAGTTTGGATGGCCATTTGTCAGAGATGGCCTTTCAATTTTTCTTCTTTCACAGTCACGGACATTCTTATGATTTTAGGAGTTCACTCATTTATGACTTTATACTTACTGACTGCAAGGTGGTTTTAAGACAATTTATTTTAATATGTTCAAAGATTTGGCATGGAGTAAGGTCCCAAAAGTGTCAAACAAGATGAAAAATTGGCAATAACTAGGAAACAAATTATTAACAGTTTTGGTACATGCTATAAAATAAAGTCTAATAGTATAGCATTACAAAGAGGCAGTGAAGAGTTACATACAATGTTTCCTACCTAAGTCATCAATGTAAAAATATGCTATCAGGTGTTTTGAACTTGAAATATAAAGAATAATTTCTCTCTCAAAAGCAGCCTTGTAAACACAAAGTAGGCGGGACACTGGAGCAGACCGAATAGGAATCAAATATCCTGAGTCAGAGAAATGCGGATGACTTTCAAAGATAAAAAGTACATCAAGACTATTAAAGTAGACAGAGAAAATTAAGACCGAGGTTAGAGGCAAGAGAACCTACAAAATGTTCCTGAAATATAGAACAGTCAAATGTCACTTGGCAACATCACAGTGATTCATTCTTTCCTCCTAAATCATAGCCCAGATTTTGTATCCTTAGTGTTTGGAAAAATGAGGCTAACCACAACACCAGAGGGGAGTTTTACTGAACTAAGGAGACCACAGCATAGTATCCCCTGCCACACATGACTGTCAGAAGTCATAGAGCCCAGGTCACATCTGCCCAAGCCAACAATATCATCCCAGTGCATTTGTTTGGCTTGTTCTTGGAGCAGAAGCTCTTTCCTTCTGTATTAGTCAGGGTTCTCTAGAGTCAGAGAAGTTACGGTAGTCTCTAGATAGTAAAGGAATTTGTTGATGACTTACAGTCTGTAGTCTAACTCCCAACAATGGTCAGCAGCAGCTATGAATGTAAGTCCAAGGATCTAGCAGTTACTCAGTCCCACAAGGCAAGCAGGTGAAGCAGAGAGAGAGAGGAGAGAGAGAGAAAGAGAGAGAGCTTTCCTTCTTCCAATGTGCTTATATAGGTCTCCAGCAAAAGTGTGGCCCAGATTAAAGGTGTGTGCAACCACACCTTTAATCCCAGATGACCTTGAACTCGGAGATCATCCTGTCTTAATCTTCTAGGATTCATAGCCACTATGTCTCAAGATCTCCATGCCAATATCCAGGTCAGAAACTTGTATCTCTTAATCTCCAGATTAGAACCACAGGTGAGTCTTCCAATTCTGGATTGTAGTTCATTCCAGATATAGTCAAGTTGACAACCAGGAATAGACACTACACCTCCTAAGACTGAAAGAATGCCCTGGTTGTATTCTCAGACCAAAAAGTTATATGGCACCACACATATTGAAAAAATTACAATGTAATTAAATCCACAAAATTAAAAAGGAGAAAAAGAAAAAAAAAAAAAAGAAAACCTAATCACAAGAATGCTATGGGTCAACCGGTAAATCAGCTTATGACAGGACTTTCAAGTTTCAGGCATCATTCTGTCATTTTATTGCTAAAAGTTCTTGGAGTGGCTTCCTGGTCTTTAGTATACAAAAGACCTTGACTAATATATAGTATATGAGGATTCAAGTTTATCATGTGAAAAAGGGAACCCACTAAAGACCTGGGTTTTTTTTTATTAGATATTGTCTTTATTTACATTTCAAATGTTATCCCCTTTCCTGGTTTCCCCTCCGAAAACCTCCTATTCCTCCCCCCTCCCCCTGCTCACCCACTCATTCCCACTTCCCAGCCCTGCTATTCCCCTACACTAGGGCACAGAGCCTTCACAGAACCAAGGGCCTTTCCTCCCACTGATGACTAACAAAGTCATCCTCTTCTACATATGCAGCTGGAGTCTTGAGTCCCACTATGTGTACTCTTTGGTTAGTGGTTTAGCCCATGGTAGCTCTGGGGGTACCAATTAGTTTATATTGTTGTTCCTCTTTTGAACAGAAATTATCTTATTGATATTTTTAATACTCTAAATATCCTTGCCTTGTAATGATCTACCTTTTTTATAGTAAATATTCCACTGAGTATTTTGTTCCTTTGTGTGTTTATGTTCTGTTTTATTCAGTCACATCATTCCATTGATAAAAATGGTAGGATATTCATAGGTAGAAGAATGAAGGCAATACCAGACTCTAACCATACACAAAAAAATGAATTCCAAATAGTTTAGAGACCTTAATGAAATTCTGAAGCTTCTAGAGATCAATGTACTTAATTGACTTAAGTACAAATTCCATATGGGTAACACTCATAGAAATGGTCCCATAAAGAAAATAGTCAAATCCTACCAGAAGATACTATGCAGAGATATTTGCATTATTTACATCTTATTGATGGGAATACATCATAACAGAAGATCCTCAGTATTCTGAGGACTGCTCTTTCTTCAACCCTATTCTTTTAAATGAATGCAGTTCCATATTACTATAGTTTTTTCATGAGTAGAAATACCAGTGGCCCCCACCCCACCCCATAACAAACAAGAATTATTAATATCTAGTAACAGCCTAAAGGGAAGGAGACAAAGAGATCTGACCACCTAAGCCATTTACTATACCCTCTAAGACGATGCTCAAGAGCTTCACGTGGCCCATAGGTGCTGTGATCTGAGTCTGCCTGGCATCCCATCTTCATTTTCTTACACTTCTGACAGAGCTAGTTAGACAGATAAGGGGACAAACAGCTCCATCTTTAAGCACATACATGAAATGGCCACTCAAAGTATGGCATCACCTTATTAAACAGAAATGCTATGCCTACAGAATTATGATACGCATTTATCTATCCTGGCACTCAGCTAACGCTTCATTTGAGCCATAAATGTCTCTCACTCTTCACAAAGTAACAACTTTGGTTCTCATGCTTATGACAAATAGAGAGAGTAAAGCAGAAGCAAGGAACCTATCCATAGGTGAAAGAGACTTATGATTCATGCCTATCATAGATCATCTGTTCTATCAGAAAAAAAACTCAAGGAAATTATTTCACAGTCCTGCAGGGTCAACCTACAAGAGAAGATAGTGTACACTTGCTTTCTGACATATGGCTGCCTTTCCTCTATGTCCTCATGTGGACTTTTTTCTATATGTGCACAGGATCATGGCATCTGTTCATTTTCCTGGGAGTACACCAATCAGTCCTTGTGAATGAGAGTCTCCTCCTGATGACCTCTGGTATACACTCACATTCTTCAGTTCATGTGTGGAATCCATAACTCCCACTGTGATGATTTTTAGAAGGAGAGACTTTGGGAAACAGCTCGTTCTAGATTAAACCACAAAGGCAGAACCTGTATGATGGAATTCACATCACTAGGAAAAGATGAAGAGAGAGTAGTATTTCCTTACCACTCTATGAAGACACAGCAAGAAGACTGACTTGAACACGCCAAGAGATGTGCATCTGTAGTTACCAGATCTTCCAGTACAATTAGAAATAAATGCCTATGATTCAATGCTTCTACAGACCAACATGATGAATAAAACCTCATTTTATCCTGTCTCCTTAAAAGCCTAGTAGGGCTCCAACCCATGACTGTTAGTAAAACACATTGCATACCACAACAGCTACCAAGTCCTAAATGACTATTCTTCTAAATAGTAGATCTCAAACCCATGTTCTCTGCTGCTGATTTATTACTAGGAATCTTCATTCTTAATGTAGATTATCCCCAAGGCTTCTATGACAATCCATTTTTAGATAACACTAAATCATGTTTCAGATACCCTCAATGACACTGTGCAAGTATCATGTTTGTACTATACCATCTAAGACGATGTTCAAGAGCTTCACATGGCCCATAGGGGCTGTGATCTGAGTCTGCCTGGCTTCCCATCTTCATTTCGTGACACTTCTGACAACACATGATTGTTCTTGAAAGCCATTTCTGAGAAGCTATACAGTGTTCCCTCTTGATTCCTCTTTGGATGCCCAGCCATTCTTTTCTCTCAGGTACACTAGATTTCTCAAAGTACTCAGAGCCATTAACTTAGAAAAATCTTTCTGTCCCATAAGTAGGTAAAAACCCTTCTTTCTCAGTCAATCCTTTTAGCCCATTCCAGTTATTAAACTCTTACAGTACTGTACACCTCCCTTCCTACACTACAAATATCTTGGGTATAAAAATCCAGGACTCATCTTTGATGTATCTTTTTGCATGTATATTTCAAATATATTGTCAAATTAAATTGCTAAAACATAAAATTATACAAAGACGACACATAGCCAAAATTTCTAAGCAAATGACTCTTGTCCACAACAGTGAAAGACAGCAGATATGTAATGCACTATATTACACTGTCCACAAGCAAACACGCATGAGCATGCATACACACACACACACACACACACACACACACCCTTAGCTGTTATTCTATAACATCAAAGAAGTTGAATATCTTTGTTTTGTTTTGTTTTTTTGAGACAGGGTTTCTCTGTATAGCTCTGGCTGTCCTGGAACTCACTCTGTAGACCAGGCTGGCCTCGAACTCAGAAATCCACCTGCCTCTGCTTCCCAATTGCTGGGATCAAAGGCATGCGCCACTACCGCCCAGCTGAAGTTGAACATCTTAAAGGGCAAACTTTACCAATTCCATTTAGAAAGAACTCTTTTCCCTCCAATATAGACATAGCTGAGATTGTAAGCCTAGCCATTCTGGAGAAGATAAATGTATAAATGCATTACAGAACCCTAAGATAAAACAAGCTGCAATAAAGCCAACAGGCAAGGTTCTGCCTTCAAACACATTAGCCTAGTTATTTCTAATAGCTTCCTTGATCCTTAGCCCTCACTTCAACTGAAGCCCATCTTACCCCCAGTCCTAGTAGCCCCTCTCTCTACTGGGCTCAGAACAACAAAGCAAACAAACCCAGAAAGCTAACAGCATGCAGATTCTTGCACCAGCAGGAAGTTGGTCATGTGATGTGTGTCTCCTCTCAATGAAGAGTGTAAAATGAATTCTGACTTTCACAGACTGTTTTTTTTTGTTTTTGTTTTTTGTTTTGTTTTATATAAAAGAATGTAAAGGGATGAAGTATAGTTCAGATATCAGAGTGGTTGCCTATTGAAAGAAGCCCTGGGTAAAACCCCTAAATCTATATAGTCATGGTGTCGTGGTACATACCAATAGGCAGAGACAAGACGATCAGAAGTTCAACATCAGCTCATGCAATTTTTTTCCCCAAACAAGCAAATAATATAAAATACCTAACTGGTGATATATTAGCTACTTGTTAAATAAGATTTTGTCATGGGGATTAAATAAAATATCTTATTTAAAAGAATTGTAATATTTTCCTTTTAAACTTGGACTCATAAAAATTGAAGTCTATGGCTCTCATTTTATTTTTACAATGCTGTCCTATATGGAAGGAGAGAAGTAGAGAAGTGTGGAGAGACAGCAACCCAAGCAAGAAGGGATGAGGGTGACAGAGAAGATGGCCCAGTGGGAAAGAAGAGAGCCTGTGGACAGGGAAGGTTCCCTGAGACCAGCTGTCCAAGCTGGCACCGTCTGGGGTTGTTGGCTTATATAAGATATTTCTAAATAAAATTCAAACTGAAAATGCTAGTGTGTGTGTGTCTGTGTGTAGGCTAAGAAATAAGTTTTAAAAAATGCAATTAAAATGCTAAGTTCATGACAGTGCTACACGTTTAAATTAAATAAGTTATCTAAAATCAGAATGTTGGGGCTGAAATGATTTATTTCTAAGAGAGATTACCATAAGGCATCCACAGAGAAAAAGAAGATGACCTTTGCATGTGTTGCAGAACAAAGGAAAACATATCAGAGGCACCACCGCGGAAATAGCAATGTGTAAGTCCCCTTTGTTCAGTGAAAACACACTAGTGCTCTCGTTTCTTTTTGCCTCGCTATAAAATTTCCATTGCTAAAAGCTTGTAAAATATTCATAAATAAATTACATTTCCTGAAAGCTCCATTTGTTTCCCTTAAACAAAAGAATGGGATATTTCAAATGTAGTGATTACACATACAGAGAAATGAATACCAGTCATGGACTATCAGAAAAATACAAATTGCTTAAACAGAGTCTAGTACATCTGGGAAAACCCTGCTCCCCTTTAACTGTAACACCAGAACAAAAAGATACACATAACAGAATTGAAGTGCCCTGCACAGTGAAGAGTGACTTAAGATGAAAACTCCTTTCCATTCTGAATGATTAACCCAGCAAACATCTTGTCAGAGGAAGTCTCAGAGCAAGTCTTTATGACAGGGTCTGATGAAATATTAGCTGAGAAAAAGTCTTCAAGCAATGCCTGGAAACAGTGCCGGGCAGGCTGCGGATACCCGAGTGGTTCCCAAGCAGCCGAGTCCCACAGGCTGCTTTCTTTTGTTTGTAGTTTATTTCTGGAGTTTTCACCTGTCCTTATTTTTAAAAGGGGATGGGAGGCAGCTCTAGCTAGGCTTCCTTTGTACTCTGTAATAGGATGTGGTTCCCCTTAATGATATTCTAATGGGGGAAAAAAAAAGACGGAAAGCTGTAATTGCTTGGTGATGTTGATTACTTAATGGGACTTGAGAGACACCTAAATCCATTAGGAGTCACTAACCGTTATGCTTTCCAGGTAGCGTAAGAAAGCTTGCTAGTAGACACTTATGTATGCTTCTTGGTTTTGTTGTTTGTTAGTTTTGTTTTGTTTTGTTTTTATAATTTGTAGCCTTTTACTATTTTTTTATTAGTTATTTCTTTATTATATTTCAAATGTTCTCCCCTTTCCTGGTTTCCCTTTCAAAAATAAAAAAAAACCCTATTCTCTCCCCGCTCTAGGAGAAAGATCTGGTGCTAAGTGTGAGTCCCCCACCAAACATGAAAAATGTCTGAATCATTCACCTGAGTGCAACAGATAGACACCATGGTCTCGGTAAGGAAACCCTTTACAAGTGCTAGGAGAGTGGATATTCAACATGTTTTACTTTTGAGTTCTAACCAACAACTAAAAACCCATCAGGGCTTATATGTTGTTTTGTTCATATGAAATCTCATACTGAACTCTGTCCTGTATATCGGGTGTTAAGTCCAACTAGAAAACAGTTGGTTGCTCTCATAATATTCATGCCACTACCGCACCAATGGAAGTATCTTGCCAGCTTGGTAATTATTGTAGCTCACAGGGTTCACAGCTACATAAGAGTTTATTTTAGGTACTTCCTGTTAGGTTGTCTGTGCTCTAGTGGACAGTGTTTGGCCTTATATTGATACACATACATATAGGACTAATTACAATTTGTGCATTAAAAAAATAAACATGAGAGGCTGGAGAGATGGCTTAGTGGTTCAGAGTACTGACTGCTCTTTCAGAGGTCCTGGGTCCAATTCCCAGCAACCACATGGTAGCTGACAGCCATCTGTAATGGGATCTGATGCCTTCTTCTGTTGTGTCTGAAGATAGCTACATGTGCCCATATACATAAAATAAATAAGTAAATCTTTTTAAAAAAGAAATAAACATGACATGAAGTTGGGAGTGACAGCTGGAGAAAGTCTGAGAGAAACTAGTGCAAAGAGAGAAGAACTGATATGATCAGAATACATTTATACCTGTATAAAATTCTCAAAAATTATAATCTCATATCGAGGCTGACTTCTCCAAGGTAGCAGTGTGGGACTGTGTGGTCTCTATCCTTGAGAGGGATTAATGGCTTTAGCTCAGGAGCGAATTATACCTATCAGGTAAAACTAGTAGCTGAGGTAGTGGGTTATCATAAAATGAGGCCACTGCATATGCCACTTCTGTATATACTCACTTCTTTTGCTGTGTTAAACATGTTAAAAACCATGTTAAACACCCCAAAAGCTTACATTCAATATCAGCATCACACTGTGTAGACTTTCAAGCCACTATAATTAGGCCTTGGGGACATTTCTTTCCTTTGCAAAGCTCTTAGTCTCTGATACTTCATAGCAGCATAGAATGGGGTAAGAAATAACTCTTCTTTATTTTCATTTTTTGAGAATTTATACGTGAATATTATATTTACATCATTTTCACTATACCCTCTTTCCCCTCGTAATACTGCTCATCTCTCCTCACTCCCTTGAATATCCATGATTGTACGTGTAACCTGCTGAGCACAATTAATGATGTTTCTATATCCATATATTTAGGGCTGACCATTTAGAATTGGATAATGTAGCAGGGAGCTCATTCCCATAGAAAATTAGTTCTCCTTCTCTCAGAAGCCATTGATGACCTAGAGCTCTTTATAACTGTATTCTAAATAATTATCCTCATACCACAGATAAATGTAGGTCTCAATATTCATCAAAGGATGTTCTCTTTTGCAACAACAGTTGGATAGACTCTTGCATAGATCTATAACTGATCAAAATGCAGAGAATAAATAACTGTGGTTTGCCCAATCCCAAATAATACAATGCAAGTCTTATACCTAAGATGCAGAGAAAACTGTGGAAGCAGGCTGTCATTATAAGAGCTGGAGGAACAGGACTGCTGCTATGATAGTGCCTTTTGGACACAGAAGCTGCATCCATGAAATCTGAACAGTGTGCCTACTAATATCTACATGGCAACAATGTCAACTGGAATTCCAATGTGAATGGAGGAAATTTATAGATGTCATTCATACTATTTAAATTATCTAATGATTACTTGGTTGAATTTTATCTGACATTTTAAATTATAAAAATAATAACTCATCCCTATAAACAAATTGCTAGAGCACAGATCTATGACTTTAACTAAAAACCTCGGATGCTCCCTCCCAAGCCTTCTAGCTCTTTGAAATTAGCATATAAAATGCATTAGAATTATGCACTCGGAGAAAACATAGACTGGAACCTCAAGCGATGTGCTGCTGAGAGTCTGTGTTGGCAAAATCAGATGTAGCGGGGCAGGCTTTAGTTAGAACAGAGGCTTTAGATCCAAGTATCATTCATGAAACTAAATTTGATTTCCATCAATATAAACTCCTGAGGCAATTAACTTACAAAGAGAAAAGTACACATTTGGCTTACAGTTTTTGGCATGTTTGGACACACTGTTTTGGTACTCCTATAGAATGGCCCAAGAAAAAGAATGCATGTGGAAGAACAAATCTTATCATCCAAGAAGCTAAGAAAATGACAAGAAGAGGCCAAGGTCCTACAGTGACCTTTGAAAGTTCACTTGTAATAACTTAAGAATGTAATTCTTGTTCCCACATCTTATAAAGACCCATTATCTTCCAAACATTTGTGGACATTCAACATTTAAACTACAGCAGAATCCCACCATACCATTCCTAAATCAAGATCTTGAAGGTACATTCACTTTTTGGTTCCTGCTCAACAACATCAACTCAGTATCCTCTTAATACGATTATGTTTAGCTTAGTTATAATCGGGTATATTAAGTTTTCCCACTAGAAAACCTAGGACATGTGGCTTAGTGATACAAGCAAGGAGCTTCAGAAATGTTTGTATAGTAGTTAATCTCAATGATCAGTTTAATGAGCTCTAGATTCAACTGGGAGCCAGACATTTTGACATACTTGTGAAAAAATATATTGATTAGGTAACTGAAGAGAAAAGATACATCCACTGTGGGTTGAAACATTCCTTAGGAGAAAGTGAACTGAATATACAACCTTCATTACTCTTTGCTTCTTGAATGTAGTCACTTTGTGACCAGGGCTGTCTAAAGTTCCTGTAGCTGTGGATTCCCTACCACGATGTATGATGAACGCCCTTGAACTGTGAGCCAAAAGTTGATCTTGTTATAGTAACATGCAAAGAGAGGTCATTAATAACCAAAGAGATCCAAATCCTGGGCCTGAGTTAAGGACATAGGAGTAAATAGCTAGCAGAATAAGGTAAGTTACCAGTTATAGAGAATGCAGAACACTTCATAAGTTGTTCTAACAGAAAAAAAAAAGAGGAGCTTAGCTCTATAACTTCTGGGTTAGAGCTACGGTCTTCATCAGAACTGAGGCATGAAATCAAAGCCAAAGCCAAAGCACTAAGCATCACATGTGAACACACACACAAAAAAAAATCAGTTCATCCACATGTGACCTAAGGTAGTCATGCAAATTCTCAATTTCTCCATTCATTACAGTGTCAAAAATATTACTAACCATTCCCAAGCTAGAAAACAATGATCATACACATGGTTCCCTTCTTACAATAGAAAAAGAAAGCCAGATAAAAGTCATCTTTTATTGCCAATATAATGAATGATTTTAGTAAATGCAGATGAACAAAATGAGGCACCTACTCAGTTATATATCAGTTAACTGGAAGTCTGAATGAAATCTATATGTCATAGATGGCTAAAACTTTATTTTTCAGATGCAAATTAACACTACATCATCTAGGAGGCATGGTGAACTACACCTGTAAATCCAGCATTTAGAGGAAAATCTGAAACAGTAGGACATACTTAAGTTTGAGGGCACATGGTGAAGTCCAAGTCAGCCTGGGCTTTAGAATGAGACTGTTACAGAAAGCAAAACACAAAAGCCAAACCAAAACTATCCAACAGTAACATCATACAGTATAGAGGCTGAGACAGGACTGAAAAAGGAGAAATAAGTATCAAGGTGATAAGATCATGCTTTGCATTTAAGTGATTATGCATTTATGTAATGCAAAATTACTGGA
This sequence comes from Mastomys coucha, assembly GCF_008632895.1. Taxonomy (NCBI): domain Eukaryota; kingdom Metazoa; phylum Chordata; class Mammalia; order Rodentia; family Muridae; genus Mastomys; species Mastomys coucha. The sequence goes on along the minus strand of NW_022196904.1, from coordinate 41,449,534 downwards.
AAAATGAAATAGAAAGAACTCCTATAAAATGGCCAGGTGTTGTTTAAAATATTAATTTATCTTTTTAATTGATCCACATATTTTTTGAATGTTATTTAACAATTACAGTTATGCTATAAGGTGACTACAGCATTGTACTCATTTTAGAGACAAGAAGATTGAGCCACAGCAAGGGTCAGTTAATTGTCTCAAGGTAAGGGATTGCAAGCAGTGTGTGTGCACAGCAGATTGGCTCCAGAGTTTGTATTAAAGTCTTATGTCATATTGCTTCTCAGGAAAAAAAAAGTAATGTTATTGAAGAGCAGAATCTCAGAAACATGAATTCAAAATTGAACCACTAACATACATAATCAATTTAAGATTATAGCTTTCATTTGAGGCAGAGACAATTTGCTTTCTCGTGTCTCAGCAAGAACCACTGTACCAAGAACTATAAAGATAAGTGCATGTACTCTGTCAATCGTCAGTGTGAGCTTGCAAAATCCAGAAGTCGGTGGTAAACATTTTAATTCATTCCATATTGAATACTTGCTTCCATGCCCAATGTTTACTGCAATATGCTTGTATAATTTTCTATTACAAATAAATAGATCTAATACTGTATTTTCTATTTGTATAGGGAGAAAAACCAAAATGGCTAATAGATATTCTGGTTGAAAGAGTCAACAAAGACAAGGCAAACACTCAAGAGGCTGAGAGTTCTAAAAAAATAATTTTAGTGTATATGTCAATTATTTAATGATTTCCCCCCAAACTTTATGGATTACCCACTGTCCAGGGTATTTTCAACTTATAACATCTTTAAGTCTAACAGTTATTATATCACTTCCCTTCAGTGTCTTCCTTTCATTACTGCCTGCTGAATATTTACATCATCTGAAAGGGACCTACATGAGGAATTGTAAGCTCCAGGATCCTGAGTTCTCCCTACACCTTTATCTCCTTCTGCAACTTCATCTCCCTTATTCCTACTCTCATTACTCTTTAGTTTATAGATATTTTCCCCACCCATTGCTTCCATGTTGTGTGACTACTTGGCCTAGGTAAATACTACACAGAGTCTCTCATGTACACTCTTGTCTCTCCATTAGACATAAGTCCCTGGACCCAGGGCAAGCTCGGTCCTAAGAACAGTCTCTTCTATGACAGTGTGGACAACTCTTCCCTGTGAAGTCAAATCACTTTCTCCAGAAGTCTGGTTTTGCTCAAGACACTCACTTTTCCCATTCAACTAGATTGCATACTCCAAATTAATTGTTTTTCCAATTCTGAGGCTATTCTTGTCCAATATTCTCACTGAATTTGAGTTTTTCTTCTCTTTTATTAGCAGCAAATGCCTCATATTCCAATGGGACTCATAACCCTCCGCATAGTACCCACTGACCCAATGATGAACTTCCATCATTTAGTACATTACCATTTCTTCCTTCATCCTGACTCATGTTCTATCTAAGGTGAGAACTTTCCACATTGGTTTCATTCATCTATATACTGAGAACATTTCCTTGCTCTTCAGTCTCTGGGTTGTCACTGTAATCTCACCTTTACCTAAAGATCCTCTTGAGTGCCATAGGCAACCAACTGTAACATTGCCTCATTTTCCCCCTCCCCATATCCTTAATTCCTTCCTATCCAGAGTCTTGCAAATTTTTATTTATACCATCTGTCTTCATTCCCAGATAACTCACTCATACTCTATTATGTAGCCATGATTTCTATTCAGTGTGCCCTCACATTCTCAGCCAAGCTCAAATACAGTCTTATGTGCTAAGTCATGCATTCTAAACAAGAGTCAAAGTGCAGCCTTACCTGTTAAGTTAAGGTACTGACTTGTGTACATTGTCAGCATCATAGCCTTAGCAAGGGTCACATTACAGTCCTGCAGGTGAAAACAATGCATATTGTATGTTGCCCAACCTCTCAGTTCTCTAGTTCAAATTTTAGGCTCCTTCAGTTGAAAACAATATACTACAGATGGTTTTCCTATTCAGTTTCCTTGGCTGTTTTCCTCTCTCTCCTTAACTACTTACTTGCTGGTTTGTCTCAGGCTCTGGTCTGTATTTTCTCTGATGTGTAAGCCCATACATTTCTATACTTGTTTTGGTGCTAGGGACTGAGCACAGAACCTCATGCACAGTGACCTTGTGTACTAACACTGTATTCCACATTTAACGTCTGAGTGTTATTTAATGACACTCTTATCTTGGCATCCTGAAAATGATCATCTTCATGCCCAGTACTGTTAAAGTTTCAGTCATCTGCATCTATCCAAGACCTGGTTATTTCCAGCAGAGTTTCTAAAGCTGTCTTCATCCATCTATTTAAATGAAACAAATAACATCTGGGCAGTAAAACCACCAACCACCCATACCCTTGAGTCAGAACCTGAGAGCCAATCTCTGAAGAATTCTCTCATCAGCAACTAAACCACATTGGTCTCTAGTACTGTAACCTTCAGTACAGACTAAACCTTTCTTCTCTCTCCTCATTGACTTCATTCAGGACACTTTCTTACATAGAACAATGCATTTGCTGTAGGATTTTCCACTCTAACTTTATCACAAAGCCTTCCCAGACAAAGAAACTAAACACTAAGTCCTGTAAATTCTTCTTTATGCACAAGATCCTCCAGGACATAGTATATGATATACTAAGGACCTGGAATGAGCTCCAGTGGACCATGTGCTTAGGTTTGGAAACCAGCCTATGATACTTCTGGGAAGTAATGAACTTATAGACGTTGAGGTCTAGTAGATAAAACTAGGTCAATGATTACATGACCTTGAATGGGCTAGATGAACTCTGCCACATGGCTACCATTCCTTGATTCTGAGTGTCACAAACTCCTCTTCTATCTATTCCTGTTAAGAGATACTACCTCTTCACAGGCCCAACATGCACAAGGAAGCTGTGCATGGAATCAAGGCTCCAGAACTATGAGTAAACCTTTTCTATTTTTAAGTTGATTGCTTCATGTAGTTTGAAGGAGTGATAGGGAAAGGACTGCAGTAGTAACTTTTCTTGTTCTGTGATGTAATTAATACCTGAGAGAAAGTAACGTTAGGGAGGAAAGGCTTATTTTGGATTACAGTTGGAGAGTATAGCCAATCATAGAAAAGGAGTTATTTCAGCGGGAGCTGGAGGTAGCTGGCCACATTACAGTTGCACTCAGACACCAGAGGGTACTTATTGCTACCTCTTAGTTGCTACCTCCTTTTATTCACTTCAAGACCCCAACCTGTACATTCAAAGTGGGTCTTCCAATCTCAGTCAACCTAGTCTAGAGCCTTCCTCACAGATATGCCAAGAATCTGGTCTCCTAGGTGATTCTAGAGTTTATTAATCAATATTAACCATCATATGGACTAAAGCAGCTTGTGGTCTTTTGTTCCCTCATATACTTACAACTTAATTTTTTGGAGCTGCCCATTGAATCTTGAATCTGCCTCCATTACCTCATTTTCTGTCCTGATTGCTTGGTGATCTCCTAATATTCTACAAAACTCATTTTACATTTCCTCAAAAAACCTTCATTCAACCCCTACTGTCTTCTGTTTTGTTTTGTGTTTAGAGACAGGGTTTTTCTGTGTAACTTTGGCTGACCTTGAATTTGTTCTGTAGATCAGGCTGACCTTGAATTCAAAAATTCTATGTTAATCTCTACCTCCTTGTGATTAGTTTGAAAAGTTTTATCTTTGTTTGTATTTGCCACACTCACCTCAAAAGAAAATCTACATTCTACATAAAGGCCTCATAATTAGAATTTGTGTTTATTAAAGGAAAGAAAGAACCCTACAGCTTATTCATGCCCAAATTCTCAGGCCAGAGCATGAAGCCTGAAAGTGACAGCCACTCAATGAATAGAACACTCAGTGGACATAGTAGAATCAGATTTCCTAGCTCAGTTTTTTTTTGTCTTCAGAAATTTCTGCAGAGATAGATTCCTCTTGCCACATCAAGTACCAGGCAAATCATCCTTCAAACTAGATTTCATGTCACTTCTCCCACAGGATAAAAAAAAAAAAATTCTCTGAGATGTAGGCATTTGTTTTGGATAATCAAAGACTTGAATAGATACAGAAATAGGGTCTCAAAAACTATCCATTCCATCTCACCATCAGCAGGTCATTAAAACCCTTCAGGATGAGTGTGTTCCCCACAAGAGAACACTTCTCAATCAAAACATTCAACAGCAGCCATGGAGTCACGTGCCATATTATTTGGGCAATCTAGTTCCATCACAGAATTTTAATTACATTGTCCAGTAAATAGGAAGTTAGAAAGAACCATGCATTTTGTCATACATGAGCTCTTTAGTGCTACCCAGAGCATGGCACTCAATCCTAGAGAAAAGGCTTGATAAATCAAAGGCTGCCTCCATGGGTTAGAGTTAGGGTTTTTAATGGATGAAAACACTGTACAAACTTTAAATAGAAAAAAATAAAATGTTAGAGAATGGGTCTAAACATTGAAGTGAGAAGATAGACCTTAACGCAACTTTTATCAGTGGTATAATCTCCAGAAATTTATCTTTATATATGAGCTTTAATGTTCTTCCTAGAAAAATTTATTAAAGAACTTAGCTTTCTGACTTAATGTGTAGTATAATTAGTATAAATAAGGTGATGTGAGATATCTAGTTGTCTAGAAAAGGTTTAGGCAGTAATTATTGGTTCTTTTTTCTCCCTTCTTCATTCCATTTTCAAAGTCTGAATGGTGATGGGATACAAAAGGATAGAATGATATGTCTGTGTCCTTGTCTTTGTGTTTTCTCTCAGTGCCTATGCATCGGATCATGCCGAGTGTATAGCAAGTCCTCGGTAATCGCCTATTTAAAGGAGTGAATAATAATTTTGTTACTTTTCTGTTGTTGTAATAAAACACCATGACAAAGGTAACTTATCGAGGAAAGTTTTTACTTGGGATTACAATTCCAAATGGCTAGAGTCCATGATGCATGGAGCAGAGGTCACAGGCATCAGAAATAGTGGCTGGAGCAGAAGCTGAGGGCTCACACCCTGAACCACAAATACAAGGCAGAGAGCTCACCAGAAGTGTTGCAAGGCTTTCAAAACATCAAAGCCTTTCCCCAGTCATATACTTTCTCCAGTAAGGCCATACTTCCTAAACCCATACAAACAGCACTTGTAAAATGGGGATCAAGCATTCAGACATCTGAGCTGAAGGGGCACACTATCATTCAAACCACCACAAGACTGAAGCATAGTCAAGGAGAGAGTAGGTGCTTTGGGTCTGCTTCAATGAATATTAATTTATTCTCAACTGTAACAGTTCTCTGTGCCTCACACACACACACACACACACACACACACACACACACACACACACACACCAGTATTAATTTAGGCACAAAACCCCAAACCGAGCTTTTCATTTTTTGAAAGCATGTCTTCTAACCTCAGACAGACTAAATGAATGGTCCATCTGGTTAAATAAAAAAATTCTATTTAACACACTAGCAATTTTATGATTTATAAAATACCTGATAAAAACACAATTGCATTTTAAATGCCTGGACTGAAATCCATCTACTCTAAGAAGGTTAACAGGAACATAAAAAGACCCAACTGCCTCAAGCCATCTGCCTCACCAGGAAGGACACATCACACAGGTTTCAGAAAAAATACTTCACAGAGTCACAATAAGGTATTACAAGGTAACAAATATAAAATTGCATAAAGCAAACCAGGAACGATTGAGATTTCTTTGAGAAAGTCTATGTAAATGCAGAAAAGCAGGGAAGCAATCGAGGCTAATCTCAATTATCATTCAGATATAATTAGGTAAAAGCCTCTGGGAACAAGATATCCTTAAAATAATACAAAGATACAAAGTACCTTATGCCTACAATATTTTATTCTCAGACTCATTCTTGAAAAGAAAATAAGTCAGGAAATTTCCTACTTGCATATTTTTGCTTAATTAAAAAGCTACTCACTTGATGGAATTTTAATCTTAAGGACCATTTTATAACTGCCAGTTTTAAAGACAAACAAAACTGGATCGGATAAGATAAAACAGCAATGGCTGTCCACCTAAGTGTCCTCAGTATTACCAGAATTTCATCAACGTCAACATTATTTCAAGTCCCAGCTTTGTCATTTCCTCCAACTCCCAACAGCTCCAGAACTGTCCTGACAAGAAAACAAATGCAGACTGCATTTTTCAGAAACCTATTTGAAATGGTGTCTTTTAGTCAAACCTGTCTTTGCTGGGTCAAGGTTCTATATACATTTCACTTTGAGAAATGGAGTTAGAAGTCTAATCAGTGTCCACTGGAAACACACCACCTGCCAAGAACCCATAGCAGGGCAGCCAGGCAGGAAGAGTGACAGAGAGGAAAGAATTGGGATCAGGAACTAGATTAAAATATAAATTTTCTCAAGCACTCAGATGCAACCACTGCCAGACCACAAACGTTATGTGTAAAACAAAAGCTTAGTCCTCCCCAGTCACTCCTTACAGGGCAAAAATATTCAGAACTATGGTGAAGCACAACAAGAACTTAGAAACTTGATGAGTAGTTCAAATATTCCCATGTTCCACAAACTCTGAGTCAAACTCATTCCCCACCAGGATCAGGTATCTGGACTAGGGTCAGAGTCAAGATTGGAAAGAAACAATATGATTCCATATATCAGGAGCAAAGAATCTAGGGAGGGCAAATGAAGAAAGGTGTCTCAACAAAGAAAGACCTACCCCAGAATCTCACTCTCTGCAGCACATTACTTGTATGCTTGAAGATAGCAACTCACTTTACTTTTGTCAAAGTACTGTTCAACAGTAATGCTATTTCCACTGAACTGGTCCAAGTGGGACAAAGGAAAGCAACATACATTCATTAAGATCTCACCTCCATCTGAAGACTTCTAAGGAGGGCTTACTGTGTTCATGGAACTAAGAACATAGCATTATCCTAACCCACACAAGAAGCATAGGGCTGGTAGCCCACTGACACCCTGAATTTCACAGTAGAAATTAGAGTCCAGAGAAGGAAAGTCACTTAAGGTCATTATAGATAAATGGCTAAGGACATGGGAAATACATATGCATCACCATGAAAACCACCACTACAGACTACAGACATGCCAACTAGACATATTCCATGCCTCATATAATCTCACAATACACATACAACTTTTATACTGTATGTACATTGTGTCTAAATGCACCTACACAGACACACACATGTAACCTTACAAACTACACATAAATGTGGCACACAGGCATACAATCAAACACACACACACACCTGTTGGTAAAAATTCTTGAGTTATCAACTGAAGAACAAGTCTTTAATTTGATAAAGGATCTTGGTTCTAAAGCCAAAATCATTGGAGAAATGCATTGGGGAAAATAACAGTAAAATGGCAATGTATATCTCTCTAGACCAGAAGAACAGCCTGGCTGCACAGCTGAGCCACATGGTATTCACCTAGGTTTGAGAAAAATATCTAAATCTGGGTCTTATAGATGAGCAATTAATTTAGGATCTTTACGTGGAAGAATGGTTTCTGGACCCATTCACATACCAGATACCTGAGATGTGGGGTCATTTGGTGTTAGCAATGCTTTTCTCTGCTCTTCCAGGATGCTTGAACACAAGCAACACACAAAAACCCACAGTGTGAAGAAGGCAAGATCCTCTACTTTTACATGTCTAGTCCCTTAGGATTCTCTGCAGCCCTTCAGCAACAGGACAGGTGCACCAGGAAACACTGGAGGGCAGCTTTTCAGTTCAGCTAAAACCACAAAGCTGACAATGCTAAACTAAAAGAGAGTGCAGTGGCTCCAGCAAGCCCATGGCAACCTGGAAGCAACTTCATGACTGTGTTATCTTGGTAAAAGATAATAGATGCTTGACAGTTACACAGCCTGACTAGGAGAGAGAAAAGCAAGAACCCAACAGAGTATAGACTCAGCTTCCCCTTTTATTCACAGGGCACCTTATAATATCTTCTTAACCTGCCCTAGCTCTACAGGGCTCACTAGATTCCAACAGCGCTGACCCTTACTGCCATAAAACCTTTGTCACTTTTCTCCCTTCTTCCTGAAATTGCTCAACCTATGGAAATCTTTCTTGTTCCTCAGCCATAAGCTCAAAACCTACTTCACCAAGCCTTCTTCCTGTCCCTAGCGACTTGCTAAAATTGCCCTGCTTGGTTGTCTTCATAGCATTCATTACTGGTTGTGGCCTTGTCATTATCATGACTTAAAATTGTCATACTAGAAAACACACACTGAAAACTGCCCTCTCACTCACATCTTCTCATCTACATTAGTTTCACAGGAGCAGGAACTCTGCTCATGTTCATCTTTATTTTCCTAGCAACAGCACCTAACTTTCAGTCAGAGCTTGATAAATATATGATTAAATGATAAATCAAATGTATAATTAATGAGCAGTTCTATTCATTTAGGTTGCAGGGAGTCTGAAATAGGAGATCCGGGCCCCTATGATATTTTATGGAAGGGGTTGCCTAATGCCAATGTTAAGTCTCATATTCCCTTACTGGTCAGGCCACAAGCACTGTAGCCAAATTCAGTCCATGTCTGGCAATGCCTGTGTTCTTAACTACTATATGGCTAAGTGAGTAGGTACCCTTCATAAGTACAATCAAAGTCACTATGTAAAACTAGAACAAAAACAATATGGCTTTTCCTGGTGCTTTTTCTGTAGACTGTGGCATATAAGCGAGAGAAAGAAGGTAGAAGAGGTACCCTGGGACAGCTGGCCAAATGTAGCAAGCACGTATATTGTGTGTTGTGAAATTCAAGTTCTAAGACCACAGCATAGTCCTAAGTGCTGCAATACAAGGAAATGTGATATCATGGATATCTAGCATATATATCCTTCTGTGTGGGCATGCATTTGTTCAGGAAGAAGTGTGCATTCATGGGAAGTTAAAGGTCAGCCTGGATGTCCTTCCTCAGGTACTGTCCACCTTGTTTTCTGAACCAGGACCTCTGTTGGCTTTATAGCTCACCAAGTAAGCTGCCCAGCTTACTTGGTTGTCCAACTGGGCTGGTTGTGCAGCAAGACCCAGGGGACTGGTTTGTCTTTGCCTTACCAGGACTGCGACAGAAAGCATGTGACATGTTTTGGTATTATGCATAGGTCTGGGGCATAAAATTCAGGCCTTTATCCTTGTAAGCACTTAACTGAGCCATCTTTACAAGTGCAAAGGTGCTTTAAAAAGGAACTTCCCTACTTTAACTCAGGAGCTGCTGGGTCTTCCATTTTGGTAATACCTCATCAGAAATAAAACACCTCCGAGGAAATGCAAACTGGTCCCCAACCCAATGTACTGTCTCCATACAGATGAAGCCACATGATAACATGCAAAGGCATGTTTCCTGTAATTAACTGTGAGTGGGTGAAAGTTGACTAATAGTCCATAAAAAGAAGCCAAGCCACACTGGCCATTAGCTGCCCAAGGACCAGTTGAGGGAAGGTTCATAAACTCACTAACCTCTTAGGGTTCGCCATAAAAGTCACACACTGGTCCTTTCCTTGCATGAATCTATAACCCTAAAATACACATAATGCTGCCAAATCCTTCCTCCTCTCAATCTGCTAATTTCTATTCTTCTACAGGAAACTCCAGTCTCTCTCCTCATCCCTGTCTTCCCAGGTTCATCTGGGGAGCTTAAGAGCCTCTTCAAACTGAGATACCCCTTTGTCCATATGTACAACTCCAACCACTTATGCCCTATAGCCTGTGTCCTTTCTATAGATGTCATAAAAAGATCTGACCAAAAGCAATTTAGAGGGATATATTTATTTAGCTTATACTTTCAGGCTACAGCCTATCACTGAGGGAACTCAGGGCAAGATCTGAATTACAACTTAAATGCACAAATTATGGAAGAACTCTGTTGTCTTATTTGTAGGGTCATGGTTTGTTAGCTTTTCTATACAGCTCAGGAGCACTTGCACAGTGGATGGTGCCAACCACAGTGGCCTTGACCCTTCTGTATCATTTAAAAGCCAAAACAATCCCCCACAGATATATCTACTGGACAGTCTGATCTGGGTAATCCCTCAATTGAGACTCTCTTCTCAAATGGCTCAAGTCTGGGTTGGGTTAACAATTAAAGCTAACTACAATACACTGATTCTACAACTGGTTTTAGTATTTGGCCAAAGCTATCCTGATTTTCCTACAAGTGTTTTGCCTGTGTCTGTCTATTTACAATAATCTTTCCATTGCCATTATGACAAAGAAAGAGTCAATTTCTGTATGTCTCAGTATCATCTACACTCAAGACTCTTGTCAAATTGTATCAGGAATGTTAACATGGGCAACATTCTCAGAGGAGGCTGATAAAGGGATAAATGCTTGCCAGTGGGGCCTTTAGCTTGAAGATAGCTATTTGTACAGCTTAACTCTTCTGTAGGTTATGACTGCTAATGCCAATCTAATCCAAAGAAAGTCCCTTTCTAAAATATTAGGGGAAATTGAAAGATATCCTAACACACAGGCATTTGCTACTAAATGTGAAGACCTCAGGAAAACCCCAGCTTGTAGCTTACAGCAGAGGTAAGATAGTCATAAATGACCCCTGTACCATCATCCCTAGATGAGAATCTCCTTCAGTACTTTTCAAGGAGAGTTTTGTCATGAAATACTCCACAAGAACTGATTTAAGGAGTGCCACATACTACATCCCCCACAGAGTGACTCAAAATAATCCTTACTAAAGACACTGAGAAAACCTTTAGTAAATCTAATTGTCGTCACTTCAATATCTCCCACATCCACAAGCACCAAAGCCATTTTCCAACAAGGGCTGTTACAACTTTGCAAAAATATCCCTGTTCATATGGAGTGTGTTTTAGTTAATGCATTCAGTGTTATTTCTGGAAGCCCAGGGCACCACCTGCCTCACTGCCATGAAGGTGGAAAGATGTATTTCTGGTTACTTAGAGTGAGCCATGTTTTGCTGCTATTGTTCTCTAATCTTCAGCAACTTATAGTCCTCCACTGACTTTCTTGCATCTATTCCTCTCCCTCTGCATCCTGAGCTTTGTTCCCTTGCAGGCTCCCTGCTGGCTGGCTTTCAGTTCCAGGACAGGAGGTAAGAAAAGCAATGGTGCCTCTTCCACTGGCAACAGCTTGAGAACATCTCTGACCAGCTGTCATAGCATATAGTCCCAGCTCTCTATCTTCTGGGTGCCCTGGAAGCTCTCTTTTCATCCTTTAGATTTAAAAGTGATGATGGTTTCCTAACTTTGATTCTACTTATTCATATCCTTCTAACTCTAAAAAGTAGGCTCACCACAGATCCATTTGAAGATAAATTCTTGTTTTCCATTCTAACTTTGGTTGATGGAGCAGGAAAGGAAACCATTAATTATTAATGTCTTTTGGGTTCCAGGAATTATACAAGATAATTGCATTCATGTGTCATATAATTTGATTCTTGTGACAACCTTTGATGATCAGTATTCTTATTCTCATGAATGAAGCTAAGAAGCTCAACACAGACTCTTTTAGCTTATATTGTCCAAGAGAAATAGATACAAAACCTGCCTGTGACTGGATTGCTACTTTCTGTAAACCTCTTTTTAAGACCCTGAACTAAACCTTGTTGATAGAGCAGAGAAAAGAGAGAAAAGGACTAGAGACAAAATAGAGCCAGACCCCCCCCAATTGTGATAAATAAAATTCATCCCCCCCAAATTCAAATAGAATCATGAAACTGTACTCTGATGGGGATCCTGATCCTGATATTGCTCCAAGGAATACACTACCTAAGACAAGGTCCTTCATTAGAGTCATTTTTTCCTAGATTTATGTATTCAACACAACTAATACATTTAGCCCAACCCAGCTTTGCATTGTATCTTTCCATAGTTGGATAAATAAGTAGTTCATCACCATTGTCTTTGCATTCTCCATGGCTTATGTGGCTAAGGCTCTGCCTCCTAAACCCCAGACAAGAGTGTTATTACCCCGCTTCTGCATCTACACAACCACACCTTATATCCCCACTGCTTAGATATTCTCTTTTCACACAAGTTCTATTTCAAATGACCACACTCAATGTTATCATTGCTGATCCATTTGTATGTGTTAGGTACCTGACCTGTTTCCATGGCTACGAGTTGGGGTTCTATAATTGATTGTCTAGATTTGCAGCCAACTCATTCACTTATTAGTTGGACAAGTAGCTCAACCTTTCTAAGACTCATTTCTTCCATTTTAAAAATGAAGGCAATAATAATGTCTACTGATATAAAATACTGTTCAGTGCTCAGCACATAAAATGATAATAGTGATATTAATAAACATATATAGCTACATAACACTTGCTATATGCCTGGCTCTGTTCCAAGTGCTTTATAGGTCCTAGATCCATTATTTAACAGTCCTTTATGGTAGATATTATTATTATTCTTTAACTTTTGTGGCTGAAGAAGCTGAGACTCTAAGAGGTTAAAGGAATTTTCCTGAAGGCACATGTCAATATTCAGGAAAGCAGGCTTTTAGAGGTAGATAGAGAACAAAGGTATAGTGTATGCTGAATAAACCTCTTTATCTCTAAGTTCAGGGCCTTCCTCTCTTGATCACTCACAGTATGTTCTTCTGCTGGAGTGATCATTCCCACTTAGCATTCTGTTCAGACCAATTCTTCAGTGACTTTCTCTGAGCCTCTAAAGAAAATTTAGTTCTTGTAGTATACATCGCAGCTTTCCACCTGCTGTGACTACTTCATTCTCCATCATGCCCCGTGGTCAGACAGTATAAAAGCAGCAGATACTGGGTCACAAAGATTCATGCCTCCTTCTCTGTCCCCACTCACTCATCCCATTGGGATGAGGTCCCAGTGAGAGAGTAAGAAAGAAAATCTCACATCAGAGTTGGGATACTTAGATTGTCAAATAAGCCAGTATTCTGAAAATCTCCATCCATTCTTGACATATTTATAATCCTAGAGCCCGACTGTATTGATTTGTAACAGGTTACTGATGTAGTTATAGCCTTGAACATGAAAACAAAGATGCAAGGATGTGAGCATGTGTACATGTTTCATGATCTCAAGTCACTTGAATCTGTTAGAGCATAATTTTCAAGAGATGAATAGGCAAGAAAGATGTTGTTTTCCACTTAACCTCTACATGGCAAGACCTTGCCCCAACTTTTCTCTTCATTACTCCATGCCCCTGCAGCCTACCATGGAGCCCACTCATGCTTCCCTGCAAACACATGTACTGCTGTACACTTGCTGATCCTTTGAGCACAGTTCACAGTCCTTAAGCTCACACATTCTCTATGCAACATCCATATCTCATGCTCCCTGGTCACTCTGTTCTTCATTTATTTTAAGGTGTGTTTGTCCTTTTTGTCTTTTCAAATTCAACTTCATATTTCTTTCCCATTTTCTTGAGCCTATTCTGTAACATCTTCTTTTTCCACTTTCTGTTACCTCTGACCCCCACCCATAGTTTACCTTCTGGTTCCCTGCCCATGCACCAGTCCTGACACAGGTCACTTATACATAATCAAAACAGTGTGTCTTTTATTATTTCAAGACTCTCATTCAGCTCTATGTTAAGGCACAGATGACTATTTTATTTCATTGTGTCTTTGTGACATAAGCCTATATATGTCAGGAGTATCTCTTGAAAGAAAAGTAACTCAATTGTCAGTCTTGGATTCGTTGGCCTTTCAGATTCCTAAAGAAGAATGGTTCTCCAACTTCCTAATGCTGTGACCCTTTAAAAAAGTTCCATATACTGTGGTGGCCCCCAATCATGAAATTATTTCATTGCTACTTCTTAACTGTAATTTTGCTACTGTTATGAATTGTAATATAAATATCTGATAATATCAGACTTGCAGGATATCTGATATGCAAAGCAGATGTTGAGAACCACTACTATAGACCTCTCTACACCAGAGCCATAAAAGCCAAAGGCACTGAGTAAAACTTACATGAATTCCAATGAGTTGTGAAGGAGACATAATTAGTACATTCATTTGGCCCCCATGAGAGTCCTACTCTTTGACGTGTGATGAGTTGTTTTACACACACACACACACTGACACACACACAGCAAGTGAAAATAGCCCTTTCTTTGATTTCAGAAAGAATGAAACAAATAAGAAATAAAAACACCCACATAATATATACTTCCATTTGGTAGATGTAGCTATTTTAAAAGGGGAGAGCCATCTACCCCTACTGTGTAACCCTAACACTCTGAACACCCTTCCTGAAAGCCTATGGTCTTTTCATGAGCATCTGACACCGCATTTTGCCCCAGCCTCATACCATCTCTTTGGCCTCTCTTCCCACTACTTCTCTTTTCTACTTCACTTACAAGTTCTTATTTATGTGGTTGAATACCTACCTTTTCCATTATTTCAGGTCTATCCACCTTCTCATTATGGTCTTAATTTTAAAAAGACATTTCTATAAGTAATTCTCTTGCCAGTTATCCAGATAATGAAATTTTTATCAGAAAGTTCAGCCAAAACCATCATAGTGGTCCAGTAAGTTAGAGACACAGTAATCTTGTTGAAGAGGCAAATTCCAGAAGAAACTGGCAAAGATATCAAAAAAGACCAAGATCTGGAAGCCCACATGGCACAGTCATTCCATGGATCTTAATCCAGGCCATGTTGCTTCTTACACCCCATTCAAGATGTTCTTCTTAGAACACTGCATGTAATTTAACCTCAATTTACTTGTTTATACCTTAGGCCTCAGAGGAGCTCAAGGAAGTTCCCAGCTTCCCAGTAGCAGCTTTGCTTCTGGCCAGCTGGGTTCCTTTTCCATAAAACCACCATATCTTTGAGACTTATTCTCAACAACATGAGTGAGCAACTTGAGTCTTAGGGCTAATCACTGAAGCAGATTTCTCTCTTACTAGAAATAATTGGGAAAGATCTTTCTAGAATGTTCTGCTGACCCTTTGTGTCCATAAAACCAGCTTAGTGGGTAAATACAACCTTATAATAATCACATCCGACCTTTTCTTTCTTTCTTTCTTTCTTTCTTTCTTTCTTTCTTTCTTTCTTTCTTTCTTTTTTTAAGAATACAGGCTCTTGACTATGAAATGATGTTATTTTTATAAGTCATTTGGAATGGAACAAAGGTACCAAATTAAAGTTTTATTTAAGATGAAAATAACAAAAACTGGGGAGCCCTCACTCCCAGCCTCCAATGTCATCTGTTTCTACCTTATGTCTTTGAAACAGGTTCTCTCTGAACTTGGATCTAAGCTAGTGGCCAGCAAGCTCCAGCAATTCTTTTCTGTTTCTTGAGTCTCACAGTCCTGGGGTTATAGTGCAGTTCACCACATTCAGCCTCTTATGTGGCTGCTGGTACCCAGGCTTAGATCACTCTAATCCACTGAACCAACTTTAATATCCTAATGAATATGTCATTATGTTTCTATGTCAAAGTGAAGGAGAAAAATGAGAAAAAACCTTCAACATGATTCAGTTGAAAAGTGCTAGTAGTCAGCTATTTTACTTGTGGGTACATTCCTGAAGGATTCTATACTATACTACAGAGATACTCACACAGCCATGTTTAGTATCACCCTATTTCCAATAGCAAGGAATCAGCATCAGCCTAGATGCCCACATACAGACCAACAGACATTGAGAATATTGGACACATACACACTAGAATTCTATTTAGCTGAAAACAAAGAATAATTATGAAAATTCCAGGGAAAATGATGGATCTGGAAAGTATGTTAAATAAGGTTACCCTAAGTCAGAAAAACAAAGCCATGTGTTCATTTTCCTATGTAGATTCTAGCCTGTAATGTGTACATATATGTTTAGAAGTGGGCATGTATAAAGCTTATAAACCTAGAAAGGACATGAAGAAAAGGCTTAAAAAGATCCCAGGAAAATGGGGAGGGCAAAAAAGCACATGTGATATAAATGAGAATGGAGACTGGAGGGTGAAGGGGTTACCAGGAGGAGGTCTAAGATGTCAGAGGGATGAGGAAGGTATATGGGGGGAAGAAGGTACTAAAACACACTGTTGGAAAATGTCATAATGATATCTAATGTTTTTGCTGAGCCTTTTTCATTATAACCTATTGTTGATGAGCTGGAGACAAAGGGAGAAATGAGCTAAGCTTCCAGAGCCGCATCACAGAATTATAGCCACAAGTAATGTAGCTACAACAATCAGGTGGCTGCAGAGCTAGAAATTTGCTCTAGATCAGAGCCACCTACCTCTCTTGCCATCTAGAGGTTGCCCTGTACAAAAGCCTGAAGAAAAAAACAGTGAAGTGGCATCATGCTTGAAGTTAGGAAAACAGAAAGCACTAACTCTTGTTTCACATTAATTGGATTCTAGAAAAACTACCAAGACTAATCTATTTTGAAGACCTCAAGTCAAAGAATTTGGGACTCAGATAAAGATTTGAGAAAATATTTATCAACCTTCTCAGTCTCTACACAACAGAAAACACACCTATAGAGTTGGAATCGGTGTTGGGTGAGCCAAAGTCCTAGTATGCTATGGATAGTTCAATGCCACTCAACTCATTTTTCTTGAGAGGGATAATGGTTTCCTCCTAAAAGAAGATCTGACAAGCATTAGATATCCTTCCTGGGAAAACTCAGAAGGAATGGAAAATGGAGACCAAACTGGTATTTGTTACACAAATGTATATGCTACAACACAGTTGACCTTTGAGCCATGGCTCTATTAAGAAGTTGTGGAGAGATAGAGAAATAAAAAGGAGAAAGAAGAGACCATGAAATGGCAACACCATCATTCTCTGATTGCTACATGCTTGAAGTCTGCCCTCTGCTCGAAGCTACTGCTCTTGCCTTAATCACCTCCCTTATCATTCTCCTTGGATTTATAAGCCTCGAGCACTATCAACCATTTATCTTCACAGATTCCTTATTTAAAATTCACACAGAAGCATGATTTATCTCTACTATGTCTCTGTGCAGTAGGGAGGGACTGGCTTTTATTTTCTGGGGCTCAGAGAGGTTAAGTGGTTCCACGAAGGTTATACAGTGAGACTGAAGGATAAAATAGCAACACAAAATAACAATCCGTAGCAGATGAAAAGTGATCCCCACAAAACTCTGAAGCTCACAGTATAAAGAAGAATCCCACAATGGTGAAGGGAAGCTGCTTGCATCACACTATATCCTGAAGGGACAATTAACTGAATATCAAGAGCTTGAAGTTTTCTACTGAGATCTTTCTTTATGGTTTATTTCTTTAGAGCTTGGAGATCTCAAATTTGATTTTCAAGATCACTTACTTTAGTAAAGCAAGACTTTTTTTTCTCTGCAAATATCTTGAATACAATTCATGCATATTCGGTAAAGGAGAAAATAAAATTGAGCCTCTAGTTTCTCAAATGATAAAATTGACTGCTTTTTATCTGTGGAAATGAAATCTTGCAAAGCAGTTCATTTTTCTGTTCTCTTGGGATATAGGTAGACTCTTTCATGAGGTCTATAAAATAGTCACCCATGTATTATCTCCAACCTTAACAATGGGGAGAATTTTCACATATCACCCTGTGTGATGAACCAGCTTTAAATTCCACTTTAGCCATTATAAACCCATGTAAACCTACAGCAAATTCACATCTCTAGGCCTTAGATTCACATTCATAAAACAAAAGAAATATAGTTAGCTGGCCACTAATCTTCCTGTAGAGTTATAATCTCTAATATAATCCTTACATTACTATATGAAAAGTATTTCAGTGAAGAATTAGCAATACATGCAATATTTGAATGGAAATAATCCTCAATTTCTTTATATCTAATGACCTACACAGGAAGTAAGCTGAGTCCATTTTACCAAATCGAGCTGTATGAAGTGAGACAACGATCTTAGGGTAGATTAAGTGCAGGTTGTCAACACTGCAGCTGACATCTGATCCAAACTGTTAACGGTCAAGAGAGGGGACTCCCTGAAAACATAATCAAATGTTTTGTGATTGGAATAATGACAAAAGTAATATGTGTATATGTTTGCATATTTGTGTGTATATGCATATATATGTATATATGTATATATGTATGTATGTATATGTATTATATATATTTGTGTATGCTCATGCACACACATGCCAGGGTCCAGAGGAGAACATGTGGTGTTCCTTTATGACTTTCTGCCTTATCCCTTAAGAGAGGCTCTTTCATTGAACCTGGAATTTGCTGGGTTTTAGCTAGGCTGGCTACCCAGAAAATCTCAGTGATCTTTTAGTATCTGCCCACCCTCCTAGCACTGGAGTTCCAAGCATTAGTCACCATACAGAGCTTTTATATGGATGCTGGGGATATGAACTCACTCCCCATGCCTTTACACTATGTGTTGTTACCCACTGAACCATCTTCCTCATCTCCCACTGAGTAACTGTAACTGTTGTTAAGTTCCATTGTGCTTACCTAAGTAAGACCTCAGTGAATACTCACATCTGTTTTTCCATCTCATCACTCAGAGTTCATACATTTTATTTATGAATTTCTTAGGTCTTAGGTAGACCAGACTTAGGCTTTGAGAGGCAAGGGGTCTTTTTTTGTTATAGAAGGTCTTATACTTTTTGATATTTTTCTATTATAAATATCCCTATTTTCATGCACAAACCCATGTATATACTCTGGATAATATGGAGTCCAGCCCAGATCCCTGTGGCTCAGTTTCTTAGAGACTATTTTCTCTGTCTCCCAGATGTGAAGAGGAAATGCAGACATAGGTACTCATATTGAAAATAAATTAAGTTACTTGGCTTTCATGACAAAAGTAAAAAAAAAAAAAAGAAAGAAAAGAAAAAAGATTAACATCAAGCAAAACATACAGATCCCTAGTGACATCACTATGTTGTGGGGGTCAAGCCAAGTCTCCAAACTAGGCCCTGTGTGACATACAACAAGCTGCATTTGTGCAAGTAACTGAGCAGAGCCAAGAATTTACTAGAGTGGCTCCTACTGCTAGGTTATTGAATCCTAAAGCTCCTATATAAGACCACACCAAAGAAATATAGCAACCACACCTTCACCAGAAGCTGTCACCTCTTCCTAATTCAAATCCACAAATCCACAGCACTATGGCTAACATGCTGTTTAAAGATATTTTCCAAATTTGCTCATCACTTATCAATAAAGCATACCTACCCAGCAAGATATCAAGTTTCATATGTAGAAACCTCAAGCTCAGTATGCCTGTCAAAGACTTTGGATCTCATTTGATTTAAAATATTTTACTAATAATGTGGGGGGGGGGCAGACATTGTTTTAATGAAGAAATTTTTACAGCAGCCTCTGTACATTAAACAGTGTTTTGGTTAAAACAAACCGAATATTTGGTTTATACTTCATGCTGATATGTCTTAGGGTAACAAATGATCTGCCTCAGGTTTTGCTCTGGCAGAGGATGTATAATCTCTTTATAAACACCAGGCTATCACCATGGAAATGATCATGAGGTCATAAATACATCATTAGGAGCACTGCTGTGTCTCCTAGGCAGGTAATGACAGTAACTTCACATTGCAAACCTTCCCGTGACTTAGGAAGTATTAACTCAGTAATCTATTGGTGCCTAGAGGAGAAAAACAGCTTATCCTAGTTTTAAAGATCTGGATACTGAGAGAGAAATTATGTTATTTTCCCTAAAGTTCCAAGGGAGTAGGGATTAACATCATTCATGTGGAGCTTGCAACTCCAGACGTGTCACTTCATGATCCTACCAGCTTTCCCTAACACCTTGAAGGTCAAGACACCTTTGCAAATAAGACTGGGGCATTTCAACACTTCCTCCAGGGGAAACAGATTTCTATTTGTTTGGGGTAGACCTGGTCTTCAGGGTCCAAAACCAGTGAACATGCTGGACAAAATGCACTGGCTGTAGAGAGGAAGGCAGAAGGCACAGCTTTCCAGATAGGCCTTCCTCTCTGGCTCTATCCCCTGATAGTCCTCTGCAACCCAGAAGGAAAGGCATCAGTGTTTCTTTACAGCCAGCTCATCTACCTGTGGCCTGCCTGTCATGATGACTGGGTTAAACACCCTTACTCCTCTTCTCCCATGTAGGCTTTCAGTTTTCATCTGAAAAGTGAGCTCAAAGAGGCCCAGATATCTTTCACTTGACCTGGCTGTCTGATTCAAGTTTCTTTCCAATTCTTTCTAATCCTCTAATGGACAGAGCCTCCAAACTCTACCTTCTGTCCAACTTTCCATCAAAAATCTCTCTTTTAAAATCCTGTTATTGGAAGCAGTGACACCTCTGTTCTTTGGAATACTGCCAACAGCTCTTCATGCCAAACCTAGTGGAATTTTTATAGCTTTGCCTCCTGAGCCTCCATACTATCCATAAGAGCACTGCCAACCACCAAGCCTTTTGTATTTCTGTATACTCTCTTGATTTTATTGCCACTTTCGCCATTATTTTGAGCTGCTTCCTGGTCCTGACATGGGTGTCTCATCCCTATAGCTTGTTCTTCTTTATTCACAAATCTAAATTGAGGTGACTCAGTCCTATCTCTCTGTTAAATGCCTAGCTCTCACACTTAGTTCAGTTCAGCATTTCCATGTATACAGACTCTTAAAAGGGGCAGGACTTCTTCACTGTCTTCATTTATTCCCAGGTCTATGCCTAAGACCAATCAGATGGAGAAAAATCTAAAGCATCAATTGGGAGATATAATTTGCAGGTCCAATTATTATATCCAAGTAGAAGTCTAGCCAGTTTGTATCTTCTCTTTGCATCAATACTAGTCAAAGATGAACTTTTAGTCTCTAAAGGAAAGTTGATGGTATCATTTGGGCTTGAAGAAATCAACTCCACTTAAATTTATGATTAAGTCCTGCCCTACTCTCAATACTCCTGGATATGTCATATATGTGTGAGTAGGTATGTGTGTATATATGAGGTATGTGTGTATATATGTGTGTGGTGTGTGTGTGTGTGTGTGTGTGTGTGTGTGTGTGTGTGTGAAAATCACTACAGTCATGGTCAGTAGTGACTGTCATGGAGTTGTGTCACTTGCATGAAAATGGATGAAATGGTGATTCGCTGTGTTAAGTAGATTGAGCCAGATGCACAAAAACAAACATCGCATACTCTTGTAGAGGTGGGAATCAACAACAAGATAGGATGGGGTACTATTTGGAAAGATGGAAGAAGGGCAGCCAGGTAGAGGTGAATGAGACAAAAGGCTAAAGGGAGAGAGGATGAATGTGGTCAAAATATATAACATATTTTAATCATATGTCATTTCATGAAAATACAGTAATAAAAAGAACTGTAAAGTTCCAAAACAAAGATGGCTAACTACACTCTCAAAAAGCAAAAGTCAGTGTTCAACTATTTTATCCAAACCCATGTAACTCTGTTAACATTTCTAGGATGGGGGTTGGAGTGATGTCTCAATGTTTAAGAGTACTCGCTGTGTAAGCATGAGGAACTGAGTTCAGACATCAGCATCTAACATGGCCATATGTGTACATCTATAAATCTAGTACTGTTTGGGGACTCACTTTCTGCTAGCCTTGCTCCAAGCCAGTGAGAGCATCTCAAATGAATAAGTTGAGAGTGATAGGACAGAATACCAAAGAGCCTCCTCTTCCCTCCATGAGTATACATGGGTGTCCATCTACAGACATGATGCATGTATACAACATGCACACTTCTCTCTCTTTCTATGTCACTTAACATACACACACATACAGAGAGAGAGACAGAGACAGAGACAGACAGACAGATAGAGATAGACAGAGAAAATAAGGTACTTAAGGATAAAAAAGAATACTCCATTACTTATTAAGAAACTGCTATGCTATAATAGTTTGAAGTACCAACACAAGTGCCATGTGCCATGGTGCCAATGTACATTTGATAACTCATAGAACTTCCAAGCTATCCATTTTGTCCATTTGTCTATTTTAGACAAGTCTACTGCCCCCATCCTTGCCTTGCCAATATAAATTGGTTCAAACCAGTTAAACTGACTTGCTACAGGTAACACAGCTGTGAAACAAAGACACAAAGTCTGGTCTTTCTGAAGCAAAACCATGGACTCAGCTCTGCTTCACACAACCTGGGATGCTCTCTGGATATGTGTGCATCATGCCAGATAATTATACACTCCTCTGATGTAGTTCTTTATAATTTAACACCCACTGGACATATCTGTACCAAAATGGGCAAACACTATTGCACCAAAGGAGACAGAATTAACTTTGTTTTTTCCTACCACTCAAAAAACCCACAAAGAAACTGATCACCTGGTCCCTCCCCTCCCCAAAATCAAGGCACTCTCTGCATTTAGTAGAGAACAATAGGGGTGATCCTGTATTTTCTTTTATTTGTAAAGAGGAACTGTAATTCCATGTTCAATAGTGTTAGAAACAAATGTTGTAATTTTAATAGAAGTATATAGATTGACATATTGTACACATACCCATGGTAGGCATTAGGTCAGGCCAATCTTAAGATCACCCTATGATGTAAACACTAACACTATGCACAGTACGAATAAAGCAATCATACTTTGAGTAAATTCAACAATATTATACAAGCTCAGAAAGCTACTAAGCCTGGGCCTGCTAGTATGATTCTGCTCATGCCTGTGATTTGAACTTTGCATCTCAAAATATGCTGTATGTAACAGCTTATTATTACTAGCAAACACCTCTCTTCAAGGGTATGGGAGGTGGGGCTAGAATGTTGCTTCTACTGAGGCCAACTTTATAGGAAGTCTGAAGTAAGCACCCAAATAACAGATTCCTCCACAGAATGTCTCACATGGAAGAAGGGGATCCTGCCACTCTGACCATCATATCCTTAGTACAAAGAAGGATCTGGTACATAGTTGACACTCAATGAATATGGATATATTGTTGACTGCACGATTACCAGAATTGTCAAACTTAGGGATTTTAAAGCAAGGAAGCTGAAGATGCACAGATGGATTTCAAGGGTGCTCCATCCTTTGCAGGAATATCTTTCCCTGCAGAAGATTAAAGGCCAGGATATCTAAGAAGACACACCTGAATAGCTCTTGAGCCTTTCTTCTTGTTTTAGGCTCTACCCAGCCCTGGACTGAGGTCTAAACCTACAGTTTCACCACCCAAACAACAAAATCCCATTACACAGTGCTAAAGATGCATTCCTAGCCCTCCTGGCTGAGAATCTGCCTTCTCTCTGATCTTGGTCACTCATGACATATATATATTTCACAAACTATACATGGATGTGCTCACTATATATTAAAGAATAATAGAAATAATTGTATATTTCACAAACTATACATGGATGTGCTCACTATATATTAAAGAATAATAGAAATAATTGCATTTTGTCCAAAGCAATGTCAATCTGAGCCTAGAAGGTAGCGGACGTTCCAATAGTGACTGTATTTCTTCCATAGTCTCCATTGATTCCCAACCTTTTTCCACATAGGCCAGTCTTTTCAACTGGCACCAGAATCACCACATTATCATCATGTATGGATCCAGTCTGACCCTGCTGGGCAGCAAATAAACAGCAAGGACGATGCTAACATGTGCTTGTCCACAAGCATCAATTCTCAGCAGGACAACTTTCCTGCTAGCCAGAGTCTCTAACAGTTCATCACAGAAACCATGATCTCAAGCAACAAAGAAGGGCCCTTTATCACTTGTGTGACAAGTGCCTGCCATTATTATGGCTTGAGCCAATATGCGAAAGTTCCATGGGATATTAAGGAGAACAAACACTGGCAAAGAATGAGCATTGTCAAGATGATGGTCTTGGGTTTCTATCAGATGCTTGCTTATAAACTATACATAGAAGACTAAAAAGGATTTTAAAATAAAGTTGTATACATCAAACAAAGTTTAATGATAAAAATGATGATAGGTGGATGTTTAAGTCAAAACAAAAGACAAAAGAACAAGCATTTCTCATTAGCACTATTACCACGGATGACATGATAAAAACCATGTTTTTAAGGATGTGAGTTTCCTGAAACTTTTGAAAGTCCAATATATCCTAGATACCGTATATAGAATATATATTCTAGTATAATCTACTATTCTAATCCATATCTAATCTAAATTCTAATAATTAAAATCTAATCTAACCTATATTCTATAATCTAATATTCTCCAACATATGATGGAACTTAAGCCTGAAGGGTAAAGCTACACATTTGATGTTGTGGAGTGTGTTGGTCTGGATCACAATAGGTCTTGTGCACAATGCCAAATCCTTTCTTCTCTGCCCCATTAGTTTTGCAAACACTCAGCATTCACCATGCTGGGTGTCCTAGTTTTGTTTCTGTTGCTGTGATATATCCTTGCCAAAAACAGCTTAGGAAAGAAAGGGTTTATCAGGCAAACAATTCCAGGTTACGGTCTATATTTTACGTCAAGACAGGAACATAGACCATCACAGCCACAGACAAGAAGAGAGAGAGAGAGTAAACACATGGGTCTTGCTTGCTTGGTGCTTTTGCCCAATTAGCCTTTTCCTCTCTTAAACAGTTTCCTGCCCACTGAAAGTTGCTACCCGTAATGGGATGGGTCTTCCAATATCAATTAACAACTGAGACAGAAACATTCCCTCAAGAATATGCCTACAGACCAGCCTGATCTAAGGTAATGCCTCATTAAGATTCGATTCTAGGTTGCATCAAGTTCCCAATTAATGTTAATCAGCACAACTGGTAACTCCAATTATTTACTTAACGTATTTATGGAAATGTTGCTTTTACATGAATGTGGTGATTTGAATGAAAATGGCCCCATAGGCTCACAGGGAGTGGCACTACTAGGAGGCATGGCTGTGTTGGAGTGGGTGTGGCCTTGTTAGAAGAAGTGTGTCACTAGAGGTGGACTTTGAGGTTTCAGAAGCTCAAACCAGGCTCAGTGTCATTTTTTTCCTGTTGCCTGAGGAACTGGATGTAGAGCTCTAAGCTAATTCTCTAGCACCATGTCTGCCTGCATGCTGCCTTGCTTCCTCCGTGACAATAAAGGAATAAACCTTTGAACTAATTAAAGCTAGCCCTAATTAAATGGATCTCTTCACAGCAGTAAAAATCATAAGGCAATGGATAATCCAAATAATTATATTGGAGTTTATTTCTGAGTTTACTTCTATATTATATGCATATGTTATTAATACACTATATTATTGATATTTCCTTCTATTAGAGACAACTTTCAGAAGTGAATAGATGAGTAGATACCAAGTTATATAAGCACACCCTAGTTGCACATGGGAAGATTCCAACATAAAGCTTCCTGGCTCCTCATCTCTGATATCGGCTAAATCTGGGTTTCAGATGCTCAGTGTTATCTCCCTGGCTCTGTCCACCTGAATTTCAAGATAACAAGCTGATGTCATTTCATGATATTGCTGTTCTCTCCTAAGCCCATATGAATAGACCCCCAACCTGTCAGTCTAAGACCTGTTGCTGAGTACCCATTAAGAACCTGCAGAGACCCCTTCTATGAATTTCATACACACAGCCCTGACATCCTTTTTAGCTACAAAAACAAAGCCAATTGATTGCAAAGCCCATAGGACACACTGTCACCAAAAAAAAAAAAAATGTGAAACACTCAACTTGCAAGTCCCTTGTGGGTGCCTGGGGATCAGTCTCCTAATGTATTTGTCCTCTATGTTAACAAGCCAGGGATTTAGCCCTCTTTTCTTTTCTGAATTATTTATCAACAGCAAAGAAAATAGAAAATGACAGAAGTAAAAATAAAAGGGGTAGGGAATAGCAGGACTCTTTTAGCTGCCTGATTGCTTAGAGATTTTCTGGCCTGGGCTCTGGACCTGCCACAGTTGGCCTGTAGGATTAAATGTGAAGGTCTTGTTATCAGTAATGGGACTTTGGCACTGAATTTCCTACATGCTGGGTGTGAAATACCCCTTCCTGAACTGCATTCCTCTTCTAAGAGGGATATTGTCTGGTAATGGCTAGGGCCACTGAAGCCTTGCTTTCTATTTAGGAGAAAAATACAGTAGCGCCCCATTTACCCAGTGGCTGGCTTCTGTCATCTACAACCCCTGGGAGGACAGAACTGACCCAGAATCTGTCACTCTCCCAGGCCTTGGATCTTACATGATTTAGTCCAGCAAGGAGAACCAGAGAAGCTAGCATGCTAGAGAGGGGCCAATTGCAGTTTATGGATTTAATAAGTTCCCGTATTTAATCCTAAGTCTCTGAGGAGATGACTATTTGAATTCCTATTTCTATAAACTGGAAAAAATAAATTAAAAGGCAGATACTAGAAATTACCTTGGATATTCTGTCTTGTAGATCCTTTGTGTGGGAATGTACATTGTATATGTGTGCAGATGCACAGGTATGAACAGGCACATTTGTATAAGATTGCAAATGTTCAGGTGCACGCATGCGCAGGTGCATGAGTACAGGTACACATGTGCAGGTGCATTCGTGTAGGTGTACATGTGGGCAGGTGAATATATATTTAGGTGTACATAGATGCAGATGCATGTATATGCAGGTACATATATGTGTGTGTATCTATACAAATCCTTTTATGTATCTATCCCATTGTAAAACCCTAGCCTGAGACAGACGAGGATCAGATATGAGGACCCTAAGTCCTGCCACATATGAAATTTCCAGAGTAGAGCATATGGTGTTCAAAATCAGTGTAGCATGTAGTATGTGATTTCCACAGTACAGCATACAGTGAGTAATTTCTACACAGGACACATCACATACCATTCAAAAGTGGGTTCCACTCTTTCACTTCTACCATGCATCATCTGTGAGATTTTCCCAGGCCATTCCATGTAAAATGGCAACTCTGTACATTTCTACAGCTGAGCTCCCTCCATCAGCATAAGCTTCTGCCTAGTGCGTGTTGTCTTCCCGAACATCTTCCCACACAGTATGTTCAGTGTCTCATGCCTTCTGAACCCCAGCACAACTCACAGCTGTATTTTACCTCCTTCATTCACTGGCACATCCCTGACATCCATAGTTGCACCTGATAGGGCACCCTAAAGAGATATTTAATACATTAATAAACAAAGACACGAAATAGAAAGACACACTCTGAGTTGAAAAAGAAGCTGATGATGACCAATGTGCAAACAAGACACAAGTAAAGTGATGTTAAGTCTGGTTTCTAGACATTTAGGAAGAAATCTTTCCTTGGGGTCAGTTTTATTCCAATTTTTACAGTGCTAAAATCCACACAACAGGATTTAACGTGGTCACCATTTTCTTCTGTCCCATTCATTCAGTCACATCATGCTTATTTATGTTGTCTACTAGTGCACAGTCATTCATGGCCCTTTTACTTCCTACCTCTAGCAATTTGTTTTCCCTGATTGCTTCCCCATAAATGGAATCGCACCGCTTGGCTGTCAGCACCTGGCTGCCTTACTCCACTCAGTATGCCCTAGAGTTTCATCTTTGCTGTAGAATGCTTCAGAACTCCCTCCCTTTCATGGGAAACAGACTTACTGTATCTGTGCTGCATTTTGTTTGTCTGTTTCTCTTCTGGTGAGCCCCTGGATTATCTGCATGTTGCATCTCTCACAAATGCTGCTATGGTCAATACTGGGATAAAAATATTTCATCTAGACACCATTTTTGATTGTTTAGGGCACATCCAGAGTATAATTTTCATATCAGATAATTCTATTTTTCTATTTTTGTTTTCTATTTTTAATTTTTTTTAATTTTGGGGGGACTATGAATTCTTTTTTTTTTTTTTTTTTTTTTGAGACAGGGTTTCTCTGTGTAGCCCTGGAACTCATTCTGTAGACCAGGCTGGCCTTGAACTCAGAAATCCACCTGCCTCTGCCTCCCAAGTGCTGGGATTAAAGGCATGTGCCGCCACTGCCTGGCTTGTCTTATGAATTCTTTTGTGTGTGTGTGTGTGTGTGTGTTTTAAGTTATAAATAGTTTTTCTACTAAACATTCTTTTTATTTATTTTTTTATTTTAGATATTTTCTTTATTTACATGCAAATTTCTCCATTCCCAGTTTCCCCTCCAAAAAACAAAAAAACAAACAAAAACAAACCCCTGTTGCCTCCCCCCTCCCCATGCCTGCCAGGGCCAGAAAGTCTTATGAATTCTTAACACATGCATACAAAGCCACTCATAGGTACACATACAGGTTACATAGTGTTTGGGAATTTAATGTGTTACCCTTTAAAATGTGTCTAAGTAAATACCACCAGGGAAATGTGTCATTCCTTCCACCAATCACCCACAGGTTAAGCATGTGTATTACCTGCATTGGTGTGCCTTGGTTTTTGTCTGTGGCTCACTCTTCATCTAAATGGAGTGGCAGCAAGGGCCATCATAACCCTTGTGGGGAAAACAAGGCTTGTGGATGTCCCCATGGAACCAAAGAAAGACAGAGGGGTGATTGGATATTAGTCCTTCTCTGGTGTGGGAAAAGCTGAGATGACAATATTTTCAGCCATAAATACTTCTACTCTTCTTACAGGAACTTGGCCAATTTAGGAAAAGCTTATGAAATAAGTTAAGCTTAAAAAAATATTACCTGGCAGTTACAATATGATTTTTTTTCACTCTATAGAGAACCATGAATTGTTTAAAACCTACTAGGAAAGAAATATTCAGAACATTAAAGGCATCTTCACTGGTTCAGTTACGGATGGTTTTCATTTTCTTGTTCTTTTTAGTTTCTTCATGTTGCTACAGTATTCATACACTGCTGTCATGATTAAGAAAAGCCCTTTTATGACTGCTGATTTCTGCTTTCTGTACATGCCGTCTGTGTGCTCTAAGTTCCTCTAAGGACATTTCCCAAACCCAACCCTCAGCCTGCTGTCCAACTCCCATCAAGTGCATGGGCTTTCATCTACCTTTTGAAATCACTTTGCCCCCTGGATCCCTTCAAGGACTAACTGGATGCTACCCAGTGAAGCCCATAGCTACACAAGTTGCTCAGAGTTCAAGGGACTTTTCTTCTGGGGAACTGATAAATTTTTAAACAGAACATTTTTCAATGTTGTCTCCACAACAACCTACAACTTCAGGGTCATAGAAGACAAGACTTTCCTTTAAACACAGGAATGTATTCAGCAGATTTACAAAGGCCATCATCAAACCCACTTCACACTGGTCCTCTTCTTAACCTGTAATCCTGAAGCAGCGCATTGCAGGCTTGTGTTCTCACTGAGTCTGGAAATAAACAGATGTTCTGAAGATGATGCTAAGTATCTCAAGAGCTCTATGATGATGAGAGGGGAATGTGGGAAGCACACCCCAAGGCTTCAGCTGAACACTTAATATGAGTGATTCTTGCACTCTCTCCATCATGATTAAACCATAGGATCTAACTTCTCTTAGGGTGCTAAAGTGAAGCATGCACTCTAGGCACAGGCACAGACTCTGTCCAAGCTCATAGGTTTGACACTTCATCCTAAAGATGGTTGCTGCCCATTAAGCAGATGAACTATGTCCCATTAGCATTTTCAGAGCTCCACTGGCTCATCTTCCAAGCACTCTGCAAATAATCTCTTCCTCATTCCCTTCAACGTTCTGGAAGGAAGTAGAGTCCGGTTTCCTGGAGTCAGTTCAGGCTGATGCTAAGGTCAGGGCAGGAATCTAGGCCTGTTTCCTTCAGCACCTCCTGCTCTTTTCACTTCTCTTTTTAAAAGAGTTTATTTTTGACTCTCTCTCTCTCTTCTTCTCTCTCTCCCCCTCTCCCTCTCTCTCTCTCCCTGTTTCTCTCTCTTTCCCTCTCCCCTCTCTCTCCCTCTCTCTCTCCCCATTTCTCTCTCTTTCTCTCCCCCTCTTTTTCTCCCCCTCCCTCTCTTCTCTCTCTCCCCATTTCTCTCTCCTCTCCCCCTCTTTTTCTCCCTTCCTCCCTTCCTCCCCCACCCCCCCCTCTCTGTGTGTGTAGGTAGGTACCCATGGAAGCCAGAAGATGAAGGTGTTGGACACCCTGGAGTTGGAGCTAACAGTACAGTGATCTGCTGTAGTAGGTGCTGGAAACTCACCTCAAATCCTCTGGAAGAGCAAAATGTACTTATAACAACTGAGCCCTCTTTCCAGCCCACGTGGTCTTTTTGTTTCTATGTAAGTCATCTCCAGAACCCATTATAGAGTAATAAATACCATGGACCTAGTTCTAAAACACCTGACCCCATTATTTCTCATTGCCCTCACCTAAACTCCCACCTAATATCAAACCCTAACAGGTCACACACTCGTGGAAGGGTAGAAAGCACACACTCTCTCCCCACCTCTGAGTAATTAATTCCTTCTTCCTCCTGGTATCCATGTTCTCTGGCATTTATTGCCCATGTCTCACAATTTAGCAGTCAGTTATATGCCCTATAAAGTTATTCTCCTTAAATGTAAATTTTATGTCTCCCAAAGAGACCATAACCTCCTGGAGGTCAGGAACCAAATCTTACAGAATCACAGAATTAGAAAAGTAATAGTTTGTAAAATTCTCTTTTTTAGAATCTCTTTTCAGAAGAAACCTAATTTGTAATCCCAGCACCTCTGACTGAAACTTTCATCTGCCAAGGTCCAACAAAGAAAAGAAAACTACATATTGCCTTGGTACAATTCATCTGGTGGACTATTGGCAAGAGCTATGTGAGGCTATTTTCTGTATCTGACTTAAAGGCCACTTTACTGAGGAAACTGTTGGTGTTTTGTGTCTCTGCCCAGTATCTTTGTCTTAACCCTGGTGCATAAAATGCTCTGGTTCTGGAAACTCTGCCAGAAGAGCTTGAATCACACAAAGTGATAAGATGTGATGTCAGGTGCTAGGTCAAAGGACAAAGGCAGTATCTGTGGAGAGCTGGACATTTGCTATATGCTGGAATTCATTCCATAGGTGAAGCCTCAGGGACACAATTAGATCATCAGTGCCCTTATACAAGCCATCTAGCAAGGTCCCTCCCCCCCCTGCACCATGTGAAGATCAAGTGATGGACATATCCTTACGAGGCATAAAATCTGGAGTTGCTTTGATCTAAAAGTTTCAGCCTGAGTGATGAGACATCCCTTTCTGTTGTTGACAAGCCACTGAATTAATGAATGGACTAAGAGAGAACCATGACTTCAAATGCACATACAGAGACACATGCCAGGCACCAAATTCTACTGAAATTCGATAAAACATATTGAAGCCTTTTACTCTCATTAGCTTAGATCCATAAACCATGTAAATAAAAATGGAAGAAATTAATACTATGGAGTTAAAACACTGGCTGAAAAAATTCAGATAACACTTGAGAGACTTTGAAGAGAAAACATTCAATGGCAGCTTTGTCAGATTTTTGTTTTCTAATACTTTAATGTCATGTTTTCTGATAGTAAAGTGCAGGTACACCTGATGCCCCTGTCTGTGATTTTTTTAAAATACGTGAATACAGAGAAAATGTCATCTATCCTGTTACTCTATATTATCTACTTACATCACACATGTAAGTGCAGTCTGTGCTTGTATCCATGCACATGCATGTCTGAGTATGTACAATCATAACTAAAAACAATATGCTCATCTTAAATCTTACCATGCTACAGAGTGAATTTTCTATTGACAATTAACTGTCCTTTAAATGCTATTTATTATATATTATGTTTCATTATATGTATATAGTATACACTAACCAAATCTCCATTGCTACATACTAACACTATTTTCTGTCTTTTTTTCTCCTTGTAAACAATTAATGAAATGAGTGGCCACAATGAAAATCTTATGTAATAATTGTGACAGATCAGCTCTCGGAGATGAGTTGCTTTAAATAAGTTGCTTCTGATACACTCATCAAATGTCCTGCAAGAAAGGTTGCAGCAATTTATATTCCTAAGGCAATGTATGAAAATGTCTATTATTTGACATACATGTGAATATACAGTATTTCTCTATATGTCCATCTACATAGATAATCACACATTTCAAGAAAATTTCTATTTTCATTATTTGTAACCTTGAAAATTTTATTCAAAGTTTAAGTATACTCTAATATATGCTGTCTGTTGCCCTAAAAATTAGTGACTCTACACACATACATACTTACACACACATGCACACGTGGACTCCCAAAGGAACATACATGCATATTTACATGCACTCTCTCATATACATGCTACCCACACACAAATATTCTCCTTTCTTGACAACATAACATACATTGTTGCTAGGAAGCTGAGCAAGTATACAGAAGAAACTTGTTTCTTTCCCTAGGATCAGAGAAGATAAATCTTCATTCAAGACCACTCTCTTTACCTCTTCATGATAAATTTTACGAACCAATATACCAAACTACTTTTTTAGGAGGACATTGAAGTAGATCTACTAGGGTGGCACTTCAGATAAAGACATCCTGAGTCCCAAGAAGGGACATGAAGGAAGGGATGGTCTTTCCGTTGTGAGTTTGGGATATGGTTGAGTTCAGCTCTAACACTTGGAAAAGTTTTGTTAACTTTGAGACTATAAGAACTTGATTAGGTTCCCAAGTATCACAATGGAAAAACATAGAGGAAAAAATCTGGAATAATTTTATAGTGAAGATGAAATAGAGGGTTTTAATTAACAGAGAAGCTATGTCTCTAGCTTGTGAGCCGTATGAAAATGAGACTGCCTCACAAGACAGCTGACTCACTGGCTGTAGTCACCTGGATAAGCCTCTCTCTCTGTCTCTGTCTCTATGTCTTTTTGTCTCTCTGTGTCTCTCCCTCCCTTTCTTTCTCTCTCTCTCTCTCTCTCTCTCTCTCTCTCTCTCTCTCTCTCTCTCTCTCTCTCACACACACACACACACACACACATATATATGTTCATACATATACATATATCATATCTCACAATCCTCTCTCCAGCATCTTGTAAGTATCAGAATATAACCTTAAGAACAGAAAACTTCTTTCTCTCTTTCCCTTCTCTCTTCTCTCTTTCTCCATCTCTCTCTCTCTCACTCACTCTCTCACTCTCTGTGTCTCTCTCTCTCTGTATCATAGATAGATAGACACACCACACAAAATATATCTTTTGGATAGAAATAAAGAATACAAAACAGAAAGCCAGGTTGTTAGAAACACCTACTCATAACCCAGATGCAGAAATGGTAGGACTATAACCCAGCCTATACAGTTGATAAGTACTGAAGCACTCTTAATCAAACCCCTTTATATGAAACTTAATTGTCATTCTGAAAGAACAACTCTAACAATAACATGTACAGAAATATTCACAAGCCTTTATGATGAATCTGGGTCAAGGGCAACACAGTACTTAATAGATTTGTGCACAAACGCCCCAGGGGTGAGCTCCATCATTTGTCCTGGTTGCTCTACAGTGGCCCACGTGATTCAGCTCCTTTAGAACACAGACAGGGATGAAAAAGAACACCACTTAAAGCAACAAAGAAGCCCAACAGTCCTTCAGAATGACTTCCATCATAAAAGTTCAAGCTAAACACTCTCTGGTGGCCTCTCCGACATGCATTTTCCAGACTGAATTAATCTCAGCATGATATTAACATTGAATTTTCCAGTATTACATATGGAAAACTAAAATAACCTAAGTTACTATGCTTTGAAATAATTTCCTCACCCACACAATCTCTCTTAAGAGAGATGTAATATTCTTTTCTCCTTTTTTGACACTGACTTTGTTCACTTGTAATAAATGGACTTTTCTAGTCCAAAGATATGTAATTAATGCAGTGTTGTATAATTTTTAAATTCCTCAGGAATGGTTCTGGGACCTGAATTTCCTGATCATGGTGGGCAGTCTGCACTTCTTTTGGGTCATGTCAGTTCTACAGGACTCCAAATAGCCAATCCACAGAATATTCAATATGACAGATACAACACAAAGTCACTGTGTAGATACCCAGCTTGTTCTACATGGTAATGCTTAAGATGCTAGAACTCTCCCACATTCCAGGACATCACTGGGCCCTTTTCTTTCCCATGTCTCAATCCATTACAAAGTGCAGCCTTGAACATAAGGCCTTCCTTTAAACACTCTTTAAATATCTGTTTTTACTGCCCTTCCAATTCCATGTCTATTGCCACCATTTTAACATTTTTTTTTAAATTACAATAGAGAAGACAATTATTTTTTAAAAATTATAACATAGAGGACAATTATTTTTTCTTCTTACTTTTTCTCTCCCCACATCCTGACTTCCTCTGCTCTCTGCTGAAGCTGTAACCTATAACCTTGACTGTACATGTGAATGTTTCAACAAAGTACAAAGATTCATTCACAATCTTAACCCCAAAGAAATCAAAGTCTCAAAGGATGGATTAACTCTCTTTTAAAAATGTTTCAAGTGCATCTGAGGTTAGGATTGGCAATCTCTGTCTTAACCACTTATGATTTTGGAATGCTAATATAGTAGGTCTCCTTTTCTCTTTAAATAAAGGAAGAAAAAAGAGAGGCAAATATCAAACCAACCAATCAAAGCAAAAGGCAAATATCTCTTTAAAGTAGTCAGACCTTCTAGGTAGATATTCAGATATACAAAGATGAACATCTTATTGTGACTCTTCTTATTTCAATATATTCACAAGTGATACCTCTTATCTTTAATAAATATATTCTATACTCTTAGTTGGCATAGGAATTTCAGTTTTAAGGATTTCTTAATTCTTATTTTTTATTTATTTTTTTTTATTAGATATTTTCTATATTTAAATTTAAAATGATATTTCCTCTCCTGGTTACCCCTCCATTAAAAAACATATCAGAAACAAAAAACAAACTCTGTTCCCTCCCCCCTCCTCCTGCTCACCAACCCACCCTCTCCTACTTCCTAGTCCTGGCATTCCCCTACATTGGAGCATAAAACTTCACAGGACTAAGGACCTCTCCTCCCATTGATGACCGACTAGGCCATCCTCTGCTACATATGCTGTTGGAGCCATGAGTCCCACCATGTGTGCTTTTTGGTTGATGGTTTAGTCCCTGGAAGCTCTGAGGGTACTAGTTAGTTCATATTGTTGTTCCTCCTAAAGGGCTGCAAACCCTTCAGTTCCTTGGGTTCTTTCTCTACCTCCTTCATTGGGGACCCTATGCTCAGCCCAATGGACAGCTGTGAGCCTCTACTTCTGTATTAGTTGAGCACTGTCAGAGCCTCTTAGGAGACAGCTATATTAGGCTCCAGTCAGCCAGCACTTGCTGACATCCACAATAGTGTCTGGGTTTGATAACTGAATATGGAAAGGCTTCACAGGTGGAGCATTCTCTGGGTTATACTTCTTTCAGTCTCTGCTCCATAGTTTGTCTCTGCAACTCCTTAGATGGGTATTTTTTGTTCCCCCTTCTAAGAAGGAACGAAACATCCACACTTGGTATTCCTTCTTCTAGAGTTTCTTGTGGTTTGTGGATTGTATTTTGGGTATTCTAGGTTCTGGGCTAATATACACGTATCAGAGAGTGCATGCCACATGTGTTCTTTTGTGATTGGGTTCACTGACTCAGGATGATATTCTCCAGATCCATCCATTTATTTCCCTAAGAATTTCATTTCATAAATTCATTGTTTTTAATAGTTGAGTAGTTACTCCATTGTGTAGATGTACCACATTT
Organism: Mastomys coucha; assembly: GCF_008632895.1. Lineage (NCBI taxonomy): Eukaryota > Metazoa > Chordata > Mammalia > Rodentia > Muridae > Mastomys > Mastomys coucha. The sequence continues at coordinate 41,413,986 of NW_022196904.1, read as the reverse complement.
CTGTATACATTCCTCTGTTGAGGGACTTTTGGGTTGTTTCCAGTTTCTGGCTATGATAAATAAGGCTGCTATGAACATGGTGGAGCATGTGTCCTTATTACATGTTGGAGCATCTTCTGTGTATATGCCCAGGAGTGGTATAGCTAGATCCTCTGGTAGTACTATGTCCAGTTTCCTGAGGAACTACCAAACTGATTTCCAGAATGGATGTACCAGCTTGCAATCCCACAAGCAATGTAGGAGTGTTCCTTTTTCTCCACAACCTTGCCAGCATCTGCTGTCACCTGAGTTTTTTATCCTAGCCACTCTGACTGGTGTGAGGTGGAATCTCAAGGTTGTTTTAATTTGCCTTTCCCTGATGACTAAGGATGTTGAACACTTCTTTAGGTGCTTCTCAGCCATTCAATATTCATGAGTTGAGAATTCTTTGTTTAGATCTGTACCCCATTTTTAATAGGGTTATTTGATTCTCTGGAGTCTAACTTCTAGAGTCCTTTGTATATATTGGATATTAGCCTTCTATCGGATATGGGATTGGTAAAGATCTTTTCCCAATCTGTTGCTTACCATTTTATCCTATTGACAGTGTCCTTTGCCTTACAGAAACTTTCACCAACATACTTGCAATATAGTTTTATTATTTCCACTCTCTCTTCTACTTTTCCCAAATCCCTCTCCTTCTTCCTGTCCTCTCATTGTTTTTATAACCTATTGAGTCTAATTACTGATAAGATTTTCTAGGCTAATGTTTTGACTCATTGCATTACCACAATTTTATCACCTCTTCTAAAACCCACAAACAAGTAATCACTCCAGTAACATGTCCCACAATGATGACAGACAGTTCAAATCACAAACTGCAAGCATCCTGAAGCAAACACGCACCATGTACCTGAAAGGCAAAGATACTGGACAACACCATCCCATCAACTTGATAAATGTTCTCACAACTTCACTTGGCATACAATATTAAATGGGGAAATGCCAACAACCTGGCATTTGGAAATTATATGTATAACATCTGCCTTATGCTAAAAATTTATTCCAGAAAACAGCCCCAAAATCCCTACCAACTAACTGTTCCTCAAAGGGATTTAAGGACTTGCCTAACCTCTCTTCATTGTAAAGTACTTAATACAAGCCATTAAGTTAGCAGACTTTTATGTCTAATTCTTTAAGCTTTATCTGAGTATTATCTGAGTATTTGGAACATGTGCTTCCTTCAAGGTTTCTTTCACACCAATATTAAGAAAATAAAAATCTCTTTAGTGATGTAATAGGAATCACATGATATACTTGTTATCTCACTTTTTCGTTTTATATCCTACCTTCTTGGGAAGTTTTTGGCACAAAAATGGATGTTTACCCATTACTGTCAAGCACCTGTCCTACTGTCACATGCTTTTGCTGTAAATCAGGAGAATCTCTTTAAACCTGCCTGTGTCTCTAATGAGAACATCTTAGCAAACAGTCATAGAACAAGGAGTTTAGCTAGGGTTAAATGAAAGTCAGAAGCCAATAAATCAAGCCTGTCGACCATTTCAAAAATTAAGACAGTATTCAGAAGTCTCTCCTCACACACAAAGTTATATAGTGGTTCTTTCTCTTTCATAATCCATAAAGGAGCCACTAGAACTTCAAGAGACGACAGACAATGCTCCAGACTGACACAACTTTCAAGGTAAACATTTTCAGCCTGCACAGAGTCAAAAACCAAATGTGTTAGAGTTTATGCTTGAAACACCCCAGGGAAAATTATTCAGGAAACTGTTGTATAATACTTAGTTGTATAAGACAGCCTTGACTCTCCAAGAGTAGTGACTGAGTTACACTTTCAAGTTTTAGATCACTTTTCTCAATGTGAACTTCTAGGAGTGTTGTTGCCCTATAGGTAGAGAGGAAGATGGGGGTGTGTGTGTCCTTAAACTCACTAAGCTCACTATAACTCACTATGTAGTTAGTCAAGGATGAACTTGATCCTTAATCCTCTTCCACCTCCAGAGTGCTGGGATGAGAAATAGGGGCCACTACACTTGGTTTTATACAGTGTTTAGGATAGAGTCCTGGGTTTGGGGTTTTTTTGTTTTGCTTTGGTTTGGTTTTTGTTTTAAACATTTATTTATTTAATGTATATAAGTACACTGTCACTATCTTCAGACACACCAGAAGAGGGCATCAGATCCCACTATAGATGGTTGTTAGCCACCATGTGGTTGCTGGGAATTGAACTCAGAACTTCTGGAAGAACAGTCAGTGCTCTTAACTACTGAGCCACCTCTCCAACAAGTCCTGGGTTTTATGCCTGTTAGGGAAGCATTTTACTACCAGAGCCCCAGGTCTATTTTTCCCCCAGATTTTAACAAGAAAAAATAAAATAAAATAAAAATGAATGGATCTCTTTTTGTATATCTGTTTCCTATCTGACCTGTCTTTCCCAGGAGCAGTTTCAGTTGCAGGTATCTAAGAGGACTTCTAGTAGAAGGCATTTGAGACAGGTGGTGTAAGGCCCTTATATATTTAAAGGAGTAAAGACCACAGAGTAACATCTGGTAATTATCTACCCACAGAAGACTGGTTGGTTTTGCAAATGGACTATTTCTGTTGGTAAGTAAATAGCTTCTTCAATTTAAAGCCATGAGTTCTGTGGGCACAAACTCACTAATTATTGGTTACATGAAATTTTTCAGTATGTCTACTGAGGTCTCCATTTGATCTTAACTAAATGCGCTATGAACTATGGCTGATGAATTCTACATGAAATACACAGAAAAGAACAAGAAGCAGCTATGACTTGGACCCACTAGAAAACTAACAGGAAGAGCAACACTAGATAACTGATCCAGAATGGAGACAGCATTCTGGAAAGATTTTTGGAAACAAAGAATATCTATACAAAAATGTCATACAAAGCTCTTAGGATGACAACAGATGCTTTTTGCCTGGCAATTTCTTCAGCAAATTGTCATCTAGAAATGAGAAATATGATATACATGTGCATACATACATACACACACACATACATATACCCATATATTGGCAGAAATCTATCACATGTCGTTTTTGTTTCATCACCAAATTACAACTTAAGGGAAGAAGTCTTCATCAATAAATGAATGTCAAATATTAGGTGGAGACAGGTTCCATCTTGAACAATAAACACTATATTTAGCCTTTTTCAAGGTAGATGCCCTAGTTCCAGGAACTCAGTTTACTATTTTTGTCAGAGGTCCCTGAATTAAACTAGAAACAAAATGAGAACCAGAAGTAACGTTTGGCTTTCCCTTCCCATCTCAATTGCCCACTGTAAAATTCTAAGCTAATGCATTCACCATATATGAACATGTTCCAGTTAATTCCAGTAGCTTCCTCTGGCTTGCAAAAATAATAATTAGTACTCTTTCTTGAATACTAAGGGCCTTTTTTCTATGACTGTTTGCTGGTACCTCTCTCATAATACATAATGCAAGGAGCTTAATCTGGAAATTTGCTTTTGTTTTATTTTGCAATTCTGAGACTTGAACACTAGGCCTCACGTGCTAGGCAAACTCTCCACTACTGAGTGCCTCTTCTACCTTAGTTATTTTTTGAGACCATCTTCTTCATTACGTCACCAACTGATACAGCAAAATGATCAAGAGAGAGCTTCCAGTGTCAAGAAAAACTATGTTGAGAATCAAGTATTAGTTTACAGTGCTCATTATCACAGCTACCCAATATGTCTGATTCTCCATCAGAAGACACCACAGGATTGCACTGCCTCAACTCTTTGTGGCCAGAAATTCCAGTTACAGAAATGACCTGTGTTTAGTATCACCTCCTAGTGGGTATTTCATAGCTGCAGGGGGACCCCATGTTTATTTTCCCCAGTTTTCATTACAGTGACTCTGTGTTTAGCTTGAACCCCAAAGCAATGCTAAGCAGATCTCTCTTGTTCATTAGCAGTAGATAAACAGAAGAGATGAAGCTGTGAAATTTCTCATGCCTAGGCTTATTTTTAACAGCACAGTATGTTTTCCTGGCTAAGTGTCATATTAACTACTGTGGCACTTGGTACAAAAATGACACCCATGGCTCACAGGGAGTGTCACTATTAGTATGTGTGGACATGTAGGTATTGCTAAAGGAAGTTTATCTCAGTCATTTCCTGATGCCTACCAATCTGGATGTAGAACCCTCGACTCCTTCTCCAGCACCATGCCTGCCTGCACACCGCTATGCTTCCTGCCATGACAATAATAGACTAAATCTCTGAAACTATAAGCTAACCCCATATAAATGCTCTCCTTTATGTGAGTTGCTGTGGTCATGGTATCTCTTCACAGCAATAGAAACCCAAAGACAACCACCTTCATATATACTATATGAACTAATTTTTATAACTTGTAAGTTATGAGAAATATTTTACATCTAAGGATTTTTGAAGAGGAAAGGTCATTCATGGTCCATTACTTTAGTGCATTCATTTACTCTACAACTATTCACTGATCACTGACTGAGTCAGGCAATTGTTGTAGGTCATCAATACAGTTTAGAAAGCAAAAGGAAAAATATCATTTATATACATATATGTATATATATACATATACATATATATACACATACATACTCTACATAATCATCTCATCCTCATGGGATTGAATTCAGATGTCATGACAGGGTAAATACATAGGTTATTTACATTGCTTAGTGGAAGCCTCATTTTTATGCTGAGATTTCAACAGGGCAGAACTCCCTGTATAGACCCAAGATGAAGAGATTTCCAGGAGCTTCCAAGAGGGAGTGACAGCCCATGCAGAAACAAGCTTATTAGAAAGAGAAGATACAGTGAAGGTCAGCATCCTGAGGTGGTGAGAGGAAAATACTGCATGAAAAAGTTAAAGGCAGAATGGACAAAACCACCAGGATTCTCCATTGGAATATAAAGATTCGATTGGATTTTCTGTGTACTGAGATATACTAGCTTTGAGCACATTTGTATACTTTCAGTTCATGAAAATGTGTTCTAAGGGCCTGGAGAGATGGCCTGGTGGTAAAGAGTGCTTGCTGTTCTCCCAGAGGACCAGAGTTTGCTTCCCAGCACTAATAACTGTCAGATCACAAACACCTGTAACTCCAGTTCCGTGGTGTGGGGAAGGTCAGTCCAGGGCTCATCCTAGCCACTGAAAGCACTCACATGCATGTGCACACACACACACACACACACACACACACACACACACACACTCACACACACACACACACATACACACACCCACACAGACAGAAACAGAGAGACAGAAAGAAATAAAAATAAATCTTTTTAAAAATGTGCTGGATCATATTCTACCAATTAGGAGCCATTTCCTTAAACAAACTGACTCTCCCTCTCCCCAAACCCT
>NW_022196904.1:41364809-41407907 GCF_008632895.1 Mastomys coucha | reverse complement strand
ATATCTTCCTGTCAATATGACTTACATTAACATCTAAAACTTTTAATGATAATATGTTAATATATAATAAATTATAAAAGTAAAAAAAAATGTGCTCTGGCTGTTATATGAAGAATGGATTATGGTAGAGTAGAAGATTGAGACAATTCTGCCTGAATGGAATAGCTGTGTATGGAAGTGAACAGGCTCAGGACAGTGGGAGTGTGAGAAGATTAAGTCACACAAAACTAGAAATACAGATGCAATCAACCATGGCTCCAAGAGCAGATAAAGAATCAGGCACAACCTTCAAATGCTTACTTCTAAAAACTGGGCACATTATAACGTTATACCATTATACCATTGACAGCTTTTCTAAAACAAAAACAGAAATGGAAGGAAATTAAGAGCTGTCATATGCGTGTTAAGTGGAACCTGACTTTTTATAGACTTGAACAACAGATGAAATGTATATTTCAGAAACTCAGGAGAAAGATAGTACCTGAGGGCAGAAACCAAAAGATGCTGCATTTGAGATAATTTTATAGTCCTAAAGTTTATGAAGCTGTGCATATGCATACATACACACAGAGAGACACATAATACAAACACACACACACACACATACATGCATGCACACGTACATACACAAAAATACAACTACAAATTAGGTACATGACATGTCAGTACCTCTCATACAGGACAGGGACTCAAATCCATGGAGCTGCAGGCTAGTATTTTAGCACAGAGAGAAGAGATGAGAAACTGACAATAAGTAAACTTTAACCAAGTAATCCTGACTGGCTTCCAAATGCCCAGTCTCTGACTACTAAATACATGTACCACCCTTGCCAATCTAATGGTTATCTTTCCTGACATTTTCTTATATGCAAAAAATACCCATTTCATCATGACAGCAAGAGAATTGTGTGACACATTCTATTTTTAGAACTCCTATCTCTTGGTCCCTCAGTGTTACCATAGGCAACTGAGGCTTCAATTTCAACTCACACAACCTGTTTGTACATGTTCACACACACAGTTAGAGGTAATGGCTGTAGAAGTCAGTTATGCAGATAAAATTGCTTATGTCATTATTCTTTTCTCAAAAGATGATATTGAAGCAAGGCAGGCAAAGAATGCTAAGGTGGATGGCAGGACTCTATGCATGAAGAGATAAGGGTGATGATGCAGGGATGGTGCAGAGCAAGGATGACTTAGCAAAGCAGCCATGAACCTTATTGCTCACCTGTACAGGAGAAGTCATCCACACGGATGTATCCTGGGATGCAGTCACAGCGATATAACCCTGGCAAGTTGACACACACTGTGTTGGCATGACAATAGTGCATCTTAGCTGCACACTCATCAATATCTAAAAAAAAAAAAAAAAAAAAAAAAAAAAAAGAGGAAAGAAAATTATGGTTAGTGGTTCAATCAGGTCAGAGTATAATTGCCCTATAATGAAGTTGTGTAAGGCGAATGGCTACTGATGTCAGGAATAAAAGCAAGGGGCATTAAATTCACATGCTTAGGTGTAAAACCAGTCGGTGAACTAGACCCCATTCGGACATGAAAGTATTCTAGAAAGATGCATGGGGAGATGCCACAGTTGAGAACCCAAGAAGGGTGAAGATGAAACAATTTGTTCATTTCTCACTAAGGGAGAAACTCTATTTAAATGCCCCAAATCAAGGAGCTCTGTATCTGTCACACTGAGGCCTATTAATATGCATCAGGCATCCCTGGGACATGATGCAGCTTTCATCAGTATGATAAAGGAATCCAGTCCCTCTCTGCTTATGTGTCTGACTAAGACAAGCTTTAATCCATCTGTTACCAAATGATGCTGCAGCCATTTCCTCCACACTGTACCCTAGATTGAAGACAGCAACTATTTTGGGTTGCAAAATCAGCATTTTGGTGCTTTGACCTAGAGATGTGTACCAGGTGATGGGCTCATTCAACAGAACATAGCATTCTCTTTGGGATGAAGGTCAGAGAGACACCTGCTTTCTATAAGTAATTTCTGATGAAGATTAAAATAACTTACCACTGTAAACATCACATTCAGTCTTTTCTAGAAGTTATGTTTTCAAATTTTGATTTATGTTCAAAGTACTATTACATAATTATTAGTGAGGTTGTTAAGACAACACAGAAATCTAAGTCAGAAAATGTGAGATCTAGTTCAGGGTCTGATAGTCACAAACAGAGACCTGCATTTGATACTCTGACCTTTTAGCCCCTCATCAGATTGCCCTGTGTGCCAGTTCTGAACCCAATGTTTTGTACCAAAGCATCAACTTTGGGAGGTACCCAAGCATCAACTAGCTTGATTCAAATGTAACTCCATTATCAAAGTATACACATCACCTCTATTTTAAACTCTAGAAAATGAGGTTCAGAGAAGTTAAATTATCTGTCAGAGTCACCCCACTTAACATGCTACACATGGGATTTGAATTCCTGAGTCTCTGATTAGCTATAATGTCAGCTGAAGCCCTTGAAGTTAAAAATAGTCAAATCCAGTTTATTTAATAATTACTGACATCCAAATATTTTAATTTATAGAAAAGAGAAAAAAATAACTATAGCAAGTCACTAGAAAACTCATTTGTCTGTTGTTCTTTTGGGATATTTTTCTTTTTAAAGAAACGTAGTTTGATTTATTTCGCAATAAAGCACAGTGGAATAAAATTAGCCTCTTTTCAGTCCTAAAGAGCTGTCAACCTATAAATAAGAGTTATGGTTGGGTAATTGAGGTCTTAGGAGGAGATCCACAGTTAACAAGACTCTAGTAACCTTGGTATGAGAAAAAAAAAACCACCAAAATTTAATGAAAGAACTCAACCAGCCATCAATGCCCTCTGTGCCAGTCTGTGTCTCAAGGGAGTATTCCAGGGAACTTCACTTGCAGCAGAAATCCTGATAGAGGAACCAAGTCATGGTGCCAGGTATACAGAAAGGTTGTGGTGGTAGCACTGTACATACATTTTTTTCATGTTTTTTGACACAGCAAGATCACACTTCCACATCCTCATCTCAATTAACCATGGCTACATGACTGCACATGAAGTCTGAGTGTAAGAGTATCCATCTGGGTAGAAACATATAGTAAGCCAGCATCTGCCTCTACATCTGCATCAGAGCCAGCATCTACCCCTACATTTGCTTGTTTCTGACTTAGAAACCACAAAAACATACTCAGGGTTCAAGAAGGGACCCCTGAGTTACAAGTGGGTCATCAAACAGGCATTGTTAACATGTTGCATGATACAGAAATATGTCCTCACTGAGATACTTCCTTGAACCTTCTCCAACAAGGACAAAGAGTTATCGCAAAGAAAATGGATCTTAAGAGAATATGAACATATTAGGTAAGGAATGTGGGTGAGTATACAGAGGAGAAACTGTAGAAGAAACCTTTGAAGTCTCTATGGAGTTAGGAGAGAAAGAATCATTGAACTGTGACTTTTAAGAACCCTAATTAATCAATTGCAGTGGTGTATGATGGCACCATATACTGAAGAGGTAAGGCAGGAAGGTCATGGGTTTGAAGCCAGTCTGAGCCACATCTTTAGAAGCTGGTGATAATATTTCAAAGGTTAAGAAAACATATTTCTCTCTTAGAAGACCAGAACCCAGTGTTCTGCACACAAATGTAGTGGCTTATAACCACTGTAACTATAGCTTCAATAGATCCTATAGCCTCTTCTGGCCTCCACGGGCAGCTTCACTCATGGATACATGCTCCCACCCCCAACACACACACACACACACACACACACACACACACACACACACACCATTTAAATAGTTAAAAAGAAAACATTAATTAGCCTTTACTGAGCCTGACAGTAAAAGAATAAGCAAATTACCACTTTGGACCTCTCAGCCTATAAAACCATGAATAAATTTTTACCAAAGATAGCAAACTTTCTCACAAGGTATTTTACACAGTCTGAGAGGGTCACAGAGGAGGGTCACAGAGCATTTCTCTGTGCAGAAAGAAGTCTGTGGAGGTGCCGATTCACCTGACACTTGAAGTAGGAATGAAACAGAGAGGAAAGAAATGATGCACCGCAGGGCAGAGGGTGTTCCAGGAGACTGTTACAGGAAGCTTTGCCTATTGAAAACAGGGCTAGAGAGAAAGAAAAGCTCAGGCAAGTTCCCACTAGATCTCTCTCAGCCCACATCAAGGAGCTTGGACTTTAATCAGGGCAGTGACACAATCCAATTTCTGTTTTTAAAATATACTCCAGCTGTAGGAGAGAGAATTGATTGGAGCAGGCCAAGCTGAGGGCTAAATCACATTGGTATTTTGCTCACAGCCACACTGACATCCTTTTCACTCTTCTGGGATGCCCAACCATTCCTCAGGATGAGAAACTAGTCAGGACCTGCCTCTAAGGTGATTCAATCTTCACCCATGGCCACAGCTGACAATTAGGCTGCGACCCGAAGTGAGAACTTGCCTGTCATGGATGCCTGTCAACTTTTTCCAACGGGGACTCCTGGCTCATTTTCCTCAGGCCACTGCATGATGGCTGGGAGGCTACCACCTCTTCTGGATTTAAAGGAGTCATTTGGTACAGTGTGCCTAGTTTGGTTCAAATAAACCAATCTATCTCTTTACTTCACAGGCATCTAAGGCCTTGAACAAAAGTATTTTCAAAACAACCAAGAAGCAGGTGGGAACAAAATCCTAGAGAGGATTTCTCACAGTTTTAAACAAACTCTTGTTCTCTATAAGTCATGCAAGACTCACGGCCTACCATCTCAGCTGCTCTGTTGAAATGTCTTATAGTAAGCTTTGATTTTTTGATTTGTCTTATAGCAAGTATAGCTCATGCCTCTAATTTTGGCTCTTGCGTGTCTAAAAATTCTATGACAGAGCACCAAAATAAAGATGAAAAAAATGCTCTGGAAAATCAAACTGCCACAATTTTATCTTGGTTGTTCAGCTTTCATTCAACCACCACATATAAGAGGCACGCTGTGGTACAGGCATAGGGGAGGGAGAAGAGAATGAAATGGGGTCACCTCTCTGGGTCCCTGGAAGAGAGAGAGGAGGTAACAACTTCTGTAGTGTTGGGTTAGGGGTGGGGGTGGAACAGTGAAGCATTGACAAGATAACAATGATTGTCTCTCTCCATCGAGGCATAACAGTGTACAGTCTCAATAGGACTCAAGAGGGCTTCAGCAAGAAAATCTGATGAAAAGGAGAATCAAAACAGAATTAACATATTTGAAGAGCTGGGAGACCCAGAGAAAACAACCTCCAGAAATTGCTGATATTTTAAGTCCCCTCCCACAACTAAGATTATTTTAAAGTGAGCCTAGGACAAACACTGCAGTTTGTTCATAGAGAAGAGGGCTATAAAAGGTGCTGTAATAATTAGAAAACAGAAGGCAAGAAAGATCATAAGATACTGGTCAAAAGAATGGGTCACCATGCAGGGAGAGAATGCCTAGACCCCACACAGCACAGGAAGACTTCTTACATGAGTGAGACATGCTGCTGGAGCTTGTCAAGGCAAGAAGGGTTCTGGCTGAAGAAAGCATTCTGGAGCAATGGTCTCTCTCAAAGTAATGTTCTCCCCAAAGCCAGGAAGCAAGAAAAGACCGAGTCTGAGTGTGAACTTGGAGTGGTTTTGAACACAGCCAAATGCAGGCTCCAGATAAGAAGCTGAACCTGCTCTATAACAACACTGAGTGGAAGCATAGTTAACCTGACACCTGCTGAGATTCAAGGGAACAGGCAGGTGAGCTACCCTGCTGCTGAGACAAGGACCATAGCTAATGAACAACACTGTCTGCTGTTTGTACACAGAAGACACCCTGCTCGTCACCCCGTGTGTGGCATCTCAACACCTGCTTACCTATTTGACCACTCTAGCACGTAGGTACCATAGGTCATAATAAGTAAACTGAGGCTCGGAGAGTATTACAGCATTTATCCAAAGCGTAAAATCACTTGGCACTAAAATCTGGATTTGGAGTCAAGCAATTCAACTCGAAAGGGCCCTTCCACTGGCAGTTTTAACACTTATTTAAATTTCAATCCAATGACGTCATGTGTGGCTGCTATGACTGTGACATGCACATGAGCAGACAGCTCGCCAAATGCCACCAATGACATCTGTTCAGGCACCGTTCTTGCTACTAAAACAGTCGTGCCACTCCAGACATCTCAGTTTCCTTGGCTCATTTAAACCAAATCCTCATATTTTTGCACTTTAGGATCCAGGTCCCAAGGCTCCCAAATGGACAGGTACATCCTGTTGCCACCTTGAACCTGTTTCTTCCTATAGCTTCTGCTTCAGTTACTTGCAACCATCCGAGCCTCCAGTGAGTTGGAAATTAGTAGAATGCCTGGGTGTTTATATGGTTATTCACTGTTGTTAAAGAAACATCTGAAGCCTTGCTGCAGTGTATTTTGGCTCCAGTAGAATGGAGTTCAGATTGTGATTCATTCATATAAATTGCTTGTCGTCTTTGAAATATTAGAGTTCATCTTCTCGTGGTCTTTTGAGGTAATGAAAACACATGATTTATGTCCCTAGGACAGTGAAGTGGTTTGTTTTCATTTTTTAAATGTATACTTATAGACTTTCAAATGAAACTTGATGTGACAGAATGGTTCTTCACACATCACCAGCCTCTGTCTACAGGACTTTGGAGTAAACCCCCGCCAGCCTAGATTGGGATCACTGTCGTTAAGTTAGAGCACAAATGAAAATTAGCTTGCGGTGCGTGCTCTAGGCAGCACACAGAGGTGGCCACAAAGCTTCTTCCTAATAACATATGATCTATCCAGACTCATTATGTAAGGCTTTCCTAGGCAAGAAAAATTAACCCAGAGAAAGCTGGATACAGAGATGAGGGGAGGGTTCAGGCAAAGGAAAGAACAAAGGAAGGAAGACAGTGCCGCAGCTGATTTGAGTCATGTTCTGACCAAGGACTATTGCCATCTTCTCTCGTTCCTTCTAGATCCTCCAGGGACTGACTTCAGTATCACCCATAGAATCTCTGGAATTTTAGAAAGAGTCCACACGACATCAAGAAACACATATACCCATGTTCTGCTCTGAGCAATAAATCCGGGACAGGGGCTTGTTTACCAAAAGTTACATTCTGCTCTTTCTTTGTTAAAATGTCTTCAATGCTGAGAATTGAAACAGAACTTTCCATCTATGTCATACAGGATATTTGTTTAAATTTCAGCTTCTGCCTTTGGGTCATGTATTAGAGCTCTGAGCCATCCCGGCATAGCTCTTGGTTTTTCTGTTAAATTCTTGTGGCTTAGGACAAGTCACATTTCCTGAGATCATAGATCTTGTCAAAGTGAGGGATTGGACCCAAAACCTTCAGAAGACCCACTGACTCTAAGGCTCTTGACCCTTTCAGATATTTCTATCAATTCATCTTAAGGTCTTGCCTCTGGAGCGGCTCCTGGGCTAACTACCTTCTCTATTCCCAGGAGAAGCACATGAACATCCTATGTGTCTTTCTAGATAACATGATTCAGATGTCCAGAGTCCTCACTGTGGTCCCCTATAAACTGCACTGGCATCTCCCCAGTTAAGACAAGATAACCTATAGTCACACAAAAGCACTTCCAGACAGGCTCCCTGCGTTCTCTTAAGATAACCTGCAGGGCAATGTTACCAGCCTGACCTCCTGGCTGGGCAGCAATTGAGATGACAAGAACACAGCAGTGGCAGCCAGTTGGTTAGTATTTTCGAACCAGCTATACTTTCCTTTCCTTATGGGCCGTATTTACATTTTTTTAAAGTTTAAGTGTATATAATCTCTAAATTGAAACTATAAAAATCCAGCAAGAGCTTAGAGTACAGCAGCTACATGGTGAACTACTGGTGAGATGATGGCTGCCGTTGGTGTCACTCATCCAAATTAATAGAGTTCCCAACAAGAATGACCAAAAAAAAAAAAAAAAATGAGTCTTAGTATGAACTAAGGCTTTAGATGATTATGAGCCATACACATCATGCTCCCCTACTGCAGTTAATGTGGAGACGCTAATATGTGTGGGGGTGTGGGTGCCATGTCTGTGTCTTCAGTTGTACTATAAGCCTAAAACTAATTTTAAAAAAACATATTTTAGGCTTAATTTTTAAAATCTAGGGAGGATGACAAAACATGGACTGTTTTATGCTTTCTCATATGAAAAGATAGAACGAAACCTTGGACTTGACCATTGGCATCACTGAAAGACAGAGCAAGAGATATTGAGAGTGGGGATGGGGTCCTCTGGCACAGACATGATCACTTCTCATCAGTGTGCTAGAAGTATGTTCAAAGCTCATGGTCTTCTTATTCCAAAATTGGCACTTTGCACCATGTTCCATTTATCTGTAATTATAGTTTCTTCCTAAATCAAGGGGGAAACAATCCAATGCTCATAGAATCTAGGACTATAAAAGCCAAGGAGACGTGTATGTGTGTGTGTGTGTGTGTGTGTGTGTGTGTGTGTGAGAGAGAGTGTGTGTGTGTTTATTTGTGTTTTTGTACTTGTATGTATGTGTTTACGTCTATGTGTTTGTGCATATGCATGCATTTGTGTGTATGCTAGTATATATGCATGTATGTGAGAACATTGCAGGTTCATGTATATTTCTATGTTTTTTGAGTTTGTTGTTTTGCATATGTGTTTATGAGTATATGTGTATAGTGGTTAATGTATATGTATGCATGTGTAGGGGGAATAGTGGGTGGTTATGTGTGTTGGTGTGCAGGCAAAATGTGCCTTTCTCACAAAAAATACCTTCTTGATGATGAACAGAGATGTTGAGAAAGCTCCAGACTAATATGTCATAAAAGAACACAGGAGGATCAGTCACATGAGACCTCTTAAGCATTAGGCACATCTTTAGAGAATATATATGAAGGAATTCATTCAGCACTCATAGTGCTACATGGTACAGGTTAGAGCCATTTTCACTTAATGTGTTAGGGATTAAAGGCACAACATACTGTGAAATGCCATATAGGTCAGAGCAGATCCAGATGTGAGGATGTGAACACGGGATATACAACTCTGAACTGGATGGTGTCACCACTCCTGAGCCAGAGCTTTCATCTTCCAACATAACACATAAGTTCTAGCATTTTATATCTTCAACCACTTGTTCTGCTGTTTCTTGGGACATTTCCAGATAACCCAAATGCATCTGTCAATTCTATTCAACTCACAGATTCCTGTGCCTCATGGATGGGGGGGAGTGGAGAAAGACAGGGAGAAAGAGGGGAAGGGGGAGAGAAAAACTAGTAATAAAAATAGGGAGGGGGAAGAAGAGGGAAGGAAAACAGGTTTTATAAAGCACCATATAACTCACTGCTCTGGAGGGAATTATGTCCCCCCAAGTGAATATGTTGAAATTCTACCCCCACCCCCAGCATGATGATGTCTAGAGATGAAAGCAATTAGGGCTAGATGCAAGCAAAAGAATAGGGCTTGGCAGGGTGTGCTAACACTTCGAAAGAGATGCTGGAGACTTGACCTTCCTCCCCTCCTAGGTAAGGCTGAGCTGGCCAGCTGCCGATAACCCAGAGCCTTGCTGTGCTAGGACCCTGGTCTCAGAGTTCCAAACCCCAGAAAAGCAACAGAGCATCCTGAGATTTCACACTACACAGTTGTCAGTGCTCTATTGTGGCATTACGAGCTGCTTCCCACCATAACCTTTTCTATTTCTCTGTTGCTTAGAGAAATGGGCTTTTGAGTCAAATTCTCCCATAAGTGCCAAACATGTTGGCAGCCAGAACAAATATCTTCAGATTTAAGCTCCAAGAGACATTTTGATCTTCCCATGACTGACAAATATATCCCATTACATCATTCTGTTTAAGATGGTTAGTTTGATATTTTTTAAAGAATTTTCCATATTTAGCTACATCAGATACCTAGAAATTCAGGATAACTTGTTTGGTTTTTGTCCTGCTGGGCTCAATTTCAAAATCAAACCCTGCCATAAAGCAACATTTTAATTTTTGTCGTTGGGAATCACAGTTCACCAATTTTCCACCTAATGGTGGCAAAGCATCATGAGAGGGCACCCCATGAAACTCTGATCATCCTGGCACATCTGACCTTTAAGAATGTCCATACACTGATATTAGCTGTCTGTGAGGAGAAAGAGACACCTGGAGTGAAGAGTGATTACTCCAGTCTTGGTCTCTGGCTGTATGACAACCTCTCTGAACCTATCTGTGCCTAAGCTCCACTGCAGATGACGGTAACAACCAATAAGACCAAGGTCTCAAAAATAATAATAAAAGGCAAGTTCATGATATGTAAGCCAGATGAGCTATCACAGAATACCCTGGACACACGAAAGTAACAGCAAGCTTTTGTCTTTGGTACAGTGGGAAAGGAAATGCAAGAGCTGTTGAGGGTCTGCCAGATTGCAGAAGCAGTGAAGTTTCTGCATGTTGGTGTGATGGTGTGATGTGGCTTGGGTCTTCAGAAGTCGTGCTCATCCAGGAGGGAGGAAGTGACAGGATGCTGGGTTGTGTGGGTACCATTCAAGGCCTCTTGGTGAAAGAATAGGCTCAATGTATAAAGGGGGGGCATGTTCTTTGATCATCACATTGTGCTCAGCATAGGCAGAGCACTTTCATATATTGATTCATCTTCTATTTGGTACTGCATGAAAGTACTAGGGACATTTTTAGTTTATAGGGGCCCAAAAGGTGACTCAGATGGAAAGAGACAATGGAGGCTATGAAACTATAGCACCTACCTTTTTCTAACCCTCTGTGAACCACCTTAGTTTCGCTGTTCTAACGTTTACCTGCCCTAGTTTAGTAAACATCCATTTCTCTGTAGCCATGTAATCAAATTATTCATTCATCTTTTTTTATTAAGTAACCAGAATAAAATAAACAAACTTTAGCCTTTAAAAAAAAATGATGTAGGCCTGGAGAAATGGCTGAGTAGATAGGAGTACTTGTTGCACTTGCAGAGGACACAGGTTTTGTCCCCAGTACCCATATTGGGCTCACAACTGTCTTTAACTTGAGCTCCAGAGATCTGATACCTTCTTCTGGTCTCCTCTTGTTCTATATGTACACAGCATAAATACACACAAGGACACATATAACATAAAGAAAGATAAATGAATAAAAACTAAAAATAAATGATCTGGTGCCAAAAGTCTAACTCTGATTCACAATGGCATCAAATTAGTAAGTGACCAAAACACCTGGCTCCAAAATTTATTTCTGTGAACCAAAGATGAAAAATATAACCTGGGTTCAGGTTATATTCACTCACCCTTACCTACCATTTGTATGCTACAAGACCATCCGCTACAATTTCCCCCTGTACTCTCCCATGGGGGGTGGTGCTTTAGATACAACAAGTATCTTAAACTCAAGTCAATATTACTCCTAATTCCAAATTCTTATTCATCTAACTGAATCACAATAGAAAAAGCAAGAAGTGTTAAAGCTTATTTTTAAAAACCATTAGGTCCAGATTCCCATTTACTGCCAAGCAAATAAAAATAAGAGTAGAGAAGAAAGAGAAGAGTGTTTGAATATAACTAAATTTCTTTGAAAAAACAATCCAAAAGTTTGATAGATTACATTATCAAAAAAAAAATCAGGAAATGGAAGAAAAAAAACTCTTGCACCTAAAGTAACAATAGCAAACATTTATGCAGAATTTTGTAATCAGTATGGCTCCCGGTATTAATTTCTGGTGTCCTCAGGGCATCACCCATGAGTGGATTCTGTTTAACCTCTCAAGTCTACAAAGGAAGAGTGAAAGTAAGAGAAGAAAGAATAACTGACCTGACCAGGGTCACACAAGAGAGGAGTGAGGAGATTTCCCTGTTCCTTCCCTCCACCACCTTGGCCTATACCCCTGTTCCTACACTCCACACTCTGGTCTGTTCACTCAGGCCCTGCTTATTCTGCTTGCTTCCTATTGTTATTTCTGGTTTCATCCCCCAGAGACTACTAAATTTTAGGAGAAGGGGGATCCCATTGGTAGGAAGATACTAGGAGATAGGGAATACCAGAGGCTGGAAGACAGCAAGGTCTTAGTAACCTCAAAGGCTAGAGGATCTCAGGCAATGGGAGATGCTGAGAAATGGAAGGCTCCTGGGGTTGGGGAATTACAGAGCACCGAGGACTACAGTGGGAGCTCAAGGACTGGAAGCAGGAGGACTGTGTAGCTACGGTTTCTCTGGTTCAGAGTTTCTGTTCAGGGTACTAAAAGATTTAGAAAGAGAGAGTGGTGATGGTTGTTACAGTTATGACTGCTACTCTGTTCACTTAAGATGGCTAAATTGAGCCAAACGACTGTAATTCTAGAACTCAACAAAGTAAGGAAGGAGGACTCCTGTGAACCTGAAGGTAATCTGCCTCATACAGCATCCGGCCAATTGAGGCTACAGGATAAGCCCCGTATCATAAATATGCAAAAGTGGTTAATTTTATCAACTTATCCTCCTTAAATAGGTAAATTAAATAGTGTAAGAATTTTAGCTCAATATAGATGTTTCATCATGAGAAGGCAGTAGACACAGTGGCACTTCATATGTGTGTGTGTACGTGTGTGTGTGTGTGTGTGTGTGTGTGTGTGTGTGTATTTTTAAAAGACTATGGTAGATTTCAGCCCACATTCCTACCAAATTACCCCTTATTGTCACTGTAAGAACACTAACAGAACTGATGAACACTGTAAAAACACTTTTAGTGTTTGCCCATCTAAGGGATAGGTTTGCCACTACAAAGGCTCTGTAAGCTAGCCTGCACAATCTTGGACATCAACAATAATTCTCAAGCATCTTGAAGCTTCTCTTATCTTTGATTTAGGGGCCATTGTGGATAAATTACCAGGCTTCTCCTCTTGGTTGGCCTTGGAGATCTAAGGAAAAGATTCTATCCACTCAACGTTGGGCGCTCCTCCAAAATGCCACCTTCTCTTTCATATAGCCAGTCACACACTTCCCAAGACAAGATTCTTCCTGTCTTACTCCCTTTCCAAGACTGCCATTGTGGAGATTAACAATAGCATATACAGTGTGTGTGCTCATGTGCCTGTGAATGGGGGGGGGCTGATTTCTTTTAATGTCTTTGCCCTAAATATGAAAAAATTAAAGCTCTGAAGGAAACAAAAAGCTTCAGAATTTAACGCTTTTGGAGCTTATTTAGAAATTTGAAAATAAGAGAAGATCCTTGAATAAATAGCATGATAATGAAGATAATTGTCATTCCACCTCAGATAAATGAAATAATAGAGGCAAAAAATAACTCTAAGATGCCATGATGCTATCCATATACCATCATTTTCTAGAGACTGAAATGATGCTAGAAATCTCTCTTTTAGATGTATTCTGTGATATAATACAGATATCTGATTGTGGCTAGTGAATTTTAGAAGATAACCCTAAATATAATAGGGGGAATAGGGGGCTGAAGGAGAGAGCAAAGGAGGGAGAGACAGAGAGAGAAAGGGAGGGAAAGAAAAAGGGAAGGGTAAAAATAGGCAGAATTGAGAGATACATATTTTCAAATGCTATGCTCAGACCTGGGGTAAAAAGCTAGATGCATAAAATGGTATCAGAGTCCAGGGTGCCCCCTACTCCTCAGGCCTGTGGCCAAGGAGGCCTATTTTAATGTTAACAATTTTAGGTAGAACAACCAAGCCCCTCTCAGAAGTGCCATTAAAACTCTCACTGGTCTTTCCATGCCTTGCTCTGCGTTAGAGGTCCAGGCTAGAGTAATGTAGATGTTTGCACCATGGGTTCCTCTTCCTCTCAGGAGTGACAGTAGCTGAGAAGTGGAAGGCATGGCCATGCCTTCTATGAGAGTTGGCAAGAGAAATGTAGACAGAGGACAGAGGCAGGCTGAAGGCACTTGAAAGGAAATATGCCAAGAAAAACCAGAAGGGCAGGGAGCATCTAGAATAGGGCCTGCTTGATGAAAACTGGCAGGAAAGGTGGCTAAAGATAAACCACATGAAGGAAGGATCATTATTTAACAGCCATGGTATGAACTAGCCCCATTTATGAGTGTGGGTTTGTTGGTTCAGAGGAACATCAGGAATGTGAATATGGGTAGGCCTTGAATATCCTGTGAAGACTCTACTCTGTGGACTACTGCAGTGCACATTTGACATGAAAATGGGCTTATTTCTTCCTCCGTTTTTATATTTAGTGAATACTTTAGCATAGCACTCAATGACAAATACCCCTTAAGTCCTCCTATAGCTTCCAACTCTTTATCTCTCATTTATTTTTCCCTAAAATTTCAAGTCATTGTCATAAAGTATTTGATCATACATATTAACTTTGGAAAGAAGTTGATTCAACTCTTTGAACTAATAAACATGAATGAGGTTTGTGCATTTGCTGAGAGGAGCAGTTTCTGGCTTTTTCACTGTTACATATTAGTAAAGAAACACATGAACTAATCTAGAATTCTTCATGTGTTCTGAGCTGAGGAATTACTGATGATTTTAAAGTCATCAATCTGGAAGCAAGGCTGAGCCTGACCATCAGGAAATCATCAGCAGACGAGAGTGCACATAGACAGGGAGAGACATCCACCTGCGATGAGTTTGCACACAGATCGAAATCATGCAAGGAGCTGGGAGATTCCACTTGAAGATCAGTCTACTGAAGTTTGTAATTTTGAGGGTCACATTCAAGGAATAGAGGGTCAAGAGAGCAGGAAGTAGAACGAGTGTGAATATGGCCATAGGCCAAAAGGTAAAGATCTTGAGGCTGAACTCTTGCCCTCAATAATAACAAGGATTTTTGTGAAGATGAAATCCAAGCCATGAGGTATCAAAAGCTTCAGCGAACAAGGGAGGGAGGCCAAGAGATTTGTCAACGATGACAACTAGATAGGGTCACAGGTGTGGTAAGCAGATGGCTGAGAGTTCTACGGAGAAAAGTTTTCCATGAGGAAAAAAAAAATACTTGACAGAAGGCGAAGCTGACTTTGAAGAAGCTGAGCTGATTCTGGGCTCAGAGAACATCAAATGTTAAGAGAAAAGCAACCCCTGCTGACACCTATGTCCACACAGGAATTCAAGAGTCAGACGGGACATTCTGCGAAATATCTGATAACGTTGTGGGTCTTTTAGTGAACAATGCAATAGGGGTTGAGGAAAGGGCTCACTGGGTAAAGTGCTTGCTCTGAAAGTATGAGGATCTGAGTTCAGATCCCCAGCAAATACATAAAAGCCAGGCAGAGTGACAACACACATCTCTAATTCCAGTGCTGGTAGAAGGCAGAGACCAAAGGATCTTTGTAGCTTGCTGGCCAGGCAGTGTACCTAAAAGGGTGAGTTCCAAGTTCAGGGAGAGACATTGCCTCAAAAACTTAAGTCATAAGGACGGGCGACATCAAGCACTGAACTACTACTTCTGCATTCACATGCACAGGCAAGCACGCCTATGAACACGTGTATAGACATACCTAAACACACACAGCAGACATGTCATTCATGGAAGACAGCATCATTCCCTAACACCTCACCCTTCTCTCTGGCCCTCCTCCTGCTAAGGCGCCCTGAGCCGTGGAGTGAGTGATACAGATATACTTCTCTATGTCTGAGCACTGGACAGTCACTCCATTTCAAAACTCAGATCAGTTAGGAGCCACTTCAAAAACTGACACCCATATGGTCATAGTGGCAATTACCTTTGATCCCAGCATTGAGGAGACAGAGGCAGAGGCAGGAGGTGGAACTCTGAGTTCAAAGCCAGCCTGGTCTACAAAGTGAGCTACATAGCTCCAAAAACCAAAACAAACAAACAAGCAAAGAAGCAGTTTCTCTGACAAAGAATGAGCCACGTTCATCTTTAGAACATACAGTAATGTGTCTTTCTTTCCCACATCCCGCTCGAACTGTCCTTCCCCCATTTCTACCCTCACACGCACATATGGACAAATTGCTACCTTGTAGACATATATACTCTCACTGGGTACTTCTGAGAATCAGTTTTCCCAAATGTGTCCAGGCCCCACAGAGAGGCTTCAATGTTCCCTTCTCTCTAGGAGACAGATACCACTGAGAACTCTGGAAAGCAGGCTCTACTTCCTCTGTTTCTTACACTGTTCTAGGCTTGCTGTGTGCACCAGCTTGCTCATCTTCCATGGCAGTCCCTGTGCTGCTACTGATACCATGCCAGAAAGGAAAACCAAAGAGACACAGTCCAGGAACACACTAAGGTGGCTTCACCAACATGAGCCAGGTGCACAGCCACTCTCATCAACTGAGCCATCTTCCCAGGGGTCCTCAATCCCCAATTTTCCCTTCTGCTTCTGCAAAACTCTAAACCCACCTAATGTCCGAACCTAGTCCACACTATTACTACATGCTAGACTATGGAATCTTAATATCAGACATAAACCAAAGCAGTCATAAAGTGACTAAGTAAATATGTGTTAAAATAAAAGCAAGTCATGTAATCTTTGAACATTCTGGAATATTCGGTGTCATTTCTCAGGGCTTCTTCTGCCTGGGATGCCCCTTTTACTTGCCTTTTATCTTGTCATCCTGCAGATCCAGCCTTATATGACACCCCCATGTCTATCCCCTAGTATTTCACTGGGTCCCCCATATATACATACCTCAACTGAGGTCCTATCTGATAGAAGAAGTGTCATATCTCCCCAAGTTCTATGAAGTTAACATCTGTAAAGTCATGTCACACTGTCACCTCTAAGCACATGTGTACTATCCCACTGGTCTGCTCTTTGAATATGGAGCCATTTTACTTTTCTTTGTTCATAATACCAGCACATATACAGGATCTAATATCAAATATGTATTATATTATATTATACAAAAAGAGGGACTTTGATAATTGGATGGATGAATAGTAAAATAGTAATGGATAAAACCTGTGAATTGATATATTGCATCTAATAAACATCAGTGTTGAAATGTCAATCAAGTAAGAATGGGCCCAATAATAACTACTCTACTGGCTGGTCCCTTAGTGAAAAATCTCACTTTAAAAAAAATACATTTTTTTCTCTAAAATTGAAAATGGCCCTCTAGAACATCACTCATTCCTTTCCACACCCAAGTGCCTTGGGTTTTAGCATTAGAAGCCATATTTATTCACTAAGCACTTTTCATATAACTGAATTCTTTAGACTGAGGTTGTATCAAGTAAACTGTTCAGCTAGCTGAAAATTCCTCTAAGTATCCTTCATCATGATAAGAAAACAGTTTGCAGTCTTTATCTGAGCTGTTCAAGTCACAGGATAAGGCCCAGGGAGATGGTTCAGCAGGTAAGAGCATTTATTCCTAAGCCACACCCTGAGTTCAATCCCTGGGACTCGTATGGTGGAAGGAAAGAACCAATAAAAACAACTACCCCAAGTTATCTGCTGAAGTACACACACACACACACACACACACACACACACACACACACACATGCCACGGAATGTGCATACACACACACAAGTAAATAAATGTAAACAGAATAAGAATAGTCAGATAAAACCTGAATATGGTGTATGTCCTAGCTATAGAAGTCTTCAGAGTATTTATCAATAAGGAGATATTTAGCCATAATAGATCCCCCTAATGTTGCCTGAAGGAATTAATCTGTGGTATTGAAAATATCCATAATTTAATAAATACCTGATATAAGGCAACAAATATGAGTCCACTAGCTATAAGCCACAGGACACTGCAAGACATCTTTCATTCTACAGAAAGGGAAACAAATGAGGCTTGGAGAGCTAAGATCAGATCATTCACAAAGAGCAGGTACACGACTGAAATCCTTCTGTTTTATTCTGAGGTTTCACCTTTTAAATAGATAAAATGCTACTTGAAGCAGATACAGTCTACTCACAAACCAACAGTGTGCCTGCCTAAGAGAGAGCAGAGACACCTTTTATCTAAGTCAAATTCTGTTGTTTCTCAAGGAACCAAGGTTTGGCTCTGAAATCCCACTGATTCAAAGGATCCCCCACTAAAAACATTCATAAGTGTGTTTAAGGTGAAGGTAAAAATGGATGCACTTCCTTTCAAAGTAAACATGTCAAGAAAGACAAAGTTTGAAGTTGGTCTTGCAATACTGGAGCTGTCCCCACTGTTCTTTCTTGTGCTTCTAAATCCTCTTCATAAACCCACGGTCACAACTGAAAAGTCACAGAACTAAAGCCCAAATCTCTCTGACCTCAGGCTGACTGCTATGTAACAGAAATATGTCGCTACCAGCAACGTGAAAGTTATCATCAATAGAGCCAAAATACCTCCATGGAGCCTGGGAAAAAGTCAGCCTAGAACAAGCTAACATCCTTCCCATTATGGATGATTGCTGCCATGAGGATATTCCGCTTAGCCTCCTAGAGAGGGATGTTAACCACAATTTTGTGACTAACATCACCGGCCACAAACACTGTCACTGAATACAGGGAAGATGAACTGGCTTTTATAAACCCAGCTGAGGACAATGGTTCTGAGCCATTTAACACCCATTCTTCAGCCACTTTTCTTTTTTGTGAGGTCTTTTCATTGTTTGTGTCACCCTGTCCAACTGGAAGCTAAAGTCAGGATCCATATAGAGATAGTTGGCTTCTAGACACAAGATGGTCTACTGAAAGCCCCACCTCCTCTACCACACATCCAGTGAATAAAAGACACTGAAGATCTGCCTGCCTGCTGTGGCAGCCCCATTCAAAACCAGACACAAATGTGACACTGTGACAACAATCCAGTGCCGTCTTCTCTGATATTTGTTCACACTGGGAACTCCAAGACTGTGCTATTTACCAGAAAAGCCTGTTTCTAGTTGTGGTGTGATTTGGCCCTTAGCATATGACTTTAATCTCTCTGGCTAGAATACAGACACACCCTTAGTACACTCCTCTAATCTCAAACAATGATGGTAAATTTAGTTTGTAGAAGGAAATACTCAAGTTTGAAAGTGATGACTAATTGAGTGACAGAGATGGATTAGAGAAAAACTTAACAGATACAAGATAGGCCCAACTCTCTGAGAAGGGAGAAGAAAGAGAAGCTTCTTAAGGCACAGAGATGGGAAAAGAGAGAGAGAGGCAGTTTTACTGGGAGAGTTTTACAGAGACAGGTTGAAGAAAGAACAAGCTAGACACAGGTAATGCTAGACAAGCCAGATAAGGAGAAGAAGCCAGAAGAATAGAACATATTACTTGAGTTAATTTGAGGCCAGGCATGGCAATTCAGTCAGAGAACACAAAAGAATCCATTTTAAATCAGTCAGCTTGGAGAGGACTTTGAGCCAGAATAGCTGAATTGAGCCAATCAGCCAGATATTAGAAAAACTAGTAAGGGTGAGTGTATTCAACATTAAGTCATAGAAGCTGAAAATATTCTAGGCCTAGATAAGCTTGTACAGAGGCTAGAAGCTTCCAAGACTCTGCCTAGGATAGTAGACTGAGGCAGTAAACCCCAGACACAACAGTTACTACAGGAGAATAAAAGTTACTATAACTTTTCAAGAGGGTGGCCAACTACAGAAGGGAAAGGATTTTGCTTCTACCATGAGATAGAACTCCCTCTTTGAAGTTTCTCCAACTACCTGCTCTACTGCAGCCCTGGGAAACCAACACAGTCCAAAAACAGACTAGAAGGCCCTGCTTCCACACCACCACCTCAGAGATTCACCTGTCACTGCCTCCCAAATACTAGGATTAAGGGTGTGTGCCACCATGCCCACCATGCCAGACTTAAATAGGCTTTCTTAATTTTGTTCCTGACCCAGCTTTGTTTAACACACATATATAATTAGCAATATAGATATACACACTTACTATAGGTTGTTTTCATTGTTATAATATATATATATATATATATTAGGTGTGTATTATATATATGTATATATATATATGTATATACACTTACTATAGTTTGTTTTCATTGTTATAACACATTTTTATCTATAAGAAGCCACTGAATAGGGGAGGAAACACTTGAAAGGAGAAAATCGTGTCTACACCTACTTACTTCTACCTGAGTCCAACTTATAAATGCATTTAATGCTGTTCCAACTTTATAGGAATTTCAAGAGATTGGCACTTGGTTATTTTTAGAGATACATTTAATTCACCTTGACAATGAGAAGAAAAAACTGAGCCACACTAATGCAATTAAGCTGATTTTCATTTGGCTACTACATACTTCATTCCTGACATCCACTATCCTTAACTTTGCTATTGGCCCAGAATGAACAGGGCAGCATTAAATCTGCAAATGAATAATCCTTGCCTTCTCACTGCTTTATTCTGAACAATTAAGCTAAATCAGCAAGCATCCCCGGCATTTCCATCTACTTCCCATCCCTCAACCATGGAGGGGTGGGAGTAGAAGGCTTACTTCTTCCTTTTTCATCTCTAACACTCTTACACTGGCCATGTCCTATCTCTGTGCTGTGATATTGACTAGCTTCTTTTTAAATTCACATAGATGTTATCGTCAAATGATAAATTGTAGCAGGCTACTCATATAATTGATCTCGAATTCCCTGTGCCCCCAACAACCTTTAGCTGTGGCATTTTGAAGGACTCAGTACCTTTTTGAAAAATCACAGGCTGATGAAATTCTGATGGGGGGATGTCTCACTCTACCTTAAAAAAATGTCTCAAATCTCCCAAGAAGTGTGAACATTGACCTCTATCACCATTCCGAAGATACACTTTAAAAAAATTAGACATGAGATATGAATAGCAGTCGGGTAAGAAACTCATGTTCTTGCTTTACAGCTAGAAAAAATTGTATTTACTTGACCTCCACATGCAGCATGAGCTGAGGGGAAAATGACTAGTGCTATCGGTACAAATCTGTAGAATTTGTCTGACTTATTGCAGCTTACCTGGGAAGATACCAGATGTGGCTGGAGAAAGGACTTTTGGGTCAAATTCAGATTTAAGCCTTGATTTACTTGCTAGAACATATTGGTTTAAGCAAATACTTGCTCTAAGCCTAAGTTTCCTTATGTGTTACCATACTAGGTTACTGTCAAATTAATTAGAAAAAAATAGCATTACATAGATCCTGAGAGATACTATTTTACCATTAGATTGGCTCTATCTAGATTGTTATTTTTCTCAGACTATTGTTATGTGTCTATTGAAAGTATAGATTCTGGGTCACCTCCCTCAGGGTATGGCCATGATCATTGGGAAACTTTCAACATCAAGCATATAGGATCTATAACAGTATGCTTTATTGGAGCTACAAAATATTCAGTGATGCATAGAAGTGGGAAGGAGAAGAAGATGGAGAGAGAAAGAGAGAGAGAGAGAAGGACTCACGGAAGCAAGCAGTCAGAGCAGAAGTCCATTGCAAATTTGAAACCAGAGGTCACAGGTCAAATTGTAAAACTTGCATCTACAGTAGAGGTTGGCACACTTTGTAAAAGATCAGAGGATGGACTAGCAGACAGCTCAGCTAGAAAGTGTCTGCCTTTTCAGCATGAAGACTTAGGTTGGACCCCAAGAACCCACATTAAAAAAGAAAAGAGCCAGAGGTAATGGCACATACTTGTAATTGCAGACCTGGAGAAGTAGTGACAGGTAGGTTCCAGGGATCAGGTGGCCAGACATCCCAGCCTGCTTGGTAATTTTCAGACTAGTGAGAGACCCTCACTTAAAACAAAACTGTGGAAGGCACCCAGAAGTTGTCCTTTGGTCTCCACATGCTCATGTACATATGTGGACCTGCATACAGATAAACACACACACACACACATGCATATGCGAATAGGCATGCATGCATTTGTGTACCCACTCAAAATGAACCAGATAATTCTTAGCCTTTGTGAAGCATTTTTCTATCAAAGTTATAGAACCCAAAGACTGTAACATGGAAATGGGCACAAACAATACACGAATGTGTAGAGTTGTGTTCTAACAAAACTTTATTTACAAACAAGATGTAGCAAAACCCCCATACTTTGCTGAACCTTGCTGTGATGGGAGGCAATGTACCCAGAAAGGGCATCGGATAGTCTCCTTCACCCTGCTGTGTTCAAGCTGACTGTGGTATTTAAAGTGCCTTCACGTCCAAACAATTTCACAGAATATCAAGTTTGAAACATTCATAAATAATATTAGGGCAAGACAGAGATGTTCTTGGACTTCAAAAAATTATTTTCTATCCACACACAGTGATAACATTTGTCAGTATGATAATGAAAAAATATAGACTAAATAGATCTTTCCATGAATTTCAGCAATCTGCTATAATTTATAACACAAGTACCAAGTAAAATACTCTCATTCTTATTTTCTTCCATATCACACAGGCACTAAATCCCTTAGGCATCTCCCAACCTAACTAAAGCAAAAGGTTTTTTTGCCCAGAATATAAACTTAATTTTCTCTTTCTACTTTGTTCCTTACTGGAAGTTTAATAAAAATGTTAATTCTAATTGTTTTGCTCTTGGCTATGATATTTATAAAAGAGCATTTTCATCCTATTACCCTCAAAAACAAAGTCAACTTTAGTCTTTAGTTATAAACAATTGCAGGGCTAGATGGCTCACTTGGCAAAATGCTTGTTGCATAATCACAGAATCAGGAGTTTGGATCCCCAGAACCTGAGTAAAGGTCAGGTGGATGCAGCAGTATGCCTGTGAGTCCAGTATTCATAAGATTGTAAGATAGGGTCCCCCAAGTAAACTACATAACCTATCCCAATCTGTATTCCCTGGGTTACATGAAAGCCCTAACTTACTTAGCACTGAAGGTAGAGGGTAGATGTCAACTTGTGCCTCTACCCACATACATAATAAAGTGTGCGTGCACAGACGCATGCACAAATAAATAAAAAACCTCCAGCCTTGGCTATGGAGTGAGACCCTGGACATGAAGTCATTATTGTTATCATCACCATCACCATCACCATCACCATCATCATCCAGACAGAAAATTGAAACCAGAAAGCAACACGGCATGAGGATCAGCAACACACATTACTTATTCCTTCTTTTTTTCTCCTCTACTCAAGACATTATCTCTCCACCTTTAGGTGAGAGAGCTTTGCACATGAGAACCATGCTAAGTTTGACCTGAAGGTAGATGCAATATTGGGATAGAGGACAATAAAGGGTTCATGACTTGTTCTGAAACTGAATGAAGGCTCCTAGGAATTGGTGATGATGGGATAAGATTCCCCATAGGAACGTGGGATGCAGATTAAACATCCAATGACAGCAGTGATAGGTGAGGACGGCCCACTGTGAAGGAAAATCCAAGTCTCTAGCCGAATCTTTCAGCTGCTCTATCTTTCAGCTGCTGTAACCATGACTTGAAGAACCTTCCAATTCCATTCCTCCTCACTCAGATAATTTCCAGGAAAATGAAAACAGTAGTTTGTCAGGAGCCATCTAGAAAAGGCTAAAACTAACATGTAAAACTGAAAAATGACTTTTCTGGAAATGGCCCATTGTTCTACACAGCTGTAATGGGTAAACTCTGTACTGCAGGGCCTTTAGAGATCTCATCTCAGGATTGATTCTTGTTGTTGGTATCCCTTTCCTGTCATTATTACATAGTCCAATAATTTCTAGGCATTGGCCTACCCTATTGGGCAGATTTTCTGTAGATCAACAAAGAAATACTCTCATGAAGTGATGATGTGTAGATAAATTGATGATTTCATAATTCCTGAAAATGATTTTAGAGAGTTACTAAATTTATACAAGTAACTTCCAGTTCTCTGAAAAAAGCTGCAAATAGGGCTCTGTAAAACTTCATGTGTCACAGGCTAATTGCACTAGTATAAGAAAAGAGGCTTGGAACAGATTTATGATCATGGAAAAAAAATCCTTCTAGGATAAACTGAGAGACCACTATCTGATAACTAAAGGTCATAAACTAGGAAAGGACAATTTATTGTACCTGCAAGGACAAAAAATAAATATTGACTGGTATTAATGAACTTATAGAGCCAGTAACAGGTTATGAATGTTTAGTCAGATACTACTTTTAATGAAATACATGTGAACATTTCTTCTGTGACTCTTTATCAATTTCTGACTTAAATTAGTGTCTTAAAATTGCTATGAACTTTTGGAATGTAAAGATTCTTGGAAAACCATGTGATCACTTATCCTGAGAAAATATAAGAACCAAGAATGATGACAATGAGACACAGGGCTTTTTTTTTTTTCTTGGTTGTAACAATAAAAAGGAAGAGGCTTTTTCTTTCTCAGAGCAATAGAGGATAGACCTTCTTTTTCAACCAGAATGAATTGAGTTTTTTCTGCATTGGTGCTTACTCATTGGAACTAGCTTCTAGGAGCTTTTGCTCCATCAAACAAGTGTATTTATGCATATGTAAGTATAGGTATGTGTTTGTAAATATGGGTAAACACTTGTGGAGTTGATGAGACAGGTGGTCTGGGCTAATCAATGTGTGTGTGTGTGTGTGTGTGTGTGTGTGTGTGTGTGTGTGCATATTATAAGCTGGTGCAACCACTTTGGGAATCAATTTGGCAGTTCCTCAGAAAATTGGATATAGTACTACCAGAGGACCCAGCTATACCACTCTTAGGCATATACCCAGAAGATGCTCCAACATGTAATAAGGACACATGCTCCATTATATTCATAGTAACCTTATTTACAATAGCCAGAAGCTAGAAACAACCCAGATGTCCCTCAACAGAGGAATGGATACAGAAAATGTAGTACATTTACACAATGGAGTATCACTCAGCTATTAAAAGCAATGAAATTTATAAAATTCTTAGGGAAATAGATGGATCTAGAGGATATCATCCTGAGTAAGGTAACCCAATCACAAAAGAACACACATGGTATACACCCACTGATAAGTGGATATTAGCCCAGAAGCTCAGAATAACCAAGATACAATCCACAAACCACATGAAACTCAAGAAGAAGACCAAACTGTGGATGCTTCGATCCTTCTTAGAAGGGGGAACAAAATAACCATGGAAGGAGTTACAGAGACAAAGTATGGAGCAGAGACTGAAGGAATGACAATCCACCTGGGGATCCATCACATATACAATAACCAAACCCAGATACTATTGTGGATAACAAGTTCTTGCTGACAGGAGCCTGATATAGCTGTCTCCTGAGAGGCTCTGCCAGTGGCTGACATATACAGAAGTGGATGTTCACAGCCATACATTGGACTGAGCACAGGGTCCTCAATGAAGGAGCTACAGAAAGGACCCAAGGTGCTGAAGGGGGTTGCAGCTCCATAGGAGGAGCAACAATATGAACTAGCCAGTACCCCCAGAGCTCCCAGGGACTAAACCACCAACCAAAGAGTACACATGGTAGGACTCATGGCTCCAACTGCATATGTAGCAAAGGATGTCCTAGTCAGTCATCAATGGGAGGAAAGGCCCTTGGTCCTGTGAAGGCTCCAAGCCCAGTGTAGGAGAATGCCAGGACCAGAAAGTGGAAGAGGTTGGGTTGGTGAGAAGGGGGTTGGGGGAAGGAATAGGGGGTTTTTCGCAGGGGAAACCAGGAAAGAGAAGAACATCTGAAAGGTAAATAAAGTATCTAATAAAATAAAAATAAAAAATAAAAAATATTTTAATTCTTTTCCTTTCTTTTCTTTCTGGTTCACAAAAAGTTAATGAGTTCCAAGCCTCCTGCCTGGCCAGTGAGAAGACCTTAAGTGAGAGAGAAAAGAGACCACCGCTTATTCACACAAAATAGTAAGAGAGTTAAGAAAGGAAGAAATCAGTGCTTATTAAAGCATGAAATAGTAAAAGAAAGTTACAGAGAAAGAAGCCAGTCCTTATTAATGCACAAACTAGTAAGAGAAAGGAAACCAGTGCTTGTTAAAGCACAAGTAATAAGATTACATGGCTAGGGATCATTGATCTTTAGCCTTCATCCATCACTGTGTTCCACCCAGTACAGATTAATCCTAAAGGCTGGGGCAGGGCCTCAACACTAGTTCTTTTAGGATACAAAAAAGAAATACCTTATTCTAAAATAGCCTGGGTGCCCTAATAGACAGTAAAAATGCTTCAAGTCAGAAAGCCTGATGGTTTACTGAGAGGCTGAAGAAATGATGCCAAATACTTAAGCTTTCTACCTCTTTGGCTATTAGACTTTTGTCTTTAAATATGATAGTTAATTTTGATTGTCAACTTAACAGGATCTAGAATCATCAAGATCAGACTATGTCTGTGAAAGATTATCCAGATTAGGTTAGTTGGTGAGAAGAACCTCACTAACTCATGGATGGAACAAAACAAAAACAGTGAGTTGAACACTCACTCCCCTCTCACCTATTAATATATAGAGAGAGAATCTATTATCTATCAATCCATCTATCTATCTATCTATCTATCTATCTATCTATCTCTGTCTCTCTGTCTCCCAGAAATAAGTGTGACCTTAGCCTCTTTTTCCTGCTGCCATTTACTTTGACACCATAATAAAACATGCCCTAAAACTGAGAACCAAAACACACCTTTCCTTCCTCAAGTTGCTTTAACTAGGTATTCTGTCTCAGCAACAGCACATGTAACTAATACTCCAACAAGACCTGAAAATCCATATGAAAAGTATCTTATTTAGCTCAAGTTATAGAGAGCTAAGCTCCATAGTTTGGTTTTCTTTTCTGGACCTCCTATGTACTATGGAAATAGTGACAAGCTACCTCCCAGCCTGAAGATTCAAAGTTTAAGATCAGGTATTAGGACTCAACACTAGGTAGTTATTTTAGTTTCACTTTCATTTCTGTGCTCAAATACTCTGACCAAAAGCAAGTCACTGGAGCAGGAGTTCATCTTAGCTGAGAATTCTAGGTCAGTCCTTTACTACAGCGAAGACAAGGTGCCATCAACTTCTGTAAGTGTATGTATGGACTCCCTTCATGCTCTCACAACTATACTGCAGTGAAGAGAGCTGCATAGGAACACACACACACACACACACACACACACACACACACACACTCACATAGCGAATGTGTGCCCAGGCAATGGAGCCACGGGAAAATGCAGAATTTCCTCTGTTTATAAGCAAGTGCTTCTTGACAAGCAAAGGAAATAATCAGGGTTTCTGTACCCCCAGATATCCACAGAGCGGGACTAGGAAAACACTACTCTAACTAGGGACAGAGAAGTCCTTGCTCATAATATGGAGACCCGACTCTGGTTCTTGACCTATTCAACGTGGAGCTAATTTTATTCAAGAATAAAGCAACTAATCAGCACAGCGGCTATCAGCTACAGGAACATTTTATGTTTATAACTTATTCATTATCTTGTTTCACTTCCCAACAATCATACTCAATAGGTATTATAGAAGTCATGCCATTTTCAGGGAGGAAAACTGTTGGCTGAATGTCATTTCTGTTTATTACACTAACAATACAGCCAGAAGCACTAGAACATATAGCTGAGAGATGAATAATTACCCCTATTCTAACTTTGGCACCTGTATAGTCAGGACCCCAGAGTTCAGGTGAAGGTCATGACATAATCCCATTCACTGCCAGCTGAACCGTGTACAAAGAAAAGAAAGAGAAAAATGAAAATGAAGAACACAGCACTTTTTGTTCAAGATGCTTTAATGTCATCTGCCTGAAAATTTCCATAGCAATACAAATCTACAAAGGCTCCCGTGAAAAAGCTCATTGTGGCACTCCCTAACAGCCACTGGGGTTATGCAAACAC
The DNA here is from genome assembly GCF_008632895.1 of Mastomys coucha. Taxonomy (NCBI): domain Eukaryota; kingdom Metazoa; phylum Chordata; class Mammalia; order Rodentia; family Muridae; genus Mastomys; species Mastomys coucha. The sequence goes on along the minus strand of NW_022196904.1, from coordinate 41,380,257 downwards.
ATCCTGTACTTTTGTAGCATTCTATGTTACTTTTAGACTGTTAAGCTCTTTGTATATTTTTAAATGAAATTTCAGAGTAGAATCATAAAAATGGTAATAATGTTTACTTTGTATAACACTTTTAGCACAGTGCACTGTCATCATGTTGCTGGGGAGGTAATTATAAAACAATGTAAAATGTGCTAATTTATACTACACACTGAGACAGTGAGGTATAATAATAGGACTCAAATCTCAAGTTGCCTGAGAGATAAATAATATAAATACTGTCAGAACATTCCTGTCTCTCTCGAGGTATGTGTTCACAGCAGAATGTCCACAGTCTAAACTGCAAGTCCTAGAAGAGGTATCCATTCTCTCTAGGACAGGCCCTGAATCCCATTGCCAATCATAATTACTAACAAAGGATGTTCTGAGGGATATATCACACACTGCTAACACTGATACCACAAGGATAAAACATTTAACTCTACCAGGGGCTCAGGAACAACATACATTGATGTATTATCAATGGGCTTATTGCTTTCTCTTCACTTTCCATGAGAGCGGGACAAATGCCCCTCTCTCTCATTGTTTGGCAAGCCTAATTTCTCTAGCTAATCAGCCCAGCCTCTGTTCTCTTCATTATCATCTTCCAAACTACCAAAGGCCACTGAAGAGCCTGTTTGCTCCTTAGACTTTTCAGGCACTCTGCTACTAAAAGCCAAGCTGTGAGAAAAAGAGCTGCACACAGTAAAGTTAAGTGCTATTTGATTCTGTACCTTAAATTATGTTTTGAAATGGAGTTTCAACTAACTGGCCTCCAATTAGCTATGTAACTGAGGATGACCCTGAATTTCTGATCACCGCCCCCATTACAAGAGTTTACCATCATGCTTTGTTTATGGTGTTGGGGATCAAACCTAGGGCTTTGAACAAGCCAGGCAGGCACTGTCCCAACTAAGTTCCACCCTTGGCCTTTAAATACTATTAAATGGAGATTTTTTAAATGGGTAAAATATTTCACCTACAAGAGAGCAAGAGAACAAAGATACTGAACAAGAAAGAGTGGTGTTGCTTAGGGAAGAGCTACCCAGTTCATTGCTGAGATCTTAATACACATAAATTGAACAGCAGTAACAAAGAAAGAGGAAATATGTCAGATAGCATCACAGAGTGTCTGAACACAAAAATCAGATCTGGCTTTTGTTGGGCAGGCAGTGGGAAGACATAGACATTTAAACCACGATTGTGGTGGATTTAAATTGAAACAAAGATGATTCTAAGGGCCTCGAGAGGGTGGTTTGGCAAGAACAAATGAAAAGTGCTTGTTTTTATGCAGACCTTGATAGGGAAATTGCAAAATATGAGTAGTCTCCTGCATCTTTGATTACTATGATTAACTGATGAGAGACCAGTGAGTTCTCTGCAGTCAGTTGCAGAAAAAAGATGAAAATATGTTATTTCCCTAGAATTACCTTGGTACTTTTCTAAATTAATCTGTACTTTTTGAGAGGAAAAAAAAAAAAAAAACCTACCACACTGAGTCCATCTCAAGGGTATCACAGAATAGTGTGAATAAAAACCCATTCACCTGAGTGGAGCCCCTAGGAAATCTGGATGAAGCCCCAATGAGTCTGTCCTAATTCCACTACCTATAGCAAGGCTCCCTTTGATGTTGAGTGCCAGAAAAACAAATGATCGCCATTGTAAGGAAGTCAACTGTAATTTTCAAGGTCCCCGGAGGCAATACAGATGAAGTATTGAGCTGCAAGAGTTCAAGTTGCTGTGAGGAGGAAAATGGGACATTCTGGCAAAAGCATGGACAAGGCCTTGTGTTTGGCCAGGTGTGGGCTCTAATGAGAAGTAGCTTGGGCTTAGATTGGAACTCCCCCAGTTTCTGCCTATGTGACCTTGAGTAAATTACTGAACCTCTCTAAAGGTGACAATAGAATCTAGGCTATAAGATGATTTGAAAAATAAGTAAAACAATATGATCAGCTACCACACTGGACTAAAGGATATAAATTGTATTTTATTTTCTTTGCTTTTTATTTTTCTTTTGCAAAGATCACTCAGACTACTAGATCCTAGGTATGGGGTAGACTGAACAGGGACAGAGATGTAGAAAACAGAACAGAAGATATTTCATTGTTCATAGAAGAGAACACAGAAGATTGAAATGGGAAAAGGAAATGAATTTGTAACACATTTTCCAGACATACTTTGGTTGATGGCAAAAAGAGTAACTGCCACCTTTCCAGGGCTAAAGCTGGATGGAGAATTGCTTCATACACTAAGTTCCTGGCATTCTTTGTTTATATTATATTATATTATATATCATATATATAATGTATACATAATATACAATAACACAACTTTGTTTTGTTTTTGACATGTGAAATGGTTTTTGGGGCAAAATCACATAACTTTGATTTAATATAAGCATATCAACCTTTAACAGTCTCCTTACATTAGAAATACTCCATCTAACTGAACATAAAGGCCCACATTCATGCCCAGTAAACATAAAATAGGAAGCTCACACCAGCCTTTGAAGTGTCCTTTTTGGCTTAGTGACAGCATCTTAGGCTGACATCATCTGATAAATCAGAAAGTTCTCACATATAATCTCTGGGACTGGCAAAAAGCCAGCTCACTTATAACTCTGAACATACGAATTTAGAAGAACTTAAGATTGCACCCTCCAAGAAGAGATAAGTCCTTGAATTCAGCTTTTAAAGTGCAATTGATGGCTATTTGTGTTTCTAAAAACAGCAAAATGTTTTCTACAGTTAACATTCGAACTGGATGTCAGTTGGGGAAATATAGTTGTTGAAAGCACAAGGTCCCTTCCCCAGTGGCAGCGATGCAGGCACAAGAACAGACTGTGTGCCCAAAGACTGAAAGAAACTGATGTAACTGACCCAAAGAATAGAGAAAAAAACACTGATGATTTCACACTGCACAAGAAAGAGGCAGTAAATGATAAAAACACGGGCTATATTTATTCCACAAAAGCAGCAAAGAGTGACAAGGAAGACACAGAAGGAAGTATGTTTACAGTGGAAAGTGAAGCTTAAGACACATCTTAATTACATATGACTTGAGAGGGTAATTGAGCATTTGGACCAAAATGCAGTTTACAGAAAAGATAAGAACCAGAGAGATTAATTTTAGAACACTTAATTAGGGAAGAGGTACAAAGAAATGAGGCAAGATCTGAAACCTGGAGAGCTGTTTTTGTTGTTTGGATTGAAGAGGACCATGCAGAAGTACAAAAGAAAGGAAGATGTGAGAAGTGGGAAGACAATATGCTACCACAGATGCACAGAGAAGGGCAATCCCAAGGGGGGTTATGTGATGAACAAAGGTGAGCTGCTACTGTGAGAGAGACTATGGTTATGACAAGACCTGTCCCCTGTAAGTCAGACTCCAGAGGAAAGGCTACCAATGATATGGTGACCAATTAGAGTAGCTACAACCAGCATTGGAAGCCCCTGCATAATTCATTGTCAGCTAATTGCATGAGAAGGTATATGGATGGAGTAGGGCTAGTGAGGTGACATGGACAAAGAAGGAATCCTATGTGGGATGAAAAACAGTGATAGGATCTTGATAGAAATAACTCCAGAGGGATGGTGAAATGGATAGCAGGAGACAAACAAAGGTCACTGAAAAATCTTTGGAGAACAGAATGATAAGTACAGGTAAGAGCTTCCCTCTAGTGATACAAAAATCAGTTGCTACAACAGGAAAGGGGAGCTGTTGGGAACTGAGATGGGTGTTTGAGGGGTGGGTAAGGTGAGGAGAGAGTTCTCTTCTAAAGACTCATTTTGCTCAGAGACAAAGCAAGATCATAAGACTGGAGGTGAGAATCAGATCAGGAGGAGAACAAGAGTTTGATGTGGGTGAGGATGAACCAAGGTTACCAGCGAATGCTCACATGATTGGAGTTCCTATGTGGGTTTCTATGTGATCATTGATATAACTGCCCTTCAGTCTACCTGACAGCCTGGCTTTCTCTGGTAGGATCATTTACTCAGGGACAAATGTATACAGGGTAGATAATTGAGTTTATCAAAGATTGGAAGGTTCAAACATGGAGGAAAAGAGCCAGGATAATGATAATGTTTTCCCAAAAGTTATGACAGGCTACATGATTTACATATGCCAAAACCAGAGGAAAGTAAGAGAAGACATAAAACCAGAAAAAGAAAAGATGGAATCAATGAATTACATAACAATAAAGTGTTTTTCCCATGAGATTGTTGATCTAGGAAAAAGAAATGACAAAATTTTGAGCCTAAATAATACTATAGGGTTTCAAACAATATTTTCATTTGTGACAATGAACAGGTTGGCCATTACCAGATAAATCATTGCAATACGAATCTGTCAACCATGAGAAAAGGTGTTTGGATAGCTCTGGGCAATGGGAGATCACAAATTGAACCGACTGAAATATTGGCATCCCGAATGGGTTCAATGCAGCAGGTGTAGTAGAAATGAGGATGATAACAGCAACTTGCTTGAGGAAACAGAGTGAAACGAAGCTATGTGCTGGGTGAAAACAAAAGAGAGTGGTCCAGAAGGTAGGAAGGAGGCTGAAAACTCAAAGAATGGGTCTCAACAGTGGCAGAGTTTTCAATGAAGAGTAACAGTACTTCTAAGTGATTTTCAATGAAGAGTAACAATGCTTCTAAACTGAAAATGAAAATCAGCCTGGCAGTGGTGGTACAAGCCTTTAATCCCAGCACTTGGGAGGTAGAGGCAGGTGGATTTCTGAGTCCGAGGCCAGCCTGGTCTACAGCGTGAGTTCCAGGACAGCCAAGGCTACACAGAGAAACCCTGTCTCAAAAAACAAAACAAAAACAAACAAACAAAAAACAAAACAAAACAAAAAAATGAAAATCAAGGAGATGTCTAATTCTCTGGGATTTGAAATCCACTGTGGAGTGGAGTGGGACACACAGCTTTCACCTGGACAAGGCTGAAGATAAAGCAGGTTCTGCACAGAACATCCAGCTCTCTCAAGCCAAGACTATGTTAAGGGCCCATACCATAAAAGGCATCTTTATATACTGATTAAGAACATACACTCTGGTCTTCTGGCAAATTGCTGTGATTTAGTTACTAAGTGTGTGGAGGCTAGGTCTTCATTTCTGCAATAATAACAATCACAAAAGCACCAAACTCTCTGGGGAAAGTCAACAAAGAAAAAAGATACATAGAAAAATGGCTAGGTGATTCACATGGCATAAAAAGGATTAAATTTCTTCACACATAAAATGTTTAATAGATTCTTGGCCATTCATTTAAGATTAAGTGGGAAGGGTCCATGCAAATCAACAGGGGAATAGTGACAAACTTAAATAGAACTATGAGAATAAATGGAAAATATATTACCTAGAAAATGAAACTGAATTGGCTTCTAGACACTATTTTACTTCCACATGTGCTTGTACATTGTGCTTGTACACATATATGTATAATATCACCAGACTGGCACAGACTGACTAATGGACTGACTAATGTATAAGTACTTTGTTATTAATGGCACAAGAAAAGGTGTATACAGTATTGTGGTATTATTATACACTAATAATGCATTATTGTATAGTTATACCATTCTTGTAGAATAATTTCTTTGTAAGGATTTTTTCTATAGAAAATTATGTGTATGAGCCATGTTCACAAATATATAAGTACAAGAACATTTGAAGGAACATTCTTATCGAATCAAATCCAGAAAAACACCCTGAGATTCATACAGCAATGTTAGTCTGGGTTAAAGAATAGCCAAGTCACGGAGAGGAAGGCAAGCTTAGATCTGTAACAGGAAAAGAGTTTTTCACACATGCTCGCACAGATGCACAGTCCAACACACAAAGAACATAAGAACTTAGAAACACCCTCAACTTCTAGTCATATGTGTCTATAAATAAATTAATAACTAATCACATCAAAGGATTCAAAGTCAGTCTCAAGAAACAGGAGAAGGGCTAAGACCCACCACCAGGGTTGAGGATAGAAGGGCAGATGCCGTTCCAGCCAGGAATTCCACAGAAAAATTGAGTTTGTAGAGTGTGTTATACATTTGTACAATGTGCTGTCATGTTTTTCTTAATATAAAGTCATCGGCATTTTATCTTCTTTTGTTTAAATTTCATATAGGAACTTGCTAAGTTGCTCCGAATGGCCTCTGACTCACAATCATCCTATCTCGGTTTTCTGAGTAACTGGGGTTACAGAATGCTTCACCATTCCCAGGTGTTAACCAAACTCTTAGAAAATACTTCCTACTTGCTGCTATAATTATAAAAAATGTTTTCTACTACTGCCCTCATGACAACCATGGCATTGTTAGGTTATAGTAACGACTTAAAGAAACTATGTCCAGAGTCAGTCACTGTCCCCCCTCTATTCACTCTCCAAAGGTGCCCCAACCACACTATTACCAAACTCTATTGTTTTCCATTCTACATGGTACTCATCCATTACAACTGTTAACTGTTCCCTCAAAATTTTCTTATCTGTTTTCAACATCCTCCCCGATACTCTAACCACCTTCCAGAATAACCCAATACATGAAGGCATGGATTGCTTCAAGTACTGTTGAGGTCACGCCTATTCTCTTTGTCACAGAGTACTATGTTTATTCTGGAACATTCTAAATTGCTCATTCATTATATTTTATTTCATTTTAAACTGATAATTTATAAAGTTGGGGAGATGGCTCAATACTGAGAGTGCTTGATCAGCAAGCACAAGAATCTGAGTTTATATCTCAAGAAAAACCCCAGGCATGGCTGGATTCTTGTAACTCCAGCACTAGGGATTAAAGGTAGGTGAATCATGAGAGATAGCGAGCCAGGCAATGTAGATGAAAAGGCAAGCTTAAGATTCAGTGAAAGACCCTGTATTAAGACCATTAGGTAGACAGTTATAGAAGATATCAAATATCTGGTGGCCTGTCCTAACCTCTGTATAAGTAAGCAGAGGGGTGTGTGTGTGTGTGTGTGTGTGTGTGTGTGTGTGTGTCTGTGTCTGTGTGTATCCCATATATGAGTAACCAAAGATGTATGTGTCCTATGTGTGAGTAAGCAGAGGGGTGTGTGTTTGTGTGTTTGTGTGTGTGTATGCGTGTGTGCGCTAGTAGCTATTTATAAAACCAATTATAAGCCATTTCTAAGGTTTCTTAGTCCCCTGAAATCTCTGTCATTCTTCCAGGCTCTATTGTACCAGATGTCAAAAAGCAGAGTCTGAATAATTTCAGGTTTAGGGGTTTCACTAATGTTTTCTGCTACTGTTTTCAGTAACACGCCCCGCAGAGTTGAAAGACAGAAATATTTTCTGTAATGTAGACCATTAAGACACAGCTATAAACTTGTCTTTATGAAATGCTTAATATCTATCTTATTTATCTTTTGTTTTATTTGTTGTTATCTGAAAATGTTCTGTTAAAGTCTTCAGCTAGAATTATGTTTCCACTGATCTTATTTGTGTAAAGCTTTACTTTGGTTTTATACTTTAGTGGTAAACCTGGATTTGTATCTTTGATGTCTTCATTATAGATTTTACATTTCACCAACCTCAAGTGACTATTCTCATTTCTTTTAATGCATTTTGCCTATGATTTTGTTTTTAATAGACATCAGTGGTGCATCCTCAGCAGTGTCTCCGTTCAGCTTTGCTTACTATATCCTTAATTACTGCTGGCATGGCTTGTTTATTTGTTTTACATCTTGATGTGCTTGAATATTTTATTAGAAATGCAGAGCTGGATCTTACAAAAGGAAGCTAAATGATTAAAGTTTAATTTATAGCACATAATCAATCACTATTATCTCATATTTGCCTTCCCATGTTTTAAACTACCTTGCTGATTTATTATTATTATTATTATTATTATTATTATTATTATTATTATTATTTATTTTTTTTTTTTTAGGGAGGAAAGGGTTTATTTCAGTTTACATGTCCAAGTCACAGTCCATCACTGAGTAAAGTCAGGGCAGGAACTAAAGCAGAAACCATGGAGAAATGTTGGTTACTGGCTTGCTTTCTGGCCCACTCAGCTAGCCTTCTTTTTATTTATTTATTTATTTTATTACATATTTTCTTTATTTACATGTCATATGATATCTCCTTTCCCAGTTTCCCCTCTGAAAAAAAGAAAAAATAAAATAAAATAAAACAAAAACAAAAAAAATCCCTGTTCCTTCCCCCCCATCCCCCTGCTCGCCAACCCACCCTCTCCCACTTCCTAGTTCTGCCATTCCCCTACACTGGAGCATAGAACTTTCACAGGGCCAAGGGCCTCTCCTCCCACTGATGACTGACTAGGCCTTCCTCTGCTACATATGCTGCTGGAGCCATGAGTCCCACCATGTGTACTCTTTGGTTGATGGTTTAGTCCCTGGGAGTTCTGGGGGTACTAGTTAGTTCATATTGTTGTTCGTCCTAATAGGTTGCAAACCCTTTAGCTCCTTGGGTCCTTTCTCTAGCTCCTTCACTGGGGACTCTGTACTCAATTCAATGGATGACTGTGAGCCTCTACTTCTGTATTGGAAGGCTAATATCCAATATATACAAAGAACTCAAGAAGTTAGACTCCAGAGAACCAAATAACCCTATTAAAAATGGGGTACAGAGCTAAACAAAGAATTCTCAACCGAGGAATACCGAATGGCTGAGAAGCACCTAAAGTAATGTTCAACATCCTTAGTCATCAATCATCAGGGAAATGTAAATCAAAACAACCCTGAGTTTCCACCTTACATTAGTCAAAATGGCTAGGATAAAAAACTCAGGTGACCTTGCCGAATTTTCATCAGCTAATTTTTAGGAAGACTGTGGGCCAAGCATGATACTATATACCTGTGATCTGAGCACTCAGAAAAGCTAAGGAAGAAGAATCAGAAGTGCAAGAACAAGCTGAGCTATATAGGTAGCTTGAAGCTAGTCTAGACTATTAGAACCTGTACAAAAACACATAAAAAATACAGTAGTCATTGGTTTTTTTCTGTTATGATGAGTTGAATGGTTAAGCTTCAATTCTATCAGTACTTACCTATAGGGTGTTCAAAACCAGAATCCACCTATCTACCTTCCCTACATGCACACATCATATAATGTAAGTGTGTGTGTGTGTGTGTGTGTGTGTGTGTGTGTGTGTGTGTGTAACAATAGACAGATACATGACAGATGGATACATGGCAAATATACAGTAGATACATGATGGATAGATAGATGGTAAAGATAGATAGATAGATAGATAGATAGATAGATAGATAGATACATGCATATATACATACATACATATATACATACATACATATGCACATACATACACAGATGATAGACAAGTAGATAGATGATAGACAGATAGATAGATAGATAGATAGATAGATAGATAGATGACAGACGAGAGAGTTCTGTGCATAGAACAAAGAGATATAAAATAGAAAGAAATTATTTATGGTGAGGGACTTATTGGATAGCTGATGATAACAGACAGATGACAGCTAGACATTGACAATGTGAAATCTGAAACACAATGTGCTTAATGTTTCCCCATCTCACTTTGCCGTGTGAGATTCAGTGTGACTTATCTGCAACATCCTACCTCCATTTTCTTCCTCATATATTCTGCTTTCACCTCTTATTTATATAAAACAGTGATTTCAGTTTCATTCTGAGATTTCCAGCTTCATTATTCAATTCTCTGTGTGTGTGGTTTTTCTTTAAAATAATGATCTTACTCCTGGGCTCTTTTAGTCACGATTATACTCAAAGAGCCTCTTTCCTTTCTGTGTTTCAATTTTTAGATTTAGATGATGATCAGACATAAGGGACAATTTGAATATGCCTTCTTTTAAATCCACATAAGCTTCTCCATCCGACAACATGTAACTTTTTTTTAGCAGTTAATACCTTGTGTTTAGAGGAAAATTTTGATATCTCCCTGGTATTTGTTTCTACACGGCTATACTTTATTTTCATTTATATTTCCTCCTTTATGGAGCTTTGCTGAATTTTAAAATGTTTACCTTTGGGGAAAAGACCACCGGGATCTATTTCATTGTAAGACTACTAAGGTTATCTGCAGTCTTTGATTTACAGATGAGGATATGTTCCATTTTATAAATCTTTATCATAATATTACCTATCTTGTGTCATTCTCAATATTCACTGGAGAAGTGAGCAGAGAATGATTACCGGATCATGGTTCGTGGATAACTTCTTCTACTACATCGATTCTCATGGGTTCTGCCCTTCCCTTTTTCCCAGTTTAAGATAGGAAGGCAGATTCACATGAAGGAAATGCAATCCAGCTTCTGTGAAAAGTCATCACATTAGATTTGCCAGAGTATTCTCTTACTTTTCCTTCCTGGTCTCTGAACCTATAAATTATTTTTGTACTAGGAAACTGAGAAAAACTAGAGTCCTTATATGACATCCATCTTGCAAAATAAAAGTCCTAATTCCTCACACAGATACTGTTTCCAGCCCACAGTCACAACAAAGCCTATGGTGACCAAACTCACCATAGGTGAAATCAATACAAGTCACGTGTTCAGGAACTCTTGGACATAGTATGGGTCCCAGTTAGTTTAGCTGTCAGCTTACATGCAGCCTGAGTAAACAGAGGAAAGACACCATTAAGAAATTTCCTAGAACATATCATCCCTTGGGCATGTAAGTGGAGAGACTGTTAATTAATGTAAGAGTCATTCTCTAGGTAGGTGGTCCTTGACTGTTTAAGAACACTGGCTAAGCATAATCCTGTGAGTGAGCCAGCAAGCATTATTTCTCCATGATTTCTGTTTCATGCTCTTATTTAAATGCCTGCCCAGACTTCCCCCAATGCTGGACTATCACTGGACTGGGCCCAGGTTGCCTGAACAGACCACTGCCCCACACTGTATCAGTGCCCAATACCACCCAAGAGTCTTGTTAACAGACACGATATGATTCCATAATTCTGAGAAGGTGTTTGAATTCTGCATTTCTAACCAGGGTCACTGTTGGTGCCATCTTCACAGGTCTCAGGACCACGTCAGGAAGCAAGGTCCTTCCTGTCTTAGAAATGCAATTTAACATCGACTCATCATGACTAAAAAACTTAAGTCCTCTTCTTTCTCTATCTCGTTCTAGTTTTTTTTTTCCTGTGAACTTCCAAGTATGTTTTATCAAAAAGAACAAACATAAAAAAATTCATACTACTTCATACGCAAAAGGGATTTAAGTACATTTTTGACTTTCAAAACCATTTTTTGCTTGTTTCAATGAAGAGAAATTTCTTTAAACTCACTTCTGCTGTCTTTGTACACTTGTCAAGAAAAAGATGAGAATTATTTATTTATAGTACTAGAATTAATTGGTTGAACCCAGAGCTACAAAAATATTTTTCAGAAATATATCCCTAAAAGAGAAAGAAATAAAAATAACTGTAATTTACTGTTTTTCACTGCATTTCCACCGCCACCATATTTCTCCATATTTTTTGAAAAGCAAAACAAACAAACAAAAAAACCTACTGCTTCCCTATGAAACCTTTACTATGTGGGTATATGAAATAATCTTTACTTCTGTGATTCTGCCTTGCCTTCATTTCTTCACTTCTCAGCAAGTACCCCATGACCACCTTGCTGTGATGCCCCATAGGGCTTTAGGCATCAAGAGCTTGCCCTATGTACTAGCTATTTTTTCTCACTGTTCTAACTACCTACTAAAAGCTAGTTAGGGAAGAAAGGTTTATTCTGGATAATAGTTTGAAAATACTATCCATCATGGTGGCAAGAGCTTGGGGTAGCTGGTCACAGAAGAGATACTGGTCCACAGTGGTTAAGAAGAGAGATGAAGGATAGAGTTCATTTTCCTATCTCCTTTTGATTCAGCCAGGACCCCAGCCCATGACATACATGATAGTGCTCACATTCAGGGTGGAAATATCCTGTTCTGTACACACCTTTAAGGACACACACACACACACACAGAGGCATACTCCTATACACATATAAAGACAAACACGAACGTGTGTGTGTGTGTGTGTGTGTGTGTGTACATACATACACACACTCATAATACATATTACCACAAGAATAGCTACTAAAATAAAATTGCTCTTAAATGCTATAAAAATGAAAGAATTAAGAGGCATTTATATTAAAATCCAGGCACACACTGCTAGCCCTGTCTACTTAAATAAAAAGCACACCACATGCTAATGAACTCAGGCTACAGCCATAGTGCTGGTATGTACACATGTGGCTAATAGCACATATTCTGAAAAACCATCAGAAGAGAGAAGCCTTTGCTGATACGACAAACTTAAGGTACACAGTTCCTTGCCAGGGCTGCCTGAGGCAGCTACATCTCTGTACAGCTTTGAAGCTTATGCTATTTGCTCTTTGGAGGGGGAAGGATTTCCTCTTTCCCAACGTCTCTGGCTGAACAATACTTGTCTTCCTGCATAAATCTTTGCAGAGCTTTATCTGCTATGTTTCTTACAACTTAACCACGCATCTTTAGTCTGTCATTTTTTATTTCTCCCATCCCTGTAAAGAATTGTTACTTGGCTATATTCCTGTAGGAAATGCCACGAACTTTCAGGCCAAAGAATGCTCTTACACAAAGAACTATTGATGTTTAAAATGAAAATACAATTCAAGTCAGGGTTCTGCAACTGGGGAGAAAAAAATAACAACTTACTCGGGAATTATAAATAAAAATCCCGATATCACCCTGGACAGGACAAGAATAGGGAGAACCCTGTACTCTGTGTAGCTGCGATGTCAGCCATAGATTGCTGCTTCTTGTGCATGCTAACTGTGTGATTTCAAGCCACTCAGCTGTGCTATTCCAGCCCCCGGCTCTCCTGTCTAATAATCACCCTGTTTATTGACTTGATTGTTGTGTACCATTTGGCTATTAGCAGCACCAGGCCTCTAAGCACTTACCTGCCAAAGCAAGTGCTCCTAAAGGCTTCCACCACAAAGCTAAACTAAACAAACTAATGGATCAAGCCTTCATAAAAGTGTCTTAGTTACTAATTTATATTCATTATCTTCAGCATATATTGCCAATGGGACCATCAAGAGAAGATGGTAGCTTTCCAGTTTCCCACATTTCTCCTGGACTTCTGCCATCAACTTAGCAGCATGATAAAAAGCCTGGTCAAACCCAGCTATCAGAAATAAAAGCGACCTCCCAGAGGCATCAAAGACACCATGCCTGTAAAAAAGGCTAAATAAATTCATTAGTTTTTTTTTTCTCATTCTTCAAGAGAGAAATCAAAATGCATTCTTGGGTGATTACTTCAATAAGTCACCTACTGCACAAAAGGTCTCAAAGACTTCAACATCCCCCAACCCCCATTAGAGTCAAGCTTTGATCTCAGATGTCTGTCCCTAGGAGCCACCTGCTACCTCCCCTAGTGACATCTGACAGTCTACACATGGAAACACCAGGCTAAGAGCTGGGAAGGCTAGAAGTGAGGTCATCCTCAATGTTTGGCCTTATGAAGAGAGTTGGCCAGAGACCTGACAGAAGCTATACCAATTGGAATGGGCTTTTGAGAGACAGAGGCTGATTCAAAAAAAGAGTCACTTAAAAAGTATCCAGTCTTACCTCTGGTGGAATCACCATCCCGGACCTTAAGCTGTACTACAGAGCAACTGTGATTAAAAACTGCATGGTATTGGTACAGTGACAGACAGGTAGATCAATGGAACAGAATTGAAGACCCAGAAACGAACCCACACACCTATGGCCACTTGATCTTTGACAAAGGAGCTAAAACCATCCAGTGGAAAAAAGACAGCATTTTCAACAAATGGTGCTGGCTCAACTGACAGTTAGCATGTAGAAAAATGCAAATCGATCCATTCCTATCTCCTTGTACAAAGCTCAAGTCCAAGTGGATCAGGGACCTCTACATAAAACCAGAAACTAATAGAAAAGAAAGTGGGGAAGAGCCTCTAGCACATAGGCACAGGGAAAAATTTCCTGAAGAGAATGCCAATAGCTTCTGCTCTAAGATAAAGAATTGACAAATGGGACCTCATAAAGCTGCAAAGCTTCTGTGAGGCAAAAGACACTGTCAATAGGACAAAATGGCAACCAACAAATTGGGAAAAGATCTTTACTAATCCTATATCTGACAGAGGGTTAATATCCAATGTATACAAATAACTCAAGAAGTTAGACTCCAGAGAACCAAATAACCCTATTAAAAAATGGGGTACAGAGCTAAACAAAGAATTCTCAACTGATGAATACTGAATGGCTGAGAAGCACCTAAAGAAACGTTCAACATCCTTAGTCATCAGGAAAATGCAAATCAAAACAACCCTAAGATTCCACCTCATACCAGTCAGAATGACTAGGATAAAAAACTCAGGTGACAGCAGATGCTGGTGAGATTGTGGAGAAAGAGGAACATTACTTCACTTCATTGCTGGTGGGATTGCAAGCTGGTACAACCACTCTGGAAATCAGTTTGGTGGTTCCTCCGGAAATTGGACATAATTCTACCAGAGGACCCAGCTATACCACTCCTGAGCATATACCCAGAAGATGCTCCAACACATAATAAGGGCACATGCTCCACCACGTTCATAGCAGCTTTATTTATAATATAATAAAGCTTTATTTATTTATATATAAAGCCAGAAACTGGAAAGAATCCAGATGTCCCTCAACAGAGGAATGGATACAGAAATTGTGGTACATCTACACAATGGAGTACTACTCAGCTATTAAAAACAATGAATTTATGAAATTCTTATGGAAATGGATGGATCTGGAGACTATCATCCTGAGTGAGGTAACCCAATCACAAAAGAATACACATGATATGCACTCTCTGATAAGTGGTTATTATCCCAGAAGTTCAGAATACTCGAAGTACAACCCACAAACCACAAGAAACTCAAGAAGAATGAAGACCAAAATGTGGACACTTCATTCCTTCTTAAAAGGGGGAACAAAATACCCATGGAAGGAGTTACAGAGACTAACTATGGAGCAGAGACTGAAGGAAGGGCACTCCAGCCTGATATAGCTGTCTTCTGAGAGGCTCTGACAGTACCTGACTAATAGAGAAGTAGAGGCTCACAGCCATCCATTGAACTGAGTACAGGGTCCCCAGTGAAGGAGTTAGAGAAAGGACCAAAGGAGCTGAAGAGTTTGCAGCCCCTTAGGATGAACAATAATATGAACTAACTAGTACCCTCAGAGCTCCCAATGACTAAACCACCAACCAAGGAGTACACAAGGTGGGACTGATGGCTCTGGAAGCATGTGTATAGTAGAGGATGGCCAAGTCGGTCATCAACGGGAGGAAAGGCCCTTGGCCCTGTGAAGGTTCTGTGCCCCAGTGTAGGGGAATGCCAGGACCAGTAAGTGGGAGAGGGTGGGGTGACAAGCAGGGGGAGAGGGAAGGAAGGGAACAAGGGTT